>NC_058064.1:6397500-6711250 GCF_020085105.1 Siniperca chuatsi
ACTTGAAGAGTCCATCGGGAAAGTAATCAAAGCCAGAGCGAGCAGAGAGCGGTGAAGCAGGTTTTCAATCATACCTGAGCGAACTAACACTGCATTACAAACATGTGGCTTTTGACTGTCCCGATCGCGTGTGCTGTTGTGCTCAGCAGTTCTAAAGAAATATGCTGATTCGGGTATATGAACTGCCAATCATTATTTTCAGTGTAGTTATTCTTGTGCATATGCTGACTGGCAACACCCAGAGTTTACATCTACTATTTTCTATATGGAAATACCTGACAAAAGATTTGGCTCATCAATAACTGTGGGGGTATTGGTGAGTAAAGACATTTCCACCCCACCCCACCCCACCCTCTTCATGGGAAGAATCACTCACAATCAAATCACTGTGGCCATGCATCGACTATCGTGGGTTAAACCACATCATAGTGAGGAACAAGTGTCCTCTCCTTCTGATCAACTCTACCTTTGAGCCTCTCCATGGAGCTACAGTGTTCTCACAAACGCATACCATCTGGTTCATTTCCGGGAGGGGGATGAGTGGAAAACTTTATTTAATACACCTCTGGGTCACTTTGAGTATCTGGTTATGCCTTTTGGACTCACGAACACCTCCACTGTCTTTCAAGCCCTAGTGACTGATACACTCAAAGACTTTCTCAACCACTTTGTTTTTGTTTACTTGGATGACATACTCATTTTCTCCCATACCATGTCTGATCATGTCTCCCATGTCCAGCAGGTTCTGCAGAGGTTACTGGAGAACAATCTCTTCATTAAAGCTGAGAAGTGTGAATTTCATGTGAAGTCAGTATCTTTCCTGGGGTATATCATTGAGAGTGGGAAGGTGTAAGCGGTTCCAGAGAAGATCAAAGCAGTTGCAGAATGGCCAACACCAACTACACGTAAGCAGCTGCAGCGTTTCCTGGGATTTGCCAACTTCTACTGCCATTTCATTACAGCAATGTGGCTACCCCTCTCACTAGACACACCTCTCCAGCCCAGCACTTCACCTGGTCTCCAGAGATGGAACATGCCTTCAAAATATTAAACAATTCATAGTAGAGGTGGACGCCTCGGACACTGGAGTGGGTGCCGTCCTGTCTCAATGATCTGAACCTGACCAGGAGCTCCATCCTTGTGCCTTTTTCTCCCGTCGCCTATCCCCTGCTGAAAGAAACTATGACGTGGGTAACTGGGAGCTCCTTGCCGTCAAATTGGCCCTGGAGGAGTGGAGACATTGGCTGGAAGGATCAGAACAACCATTTGTTGTCTGGACCGACCATAAGAAGCTCACATACATTCAGACTGCCAAGAGGCTCAACCCCCAGCAAGCGGTGGGCTCTGTTTTTTGGATGTGTTTAGTGTGTTTTTAAGAGGGATTTAAAAGAGGATATGGAGCTTGCCAAAGTCAAAACTGGATCGACCAGCTTCTCTCTTTATCAATATCTATATCAATAACTAACTGTAAATGTATTATATATTGTATTACTATTGTATCTATAGGACTAAATAAAAGACACTGAAGTTATATGGTTATGTTTTTATAGTCTGAAGGTGCTGTGGCTAACTGTTAGCATCTTTATCACAGCCATGATTGTCTGCAAGGGTCAAAGCTGTTATAATTGCTTTAATATCAATGCCTTTGTAGTGAAGAATACATAACAATAAAAATGTATATCTGTTGTTAACACTATAGAAGAGGAAAAATCTTCTGAAAGTGTTTTTAAGCACCAAAAGGCTCCTATTAAGCAGCGAAATAAACACTCCTACTTGAAGCTGCTATTTCAATGTTTCTGCATGATAAAAAAAAATCTGATCCAAAAGTTACACATAATGGCTGAGTCACAAAATGCAGAGCTTCAATGTGAAACCGCCCACATGTCATTCTTGGTAGTTGGCTCTGCAGTCTTATTAGAATGTCATGAAGCTTTTTCTGGATGCACTAATAGCTTAGTAACCACACATTAGAGGAGAAATTATAAAACTACATTGAACTGTTTGACGTGTTCACTTGTGTAACCTAGACGCAGTCTTGAAGTTACATACTTTGCATTAATGTGTGGGTGGTTTTAAAACTTAAAAAAGTCCAAAAACCTTGACCTTTGTTAAATATGAGAAGAATTTCTGACTGCAAACAGCTTCAACAGTTCAAAAACATAAAAAAAGATTATGTCAAACATTGCATCATTCATGTTGCATCCACTCATGCTGAGTATCACTACACTTTGAAGCCCAAAACCTGCTGTTATATCAGTGCTGTCAGTGGGAAATCTGGCCCTGTGTATAATATAGAACACTATTGCAAGTTTCCTATTGGGAGTTACAGGAAGCCTGTCTGTAGCTTGACTCTATGTTTTTCGAGTATAATGTTCACTTGTGTCTCCTGATGTTACTAAGATGCAAGATTAGTCAGTTTCATGCACAAAATGCAATCAAAATATTTCAAACAAGAAATACATCCCAAAATGGAATTGGTCAGACAAAGTTTGTGACTTTTGAGTGACCCATCCTTCACATTATACTAAAATTAAAAGTACCGATGAAATATACAGAGAGCTACCCTACTCAACAACAATGCTATCAATATCCAAAATACCCTTTCTGTGGCAGCTCTGGGAACATATATAGTGATGTGGGTTGGCTTAACAGGAGTCATTTTGAAGGTTTAATGAGCACTTACACATGCACAAACACACACACACATACACCCTACTGTCAGTTCACAGAGCTTTGTGTGGGTGGCTGATGCCTCTTAAATGGAGTCCAGAGCAAAATCATGTACAGCGACTGTCTGTGCATGCATCTGTGTCCATGGTATTCTATCACTAAACAATGTTAATACAACAGTGGATCTAAGGGGCCGTCAGACATGGCCTTTTCATGATTAATGTTAATATCAAAATCCAGCTTAGATTAAGTCCCCAATGTTCTTCTTTACCTTGGAAAGGAGCCTTCAGTCTGTGAATATAAACTAGTATTTGTCAAAACTAAGACTGTAATCTGTGGTGTTGTCAAGAAACACTGGATTTTTTTATTTTTTACTAAACCCTAGCAACAAATATCATGGCAAGCATACTTTATTCAGCTGTTTGACTACAGGAATTTAATTAGGTTCCAAAAGAAAATCTACCAGAATGGTCATTTTATTTCACACTGGAAAAGCAAATTGCATATTAGCAAATGTTGACTTATCCAACATTTTATCATTCCGGGCAGACAGTAAACATGTGGGAGATCACAAAAATACCTTTGAAGAGGCAACCCACTGCGGATGACAAGTAAAAATAATTAAGTTACTTTTCCATTAAGTTTGCATGGGGAACATAATGTGACCTAGTCACGGGGTAGCATACAAAATGCTGAGGGCACAAATGGGGTTAATGTTGACTGAGGTGCCTGAGCTCAACATAATATGTCACCTCTACAGTGTGACATATCTAATTGACACCCTAATTAGATTTTTAAAGACCATTTTATTGCAGTAAATCTTAACTAGTCCCATTAGTATTACAATTGGATAAGACTGCAATTCCAGAAAGTGGACAAGTTTCAATCACCTGTGGAGTTTCCTTCCTGTAGTGTGAAGGAGGAAATCCAAGAGGAGACATATTGCACCATAGAAATGAAGTGGATATTGACACAATCAATCTTCCAGTATATGAGCGCATCTCTTTTTATTCGGTTTATGTGTGTGTGCATGTGCGTCTTTCTCCTTCCCACCCTCTCCCCTGATTGTTTTTACTTTATTTGCAAGTTCAGGCTCATCAGTCTTCTCCAGCAGTGCTGGGGGGCAATCTCATAACTTTCTCATTACCACCCCCAGCCTCATGAAGAATACTGCTGCTGCTCACAGATAAAAACAAACCTTGCTTTTGGGACATGAAATACCATTTCTGCAGCAGTTTTGCTTTCTAACTCTGAAACTCATTAAGTATTCCAATAAAGGGGCAAAGGAAATAAGGTTAAAGTTCTTATGATAATGAAAAAAGGCTGAAACTGAGCACATGTAATATTTAAGGTGAAAAAAAAATCATATGAGCATAAATCCACATCATGCACCAAAATATTATCACTAATCTTGTTCAATTAAGACTGGGAAATGTCTGGATTTATAGAACAATAGTGCTGCACAGAACAAAACTCGTGCATCAACTTAAGAAAGTTTGTGTGCAACCGAATCCCTCAAAACCTCATTAACAGGGCAAACAGACGGCCCGCTTCTCTAAAGGCCAAATCATCACGGCGGAGGTGATGTATGGAAGTGAAAGCTGTCCCAACTGTTTTACTGAGAGAACACACACTGTCCCCAAACAGACCATCCGTCCTCCGAGATGTGCACACATAAGCACTACATCTTCTGGCCTGTCACCGGCAACCAGCAGAGACCTGCACTTGATCACACGCCTTAATTGGCCTCCTGACAGTGCAGACACACTCTTGTAGACGCGCAAACACACACCCAACGCAAACAAATGAAGCTTCAGAGAAAACAAGTTAACACACACGCAACCTGTCGAGAATCAGAGACATCATCTTCAATTTAGGATTTAAAAAAAGAAAAGAAAAAAAGAGTGTGTTAAATCTGTGCTGCCAAGGTCAAAACAGAGGCATCTATCTATGTCAACACTGCGTTCATGACATCTAACATCTGCAGCCAGTAAATGCAGTGTTCCCCCTGTGAAGACGCAAGGAACAGAAAACCATCTGTTTCCATTGTTATTGACGTTGGCTGCTGCTTTTAGCTTGATAAAGACCATTATGAAGTCTGAAGGAGTCCGCTGACACAAATGGCTTGTGATTTACAGCGCCATTCGCCCTTCGCCGGAGAGCCAATTCATATTCCGCCGGTGGAAGTATCAAGAGAAATAGTTTCAGAAATTATCACGGAATCAACATTATTTTGCCAAGATCAAAGGATGAGTTTAATGACTGCTTGAGACATGTTGGAAGATATTGGAGGAGATATATGAATAGAGTTCTATGTGTAGTGGTGGATGTAGAGAAACGTGGAGGTAAATAATGAGTTTTTGTTGCTTGAGAAAGCAAACTGGAGGTTAGGGAGTCTCAATATACTTCTAGTTACATAGCATCATCTGCTGGGCAAAGACAAGTGTTACTTGCAACAGCTTAGGCCTTTGTAAAACTTAAAACTGATTACTATGGTATATATTAGTAATCAAAACATTTCTAAGGAAATTTCTGTAAGCATGGATACAAAAATGTTGAATAATTAACAGAATATTGAGTATAGTCATTTGTCTTTATGTCATTATCATCATGTTAACAGTACAAATATACCCACAGAATGTACACTGTAACTATTCTACAAACAAAGACAACTGTCCCTCTTCATCAGAAATCAAAACATTGATACTTATTTATGATGGGTGGTTGTCTAGTCCACTGACACTGAATTAGTAACCTCTTTGTGGGCTAATTTTTTTTTTGCTTCAGATAATACAAAATATATTAAAATTAGGTTTGATGATGTGACAACATATAGCGTGAAACCACAGAAATTTGTCAACCGTCAGAGAATTTTCTATACTATACATACAGAGGTACTTATCTTTTTAATATCTTTGTAATCAGCCACTGTAGCCCATGTTGTAAATCAATAAGCAGGAGTGCTTTAAGTCAATATTGCATTTATAGGATTTTTGCATCAATGTGATAAAACACCTTATTTTTTCAGATATTTAACCAAAAACAGACATTCGCTGTGGTTATTTTATCTGGAAACAGCTCCCCAATTGAATTTGTATTATATCACGACAACAACAATATCACAATATAAAATGACATAAGGTGTATATGTGTACACACACAACTCCCATACCACTGCTGATGTCACACATTTTCCATCATTCATCTTCTATCTCTCTGCTGTTCATCTTGAATAGAAACTTGACCAAATCCACAATTTAAATCTAAGCTTTACTATGCTATTGAAATAACAAACTTTACTGGATGTTAGGTTGGGGGGGTTTCCTTTAATAGTTTCCCCGTTGACTGTGCTACCTGTGCTGGCCACAAGATGGCAGAATCTCACAACAAGAGAAAGAATGACTTGACTGCAGCAGGTAACCAACAGATAAAAGAGAAACTGATTTCCTAAATGATCTTACCAAAACTGATACAGTTTTTGTTAAGTTTGACATAGAACATATAATATTTTTGTAGAAAAATGCTTTCTAGATTTGGTGATGGGCAGGCTGTTAAAAGAAAATAATAATAGAAAATGAGTACACCTAATTTAAGATGTATTCTCATCTGTTTTTTTTTTAAACCTACATTTCCGTTGTTTATGGCTTTAATAACAGGTGGATGCAGTGTAATTCATCAAAAGGTGTACCTAACATTTTTTACTTTCAATGCTGCTATCTATCATTTCCTGTGCCAGAAGTCTGGCATGAGCTTTGCACTTTCATTCAGACAGGAAATGGTGTTGTCTGCACGTATCTACTGTCAAGCCTCTATGATCGATAAACACTATGCCATCACAAGGCCTCGTGTGAGCCATCAGAATGAAGCATCCCCCCTCTTTCAAACACACAATCCATATGAGCCACTCTCGAGGAAGCAGCACCCTATCAGAGCAGCAAATTACAGCAGCTACTATAATCCCTCACAACAGGGCTGCTTGTAGCTGGCTGCAGCCGGCACGTCCAATCATGGATATTCAACCCAGGTCCCCAAAAAATTTGCTCTAGTAATTACTGGTCTGACAGAGTGGGGTTTGTGACACACTAGTTAGGGTTGTGGGTGTGTAGACTAGGACTGAATGTCATTTGAAAATTTTCAACACTTGTGCCAATACAATACCTGAGCAAACTTTTTTCATTTAACAAAATATGCACAAGCAGCTATATAAATTTAATTACACTCTAAAATTAACACAGTTTCCCAATTTTCTGATTTATAAAATATCTGATTGGCAATTGGCAAATCAGTTGGTAAACAAGACGTACGTTGAGAATTTGTTTTTTGAGATGGTTTCTATGTAAGATTGTCCAATATTTCACACATATATTCAGTCCAAAATAAGTATTTTCCGTTAAAGGTCAGCTAAGAAGACAGCTTTTTAAACAGGCTTTTAACTGATTTTATATCTCCTGGATTATTTTATTTATTGTATGTCATTTATCTGGTTGCACTTTTTAGTGTATCATTGTAATACTGCCTCTCATGTCCTTAGTTAAAGCACTTTGTAACTGCGTTAAGAAATGTGATTGGGAACCACTGCACTATACTGCCTATAACTACAGTAGTTCAGCATCAACATTGAAATGCTGCTTACACATTGATGCATCAGCATTAACAATCTAATAATGTCATATATAATAATATCACTCATAGAAGCTGTTTTTCTGCAAAATGAGTACTTTTACTTTTGATACTTCAGGTACATTTTGCTGATAATTCCTCTGTACTTTTACTTAAAGAGTTTTAATGCACAACTGTTACTTGTAAGGGAATATTTTGTATTGTTGTATTCGTAATTTTTCTTAAGTAAAGGATGTAAATACTTCTTCAACCACTACATGCATGTGTGTGAATGTTTATCCTGTCTGCAACTCCACTTCCTCCTCAACAAATGAACCACTCTACAATCTCACTACATTACCTACTGCTATAATTAAACACTCCAGCACCTAGCATCCCTCTCACCTTATCACAGGCTAATACTGTCCTTGGCCCACTGACCACTGCATCTTGCTCAATCGGAACACAGGCATCGCTGTTTTTCCCTTTGGCACTAATGAAGTAGGAAATAACCTTTAGCTGTGTGACATTTCACAGCTCCTGCTATTGTACAGCATGGGCAAAATGTTCTGAAAGGAGCTGTGGGTGCTGGTCTTGTATTCCCCTGGCTGACATTAAATGTCTTCCATCTAGATTTACACATTCACACATGTGCTCAAAACTGAATGTATCTATTAATCCCAATGTGTTCCTGATTCCAGAAGGTCTGATTTAGTCAAAATAGATGGTTACAATCACACTTTTACCATGGCAGGTATGTTAGTTCCAATAAAACACAGTGAAGAAGGTTTCACCTGTGTAAAAACCAGCTTTGAAACACGCTAAAACTACCGTGCACATTAATAATCTTAGTCAATGAATTCAGAGACCTACGAAGATTGCATCTTGACTTGTAATGTGCTAATGCAGACCTGAGACCTGACTCATGGTTTGCCCTGTAAGACTTGTGACTTGACATGAGATTTTAAAACAGCTCTGGGAAATAGCACAGCCAGGTTTCCTCTGCTGCACTTGCCAGTTCCTCTTCATCTTTTTGGGATATTGGCTGCCTTTACAGTCCAGTTTTATTTACCGCTGAGCATCCTTCACAGTGTAAGCAGGCCTGTACAGCGCAGTAGTAGCAGCTCATCTCCAGTTTGATGCACACAGCTCTGTGGTCTTAAAAGGCTAAAACTGCACTTGATATTGGATGAGGAAGCGAAGCCCTGGTTCCCACCCCACTTCAAGCTAAGACAGTAATGAGATGCCAAGCCTGCTGCACTCAATTTCCCAAATTAAAGTGTCTCCATGGGGCTTCTGTGGGTTAGTGGAAAGAGCGACTGAGAAACCTCGAATAGGTGAGGCTTTGGCTTGAATGGGTATTTTTCTGTGTGTACAGTGAGTGATAAGTGCTGTGTTTGTGTGATGGTGTGCAAAAGTGTGTGTGCTTGTTTAAATACCATGCCCTTCTTTACATTTGGCCGTGTCTTACCATAAACACATTCACTTGCTATTCAGCAGAACTAAAACAGGACTCAGTGGCAAGCCACAAAGCCATGGTTGGATTAAACTGTTAAGGAGCAACTTTGTAAAAATTTGATGCTGGGCCCCTTAACCCCACATTCCCCCATGCAATCCTGTGTGTAATTTTTCTGTGCTTGTATAGTACCTGACCCCAGATTTGCGATGTGGTAATTTGATTAAACACATACATTTAGGAATGTGCAACATAAAAGCACAAAACTGAAATAAAGAAGTTGAACTTCAGTGTTCATTCTTGACTTTGAAAACAGCAGCTGAAAAAGCAATCTCAGCTTAAGGTCCATTCATTAGCTATTCTAGAGCTTTTCATTAGCAGACAGAGTTTGACCAGTTGTCTTCATCTGCTGGTGAAGATCATGTGATTGAAAGCTCAAGCAGCTTAATAGACCTTGAGGTGAGATAGTTTCATCAACTACTGTTCCCAAGGTCCAGGATGAACTTCAAGCTCACACAAGCTTCAGGGTTCCTGGAGTTCTGGGACCCTGAAGCAGTTTGCCCAGTTCGTAATCTAGTCTTGCACAAAACCATCCATGTCTTAAGATGACTTCTTCCAAATATACAAGAGCTTGATGTCTTGACACCTGTACAGTGCTGTAGCTTTCAGTCCTCAAAACACAGAATACAGAACAAAACAACTCTGTATAAGAGGTTTGACGTTCTGTGGAGTATCTCTACCCTCTACAGGAATAAATGAAAGGAGAAAAGTTTTTTACCTGCAGTGCAAGAGTGCAAACAAGCGAAGATGCCGTGATCCAATGAAAAGAAACAGCAAGCACAGAGAAGGAGAGAAAAGAAACAACACATTAGATCAGGTAAATATTTAAAACTTTGCTTACATTGGCACAAATTAAATGAACACAATTAAAGATCAGGTGAATAATTATAGTGTAGCATGAAGTGGCACAAATAAAACCATTGCACTGCTTGTACTAAGAAGCTAAATTGACGATGCGCCATTGATCTCCTTGGAATGACAATGTGTTTCTCAGGTTATGCGCTAAACCAGCTGTTGTTGCTCACAGAGACGTGTCGACGGGTTTTTAACAACACCCACACACTCATCTTCTGGTTGGGCTAAAGAAAACCTTGAGACCCCCCACCCCCACAGACCTGAATGAAGGAAATGACACGTACACAAAATGTACATGTAGAGCTGCCAACGTTCGTGAGCATCAAACAAACACTACAAACAGTGCTCTGCTCCCGTGCATCTCCTCCAGCCGCTAATTGAGCGATATCTTTATTTCTCTCATCCATCTGCGCCTCTTTCTCTCCCTCATCTTTTCCCTCTTTTCTTTGACACCGGGCACGTAAATGAATCTCATGAAGATCCGTTTTGCCGTGGCAAAGTGCTGCGATACCACTGAAGGCACGTCTCCAGCACGGGAGGGATCAGCTGAGATGTTGCCATGGATTCTCAAGATAACTCGGGATAAGGCTTCTTAGCTCAGTGATGTTAGACAGAGAGAGAGAGAGAGAAAGTCTCAGTTTTCTGCTTTTTTTTGACAACCAAATTGCTCAGCTTCTTCTATCACAGTAAACTTTGCACTCTGTTTTTGTAAGACAGTCCCCCCTTCCTCCTCCTCCTCCTCCTCCTCCTCCTCCTCCTCTTCCTCCTCTGTAAATTTGTGCGTTGTAAGTGCTTGTATGTGATGGTGAACAAGAGCGGCCGGTCCACGGGGGACGAGAGTGGAGAAATGGAAAAGGATGGAGAGGACAGAATCACCCAGCGGAAGAAGAGCACAAACCCAATTCACCTCTGAGGGCAAAGATACGGGCATGTGGTTTTTGAGCTGCTGTTTGTCACGCAATAACCCCCCTTGTCCTCCTCCTCCTCTCATCTCTTACTCTGGATGTTTTGGGAATTTGGGAGAGAAAGAGGAGGACAGTGATCAAATATACTGTACTGTATCTAGTTCTAGAGAAACTGCACAATATACCGTGTGTCTGGATCTGTTTATTAATTAAAACGGTCCCATGGGCAAAAAAAAAATACAGCCAACACTTCTGAAAGACAACAGCAAAAGCCAATATTTTTAGGCTGAAGCTGCCAATATGTTTTCTAACACAAAATAAGCCCCTGATTTTTTTATTATTTTGTATTATTTTAGATGTCAGGGGTTAAAACTTGCAACTGCAACCTGGTATCACGCCAAAGCGTACAACAGACCTGCTGGTCCACTAGAGGATACTGGAAGGTAATAACAGAGTATGTCACTGTTGGATGACAAGGCTGTGATATTTAGTCAATTATTTTGTGTTAAAGTCTTTCAATCACCTTTTTTAATGTTATCTGTTTCCCTCAACCTACCTTATCTTGTCTTCTTCTTTAGTTACTGAATCCCTACATTTCCCACAATGACTTTCAGTAACCTCCAGAGAGAGAAAGAGAAAGTGAAGCTGAAAAAAAGGACACAGCATGTCCTTTGGTGCACTGGGAATCGCATTGGTGGAAAAAAAATTCTCTCTGCCACGTTTACAATCAAAGGCCTTTGCTCTTTGATTCTGAGAGTGTAAGACATTTACTTATGAAAGATATTTCATTTTTAATCTCTATCAAAGTGAGATGTCTAATTGTGATGTTTCATCAGCTACCTTATCCACACTTTATCTGCAGAAGTAAGACAAATACATCAAAACAGCTTTGGCTCAAAGATTCAGTTGTGTTAACATGTTTTAGAGTGGATTTTTCCTTTACACGTTACCAAAGGACAACTAGTGCAAGATCAAAATTGGGGAGTATTTGCCTTAAAAGTAGCAGACTTGGTAGCTTTATATTACCGTAAATACTGTTCTTCAGTCACTCAGACATGACATGCGTGACTTCCATTACTGATGACCTCTATTTCTACTGCTCTGTTTGTCACATGACGAGCATGCTTAGTCACTTACACACAAATACACTCACACATAGCTGAGCATACATATGTTTTCACAAGCAAAGACACATACTGTAGATGCACACACAGTCGCATAAAACTCAGGAAAAGCTACAAAGACATATTCACTTCTGTACGTCCATGCTTACACATTAATGTCAGTCCACCTCCTCACTGCAGCAGGTTAGCTCTCTCCTCTTCGCTCCCCCTTCCTCTTCCTCTTATTACCCTCTCTCTCCTCCTCAGAAATGTCAGCCTCTTCACAGATACATTTCTTCACATATGCTGCAATGTTTGGCATTTAAATATCCATGTTGAAGCACATACCCGAGTCTTGGCTTCCAGGTGCTTAAGATGCAGAGTTCATATGAAAGATTTAAGGCTGCAGTACGGTAGCAAGCTGCAGTGGTTAATGGGTTACCATGCATTAAGTATATGAAATAGAGAAGTGGACTCACAGGATGACTGCTGTGATTACAGGGGTCCGTTTTTATCCTTTATTTATCTAGAAAAGGTTCTGTAAGCTGGTCTGCCCTTTCAGTTTATCTGAGTAAGGCTATAGAAAGTGATTTACTTGTTTACATTACTCCATAAATTGTCATTTACATTATTGTGGCACTTGTAGTTTCAACTGGTAAAAAAGAATGAATTGTCACTAATGAAGTTGAGGTGAGGGAATGTTTTTTGTTCATATAAGTACAAAAAGGAACGTCTGTTACTCTTTCCACTCAAGACTCAAATGCAAACCATGTAGACCGGGCAGCGTCTCGACATGAAACTAAATCAAACCAGACTTACCCTGACATGAACGAAAATAAGTTTATCCTAATTTCAACCTAATGGACCTTAAAGTTTACAACAAACAACCACCCCAAACCTCATCCAAAGGTCAGAGCCTACAAGTGGATGCCAGGGTGAAATGCTACATACACTGCAAGAGCAAGTAGCAGGTGATTACAGCAGTTACAGTTGAACAGTATACTGTATACAGTATACAGTATACTGTTCAGCTGTAACAGTATACTGCTGCTTTTTACTTCCAGAATCTTCAAAGACTCTTTTGTCCATCTGGATAAAAAAAATCCATCTGTTGCAAAATAAAAAGGATTTTTAACCCATTTCTCAAGTTGCAACTTTATTTCCTAATCCAAATAAAGGAAGTGGTATCTCTTTGCTCAATTTGCACGATGCAGAAACAAACTTAAGTGTTAACGTTAATGTTGTTTTCCATTATTGCATATTTTTATATATAATAAGGTGTTCATATTGTTCTAATACTAAAAGAGCAAGTAGACATGTCAGCTTTTGTTTTTGAAAGTCGAAAATAATTTTAATTGCACAGCTGACAGAAGAGTCTGAGGATTTTGGAAATACCTTCAAAACTGCAGTGACCTTCTGGGTTTTTAAAAGATCACCAGGGATTTACTTTTTGTATAGCTCTGTGACTCAATGATAATACGTGAGAGGTACAAACTGGGGCTTGGTACTACAGATGTATTAAAGATTTATTAATGATAAAGACTTTGCAATAGGTTTGGTTTTGGCAGGTTAGAGCTGCTATTGTGGCTCACTGCTGCACAAGCAGACTTTGAAGCAGATCTTGTGTGTGTAACTGTTTAAAAAGCATAAAAAGCCTCATGCTAACTCAGGGTTGCGGCAGGAGAAGCAGAGGCCTCGCTGTGGCTGAGCATCAATGAGAGCTAGTCTGTGGCCACTAGAATGACTTCTCTCCTCTATGTCTGACTATTGAGCACTTCTACTGGAGCAGTTTGGGTTAAGCTGCCTTGCTTTACAGTAGTCGTTGAGTGCTGAAGATTTTACTCACCCACATTGTCCGAGTGGGTCAAACCAGCGACTATTCAGCCACAAGGTCACTTCTCTGACCCGTACACTCCCACTGTGCCCTCAGACTTTTGTTAGCAGCAGCTTGTGCGGTCTGGTGTTACCCTGAGGGCGTAACTGGATTGTTATAAACTGAGCTTGGACGGGCAATGCGTGGCTTTGAATTGCTTGTGTGATTGTAGACGTGAGGCAGAATGGATGTGAGGCAAAACACCATTACTATGGTGACCACATGAGCACAAGAAAAAGGACACACTAGCCAGTAGATTCTGATGCCAGGACACTACAACAGTGTGTGAATGTATGTGTGTGACAGAGAGAAAGACAAAGTGCTTTGTGCTTTGCCCTTGTTGAAGGGAGAGATGAGATATGTCTAAACAGAGATGGTGACATCACTTCTTGGCAGGCAGCTCCAGGGAGACTGTGATGCCTGAGCCAGGGACATGCGCTCATCCAATCACAAAATGAGCCACTGTATCTGTGTGTGTGTGTGTGTGTGGCATGCTGTGACCAGGTCAGTCAGCACATGCTTCCAACAGCGAGTCCTTAATCAAACAGAGGGAGGTCAACCCACAAGAAGTAATGGGAGTACAGTGTATGTACCTGCGTGTGTTGACATGTGTGTTTTCTCTCCTCTGCTCTTGCCCAAGTCCTCTTTTTTTGCCTTTGATTGTGTTGCTTAAATGTGTATTTGAGTGCAGATGTGGGTATTTGAATGAGATGCATAAAAAGAGTGATAATGGCAAAAACAAAGATGGGGAAGTGGGAAAAAAGTGATTTATACTGTGTTTGTGCGTCTCCACCTGTGAGTGTGTGTATACGCATGTACAGGAGGGAAAAGTGTGTGAATGTGCAAGACAGAACTGGACCAGCTAGGGCAACAACAAAAAAAGCCAGTTGGGAAAGATTTTAAGAAGTGCATGAGAAGTGCAAGCAAGAGAGAGAGAGACAGTGAAGGTCTGAGAGTGTGGAGTAATGTGCGTATGTATATGTGTGTGTGCATGGGAGTGAAAGCGATGGAAAGAGTGCCTGATGTGTGTATGTGAGAGAGAGATAGTGCTGGCGGTAAGGTGAAAAGGATAAAGACAAAGCAGAGTAAGGGAAGAATAAAAGCAGGGGGAAGCTGGGTCATGTTGCCTTATGTAATTTACAGGTCAGTGCTGTGTGCTGTGTTTGAGAAACTAATCTCTTTTAGGACTTTTGGAAAGGAACACTGATAACAGTATGTTTGGATTCAAGTTCCATATCGAATCACTGATATTTTGTGCAGACTTTTGCCCAAATCTGAGCCATACCCGAGCCTTAAAAATAATCAGTAAAAATGTATAATCTGTGCTAAATCAGACAAATGGAATGAGGTGATATGCTCTCTTTTTCTGGTGCAAGTTAAAATTCTGGCAAAGCTGAAGAGTAAAAAAGAAACTTATCACAATAATCTAGATGGTAAATAATGAATGCATGAATGAATATGAAGGAAAAAGCCCCACACCTACTGCAATTTAACATATTTAGCTATGACAAGATTATGACCTATGATAACTCCAAGATTCATATAATGATGCATGATGATCTGAACTACTGTAAGAAATATTTCCAGTGAACCTGGCCATTGGACAATAAAGTTTGTTTTCTTTTTTCATTTCTAAATAATTTTATAATGACAATATGAAAACAAAGTTGCTTGTCTATGTCGAAGATCAATGGTCACCTGTGGAAAAACAAAGATTTGTTGTGGAGACTTCAGTCCAGCACATTAACCTACCTGAATACTACTAATGCTCAATGTAGGTAATATAAAATAAAGGTTTAAATAAACAGTTCTCAGTCAGGAAAGATAAAGGCTAAAGGATAAAAGTTACAATAAGCTCTGTGCTCACTTCTCAACATAGCTTCAAACTGGACACACAGACACATTTCTGTTTCTGGTAAAGTTAGGAAATAATAAACAATGCCTTTATACTTCAGCCCACGCCAGTTACTAATGGGCTGGACTACTTCAGAAAAAAGACACAGACTGTTCATTTAAGGTTGAGGGAACAAATGACTCAGATTAGATTCACATTTTTAATATTACATAGATTAAGCATCCCTGTGAAAGTGGTGTTGGTGTTAGATTTAAGATTTTAAAATTAAACTCTAATCCTGATTTTGACAATTATAGTATATCTCCTTATTTACAGGACAAAAGAGGATGCTCTCTTTTTACTCTTTCATTTTTTGCCTCAAAATTAGCTATTGTTATTGTTGTTATTATCAATGATTGCACATATGTCACACGTGCCACATCCACACGTGACACCATTCTTTTCGTCACACACACAGCATCGAGTTAATGTGCCATTAGCTCATGCAGTCTGCAACACTTCACAAAGTCACATTTCCCATTAGGTTCTATGGCTCAGCATGGCATTAAAGATATAAAAGGCACAGTGGATTAGACAAACTCATTAGCCTTTCAGTATGACTCATCTCCATATAGCACTGAGACCAGTGTTTAAGCAGAGGATGTATACAGTAAGTCTCTGACTCTGATCACACTCAATACAACATCTTGTGTCTGCACAGCATAAGTTTGCTGATTTTAAATTGAATAATTCAATTATTTTTTGTTTTTCTTATTTGCACACATACACAACAGCATAGAACCAGATAATAGAAATAAAACAGATGTGACAGGAGAGGTGAAGAAGCCACAGGCTAATACACCTCAACTTAATCTAAGAAAAGAGATTACATATTTTTCCCTTATATATTGCTCCCTCTCACCCATATAACTTAACTAATTTAGTGTATGATCTTGGAAACTGTACTGTTTTAATCCAGAAAATATCATGATTAACAGTGTCAAATGCTTCACAAAAAAATACCACGTGCAAATATACTCATTTATAGCTACACCTTGTCAACAAGTTGTAAAAGCACCATGTAGGTGGAATATTCCTTTCAAAATCCATATTGATGCTCATATCCAAATCTGTATTGATGTTATGCTCATTTAAATGCATAATTTCCAAAATTTTTGATCAGCAGGGTAGAATAGATATAAGACGATATGAAGATTTTAAGATCTTTAGGAACAATACCAGTTTTGGGGGGAATCTGTCAAAAATATGAGTGAGAGGTTCCATAATATAATTAGATACCTCCTTTACTCATTAAGTACTAACTACCTCCACCAGAGGTGTTTTTCCATTTTTAACAATATACCGTACTTCATCTAGTTGTGGTGGATCAAATAGTAAATTACAAGGATACTGGTGTTAATACAGTTCCATGTAATTTGATATTATTTGTTGAGTCTTTAAATATATTTTTATTGCAGAGCGTAAAACACAAACAAATTATTTTCTTAAATTATTTAAAATTTAGGGAAGTTGGATTTAATAATAATTAAATAATTCATAATGAATAATTGTTGTATACTCGGTGGTACAGATTAACAGACAGTTTATTATGTCTCATAATTTTGGTGAGTCACACTTAATACAGGTAAATGATCAGACATATCAACATACCACTTTTAGAATCCCAATCAAAGAAATTAGTAAAAATATTGTCAATATTGTGTGTAGAAATTGCGTCCTTTGGCCACATTAGCCAGATTGGATGTGTATCATATTAATAGAGCTAGCTAGGTGATGGCAGTTTAGAAGTCATATAGATAGTAGAAGCCTGAAACAATACATATGATTTTCTTCTCCATTGATTTCATCCAACAGAGGCAGAGATTGGACGTGCATAAAATAGGGCCATGGCAACAGAAATGGTGGATCAGGTGTGATTACAGGGATGTAGGGATGTGAGCTCACTTAAACTGCATTGTGTATATGGTTATGGTGCATATTTACTGTATAAATACATGTCAGTGTGTGCATGTGTGTTGAGAGGAGTGTTTAGGATGCTTCCTTATGGCATGCACCACATAGCCACTGTCGAGTCAGTGTGTGAAGGTCAAGGGCACACTCTCTGTCTATCCCCCTCTCTCATCAGTTACCCACTGGCCATCTGTGCCCCAGTGTCTCTCTGCTTTTCTCCACTGACCATGTAAAACTCACACTGTAAAAAATAAAAAAAAATAAATAAAAATTCCCATCTTGAAAGTGTTACCACTCTGGAGCTGGTGGTCACAACCAGAGAGGACACTGAGGTGTCACAACATGCAGAAGAGGAAAAAATACAGTACAGTAGTTGGAGTTGCAGGACATGAAAAATGGTCCTTTTCAGACCACCGTAGAATGTATTACTAATTATAAGCCTATTTTATAAATAAATCAGATACTGGCTAGGGTCTCCACATCAAGTGTGATGGCTTTAATGTAGTATGTTCATTTATGATTTATTTTATAATTGATCTATACTACGCTGTTTGTGGGAATCAATTAACTTGCAACACGTAATTGTACATATGAGAAAGTATATAACTATTAGTTTCAAGGTCACTGCTTATTTTAGCTGAAATCAATTTTCAGAAACTTTAAGCTGAATTATTTTATCTTTTTGGCCATTAGTGCAGCTTTAAAGACTTTACTGAAGCACTCGACTAAGCTAATTCAAATGCTCCACAACACACATCCTCCATCAAAGAAGACAGTCAAACATTTTATTATTTTTTTATCCTGTTTTGTCAGTGCATCCATCACATATCCCGATGTGCGCATGCGCCAACGTGCATGCTGCCTGTTGCCGCCGCTCTGTTTTAGCCTTTATACTTATATCCACTTTGTACTTAATTTATCTTACCTGTATTATAACGTATTATATTTTGATTTGCTTAGTACTTCTATTCCTTCTATTGTCAAGTGTGCATTGATGTGATAGTGAGCAGCTGTAACAAAAGAGTTTTTGATTCTGACTCTGATCCTGCCATCCGTAAACTGCTCCCTTTATGTGTGATCTGTAACCGAGCCTAAACTTCCCTGGAGTGATCCCCTCCCCATGGTGGCTCGATATGTCGACACAATGTCCAATGATTTCTCATTATGATGATTAGTACAAAGCTCCTAACATTTAAGCCCTGGATAAAATCGATGTTTGTGTTATAGTACAGAAAAAATTACTTACAATGCACTGTGGTTCCTGCAGCACTGCAATTTGAAAAGTAAAAATATTCCATCTAGACTGCTTTATACCGACACTATTTCACCTCAGCTCATCTTAGGAGTAAATACACTATTCATATTAGTTCCTGACATGACTTCAAATGAACAAAAATAGGGAACAACAAAACCTTTACATAACTTTTTCAGCATGTTATTTTTTAAATTTAGCCTATCAATACATTATACATGAGCATCAGTAAACTTTAGTTGGTTAAACTTAAACATTTCTGGTGCTTGTGAATAGCCAAATAAACGTTTTTCCACAGGCGTCCATATATGTTCCACCATGGAAACCCAAATAAACAAGTTGGAAGTGACATGATTCCAGTGAAACGGTGAGGAGTGTAATACTCTTTAACGTATTTCTAACAAATACTACCAGTACTTCTAGTATTCACAACCACAGATGCTCTTGGAAGGAACTTCCCTCTAGAGCTTGTTATTACTGTGTGAGTGTCAAAACATGCAGAAAATGACAAATTGCAGTAAAGTTGCAGCAAATGACAAAATAGTCCTCCGTAATAATGTTTCCTTGGTTTCTTCATGTCTTTCTTCCACTCTTAAGTTTCCCCTTGAGCCCTGTTCCCAACCCATCTCCTCGATTATCCTCTTCTACATCCCCCTTACCTTCACCATCACCATGGAAACCCAGACTCTTTCGGCCCCACCCAAGCTTCTTCCATGTCTTGTCTCTGTGGTAACCTTTAGGTGCTCTCAGGGACCCCAGATGGGTCTCCCGAGGTGAGAGCAAGCAGAGTGTGGAAACAAACACATCAGAGAAATGGAGGTACCAGATTTAGGAAACAAAGCCTGCACCCCCACCTAGGACTTTGTATTCAGACCATTAATACTTCAACTACGATCCAACGTGTCTGTCACTCTGAAATCATACAAGCCTAAAAATACAGCAAAGTGTGAGCCTCAAATCCCAACACCTCACCCTCCTGTTTACGTGATCTCACTTTCAAACTAGTGAGAAAGTCTACAGAACTAGTGAGAAAACAGCATGTTCCTCTTCAATGAAACCAAAAAAGCTGAGAAGGCATGTAAAAACAAAGGTCTATTAAACCAAAAACCACAACCATGACCACATAATACTGTCTGTAAGGTCAGTCTTTAAACAACAAAACATGTCAAACAGTACCTCAGATAGCTCCAAATATCTGACAGCTTACAAATAAAGGATTTGACGATTCAAGCTCTGAGAGATGAAGTCAGTTCAAAGTGGTTTGTGTGTGGGAAATGGCTATTTTTAGACAGCCCTCCTTTGATATGAGGAGTTATGAAAGAACAAGAGTAATTATCAGTATGATCATTTCATGCCACACAGGGCAGGGTTATGTATATAAACACCTGAAAAACATTTATTTCTTCTAAAAATATTTCCAGCGCACTTTGCCTGCTTTGGATACTTATTTGAAGCAATTAGGATAACCCTGACAAAGATTTGAATAAACTTTGCTTTTTTATATGGAAATATTATTTTTATATTTCTCAGTGTTTGTGAAAGTTGTGAAAGCTGTTGTGTGCTTGTTCTGCAGCATTTACAAATACTTTGTGTTACACAGTTAAGATGAACAAGAAATTGTTTGCTTAATTTAGCCTCCCACACGCTAACATGTGACTACATGATATTAAAAATTGCATGTCCCTACATTTACGGATAAAGACCAATGTAAAATCATATTAAAATGTGTCTTTTCTGTGACCAAAGGTGTTGGTTTGAGAAGATCAACAATTAGTAATGAGTTAACATTTACTTTTAACTTGAAATCTGAAAGAATGACATTTGTTGAGGATAAAATAAGATACTACTTTCTCTTAAGTTCCATTTTTGGTGAAATGATGCTCCATAGAAATTAAGATAATTATTAATTAGATATTGTATTGAACATATCATGCAGGGAACTCATAAAACTTAAAACTAGCATTTGGTGACACATTTTGACACAATTACATACAATAGATTCAGTTATACCACTGGGCTGGACCACGAAATACAAATATGGTGTGAAACCGAATACTTCCAGTTTGCCTGCTGTTTGACCAAAGCTTGGTATCGTCAGCCAGGATAGGTGTGATCAGCTTTTCTGAACATTATTTAGCATCTGCATCTCCAATCACAACAAAGGTACCAGTATTTCAACATTTTAATGCAGTGTTAAAGTCCCCCTCCACTCAAAAATGTGTTTTGCTTATTGTTACTTCATTTTGACCTTCACTGTACAAAGTTATGTATGTGCAGAGTTTGACACTTGAGGGCTATTTGTACATTCATCTTCTGAATGGGGAAGGTTTCTCTGTGTTCACCATGAGTCTGACTTTACGACGTGCTTGTACAAGCAGGATTTTGTGACAACATTTTCCAGTGCAAGTACACGGAGAATTGACTTTTCATTGAAGTAGGAGACATCTTGTGTCCAGCAGTTGAACTTGTGAAAAAGACATATTTGCTTTACAATTGGCCTCTCATTCACCCATTCATACATACACACACACACACACACACACACACACACTCACACACCGATGGCAACGGAGCTGCTATGCAAGGCGCTGGCCTGTCCATCGGGACTAACTTCAGTTCAGTGTCTTGCCCAAAGACACTTCGACATGTGGGCAGAAGGATCGAACCGCCAACCCAGAGATTAGCGGACTCTACCTCCTGAGCCACAACCGCCCCAAGAAGGTTATAATGTTTTGTTTAAGCTGTTTAAGAGAGGTGGTGATTCAACTGTATGGTGTTTCTATTATTTTGCCCACCCCATTTATATCAATGGGTATACTAAATTACAGTTTCAACAGCACCACAAACTACATCGTTTAAAATAATCATACAGGTAAAACGACACCTCTCTACAACAGGAGAACGGTTGTATTAGACTAGATGTGACCTACTCACTGAAATACTGTTGAAGGTGCATGCAATTTTCCCACACAGACATGACATTTTAGAGACTGAACTCACTGATGACATTTGTAATTCCTACTGATACTGTAGTATTTGCTCCATGCAAAGAGGCCTCATGTCTGCCGCTGCCCTCTAACTCTGATTGTTCTCCTCTCCACCCCTGTCATAGCAAAGACCCCTGTCTTTGTTCCTCCCTCACTTCATCATCTATCTCAAAATATCTCTCTTTGGTCTTTCAAGCCTTGAGGAGAATGGTGATCACATGGTGTGTACAGCATGTAGAGGTCAAGAGGGGTTGAAACGAGTCAACACTCTGCTTCAAATGTAGGTTCCTCACAAGTGAACACATGCGAGCAGAGTCACAGCCATTTTCACATCTAATGCCTATCATTTAGGACAATAATAGGATTCTATTCTGTGACTGGGTCATTTGACTGGGCCTTGTGTGTCATGATTAGGTGACTCATTACCTAATTTGCGACTGATGCAGACATCAGCCAAACAACTGACATTTAAAACATACTAAATTACTTCCAGTGTGGTTTATTCCAACGATGACTAAACAAATTCCACTGGTACTGTGAATTTTAAAAAAGCTAATTTGTAGGATGCCACAGAATATCATCAATATCAGTTCCCACCTGTTAAGAGAAAAACCTGCATCAGTGTACATTTCAGGTTCAAGACAATAGGATATGTGCGGTGTACTAATCTAATCAGTCTACCTTCATTGGTATAACTGCTCCCGTCTCTATCTCCTTCCCTGTGTCTGTCTATCAGCCAGCATCTCACCACAGGGGGTAGTTGGCTGCGACCTACTTTGCGAAGCAGAACTGGAGCTGTCAGTCATGCAGCTGTGCGTCACATTGCCTTACAAGCCGCTGAGAGGACACTGCTGCCTCACTCTGGCCCGCTTTCCTCACCACCACACTAGAAGCTTCCACACTGGATGATATTTTCAGCTTTATACCGCTGCTCTCCCCTCTGGGTCTCTTTGCCATAAACAAGAAACAAGGAGTGGAACTCTTTCTAAAGATCTAGTAGCTATTGCATAATACTACAAGCAGGATGTCTGGTGATCATCAAGTCGCTCCTAGTAGGTAAAAGATGATTCAGGCCTCCTTCATGTCCAGTGGCTCCATTAGCGCAGGAAGGTGGCGTTTACATCAATTAGCCCAGAATAAATGGCGACTGAATTATTGAGAACATCTACTCAGTGAACGACTGCCAATCCATTAACTAAACAGGATCTGGCTGGCAGGAGATGGCTTCCACTCAACATTTATTTTACCTACAGCTGCATTTATGTCGATGAACCCATTAATGTCTCTATCAAGCTCAAGTCGATGCTGTGATGACTTAATTTTTAAACCATGCACTCCTTCACTACTATTATTACTACTGAACAACTACCAAGACAGCGATAAAGCAGAGGGATGGACGGGAGGGATGATAGGCAGACTCTACAAATGGTAGACGATTCCAAAGCTAAAACATCACATCCAACTGAAAGATGAAATTAATCTTTTAGTGATACAGTAGAAGACAAAATCACCAGCGAGCACAAGAACGTAACTATAGACTGGTGGTTTCCAAACTCTTTGGCTTGTGACAGTTCAATACGAAGCAATGTTGACTTGTAACCCTTTGTCACAGGTTGCATATGCCCGACTTGTAAGGAGATCAGCCAAAAAAGTCATGTAATTAAATATTCTAAACTCATGGTTTTCTTACTAGCTTTTTCCAGAACATCTGACCACTTTCTCAGTTGTCATCACGTGACCTAAGTATGGATTTTTGATCATGTGATAACAAGTGGTTGTATATGTGGTCACCGAAGAAGGCTGAGTGATACAGTCAAAAACATTGACAAAAGCTAGTAAGTGAACCTTGGGTTTAGCCCTCAGATTTATCCTGTGGCCCCTTGGGGAGTCCTAACTCCTAGGTTGGGAACCACTGCTACAGATTAATCTAGGCTGAAGGCAGATGTAAAGAAGCCACTGTATCTACAAGTGAGATGCTGCAGCAGTGATGGCTGTATACTGTAGTATGAAAAGGATTTTACTTTTACCACTTTTATACAGCTTTATCCGCAAAGTATCCGCTGTTATCAGCTGCTCCAACAGTAAATTTAAACTTTGAAAAAACTAATTTCATTAATTTCTATTAAATCTGTGTTTTCCATACCATACAAAAATCATACAATTCTACATTAACAATTTTACACTTTTGCCAGTCCATGCTGTAGATTTTGGAAAATCCTGGTACATAATTTTTTCCCCAAAAGTCAATGCCCAATTTCAAAGTGGTATTTTTGCTGACCTTAAACAATCTATACACCATTGTTTTCACAGTCAATGCAACTGCATTTAGTTTGACTATATCACTAGAGACTTCGCTAGAGAGCACAATGAATAAACAACAGTCAATGAATAAGTCTATAAGCCAAATATTGAGTAACACAGTCACAACATACACAGGGCAGGGATTCAGTGTCTTGCTCAGTGACTAAAACAGGCCTACAAAAAACTTTTCTCTCTCTTGATTTCTTGCTCAGTTCAAGGTTAATCCTTCCTCACAAATATCTTTTATTTCCACTGTTACTTGATAGAACCTTTATGGAGAGCTGTTATGGATTGAATACCAAAAATCACACACTGGAGCAGACTTATTTCATTCTGTAGCACTAAAGTGTACAAAAAGTCAATAGCTTTTTATGCCTCTTGTATCCAAATGCTGCAAACCAAGATGATGTCTACCACTGAGCAGTAAAACACTGACTAGAAACAAATATTCATTCACTTTACAACAACCTTGGGTGAGGATTGTATTTGTAGGAGAATGTATGTGGGAGTATGTCCATGAATGCTGGCCACTTTCTTTGAATGAGCGGTGTCCAGTGTGAATTGCAGACAGATAGGAGTACTGGGAAGAGGTTATAGGGTGAGTTACAGCCTGGTCTGAACACTGGGTGATAAAAGTCTGACCCCTGTGTCATTTCCAGCACATCACTCTCTCATTGAACTTTATGTTCATCGCCATCATTTCTCTCACTCTGTACTCATTCCCCTTGTTTCTTGTTAAAAACTGTCTGTCTTTATCTAGCCTTCTTTCCCGTATTTCAGTATCTCCTTACTGTTTTATCTCTTTCCTCTCCTTCCTTTATGTGAAAGTGAATCACGTTACCATTCCACAAACAAGAGGAAATCATCAATTAACACTGTCACATTGATGGCCAAATATAGACAAGCACCGCAGCCACAGAGATATGTGTCATAACAACTGCACATCATGCTCAATGACAAAATGAGAAGACAATTAGTCATCTTAGGGGCTAATTGTATTCTTAGACTACTGCTTCAGTTGATGTATTGTGGCTAGGAAAATGCAATGTTATTTGAACTGCAAAGATGAAAAGAAGGTATCTTATTTCAGGAGAGCTGATAAAATAGTTGATACAGTTGCCCAGCCATGGTGGATTTTTACCACAACCCAAGAGAGAGTGTGTGTATTTTACTCAGGGCATCATCACATGATTATTTAATATGGATATAGAGGCATTTGAATACTGCAGCAGTTTAATATTGCAGTCTTAGCTGTAATTTAAGCTAAGTATTTGGTTTTCAGGTGGTCTAAAACTCCTGGCTATTGCACTACAATATGAATATGAATTTATATTTTTATTATATATATATATATATATATATATATATATATATATATTTATGTGATATATTATAAATATAACCATAAAGTGCATAGTTACCTCAAACAATCACAGTCATTTATTTATCCAGCCACCCACACATGCATGCACACACTTGTTACACTGGATCAAAACCCTCCAGCTCCCTGATAACCTTTAAATATAGATTGAATTTTTGCTATGTGTACAAACATTCTTGTGCCAAGCTCATTTCATCATTTTCTTTCATGTGAAATAAATAACATCAGCCTTTTAAGACTTCATGATGGAAATCCCCAAGGGGCCACAAATCAGCTGCTTTTATTGTGTTCACATGCAGTTCAGGGGTCATCCTATATTTTATCTCCGTAAATAGAGAGTAATCGAGTTGGTCATTGAGTTTTAAGGTCTGAGAGAATCTGAGAGTCTGACTGCATCGATTCAGTCAGAAAGAAATGCTTGTCTGATGGTTGCATCATTGCACTGCTACACTTATAAAAACTGCTTTTTTAATCCAATGTCAATAAACAGAGGACATACATCATGCTGAAAAAAACGTCTAAGTATAGCTCATAATATGGACAAAAGGACTGACATGGAACATACTTGGTTATTAATCCAAACTCCAGGGGATCTGTGATCAGCCGTGCATTTGTCTGCATATTACATGACTAATGCAGTCAGAAATGGAGGGAGATTGCTTCATATTGGCCAATCAAGATGGTAATTAGCGGCAATAGGCATTTCAGCGGTAAACCAGAGCCAAAGGCAGCAGATTAAAATTAGCTCCTGCTAATCTATATTCTGTGTGCATTTCGAGAGGAAGGAATAATAATATATACAGAGTTAAAAACTCTCAAAAGAAAAGGTTCAATAAAACTCAGTTTAGTGTCCCCTGAAGCCATCAGTCATTCAAAGGCATTCATAAAGCATGAGACCTGTGATCCTCACATGCCGCAGCAGTGCAGCAATGGTTTCCCAGTCAGACTAGAGCCTAATGGCTTCAGTCAAATGCTTCTTTGTTGGAAACAATGGAAACATTTTGCTAAACAGAGAGACACTCTGAGTAATTCAGTTAGCAGTGTGCTGTGTGAATAGCTTCAGTTTTCTGCAGCATTGCAACTATCTCAACACACTACATACCCGACTATGATATGGACAAATCTGCACAGAGCTGTATTAATAATATGGCACTTTAGGGACACCATGTGATGACAATTTTCCTGAATTTTCTAAAAGAGGCACAAATGTAAAATTCATCCACTGAGAACTAACGAGGTAAAATTGGCTTTGATTTATTGCACATCTGCTCTTTCCTCTAACCGTGAAACATCAGAGAATGCAGTGCCATAATTATTGGAATTGACTTACTAGTACATGGAACTACAAGCAATTTAGTCTATAGAGTGTGTCTATGTGTGTTTGCCACTTTTAACTTAAAGTAAAACAGGTATAATCCAACACAAGATATTGATAGCAGTGGCCCCAACTTGGGGTCTCAGTCTCTCCAAAGGGTCTTAAGGCAAAGCTGAGGGGTTGTGAGATGATTTACATGATGTATTAATAATCATCCCACACAATGTGATAATATAGACAAATTATATATTTCCTGAATCTGTATGTTTGGTGATTATTCTGTTCTTTAATTTCTTTGTCTGTGATGTTCCTAGTTGCCACAGTGCTTACTGTAAGTAAAATCTATTTTATTTAGATGGAAACTGTAAAACAAAAAGTATGTTTAGATTATGAGAGCACAAGAGACCCATGTCATTGTCAGACAGAATGACAACTGAGCTTGAATGAAAGCCAAGAACGTACCCTTTAAAATGATGCCAAATATATTATAGTAAAACATTAATAAAATGTCCTTAAATAAAGCCTAAATGAGGATATGCACCAGTGTTTAAAGTCCCTTTTTATTGAGGTGGGTGGTTAACTTCATGAGCTGATAACTTTGACAAAGCTGCTGCTCAACAATGGCATCATACAATAATATTAACTACAGACATATAACTTTTGAAAAATGTTTACTAGATTTTGCTTTACTAGGTTTATTTTACTACCCAAGTGAACACCGGCCTACACTAAACTATCCTTTAACAATGATTAACCTGCCTCCTGTGCCCCAATTTGGGTTCAAGCTCGTGCTAACACTGTTACAAGATGCGCTGTGCACATGGATGCTTCTAGTCAGACGCTGGTTAGAGCAAAAACAATGACTCACACAACAAATTAAGCATTCCTCACACCCATTTCATTACTTTGATGTTTTAAAGCTTTATTTATCTGGGGAAAGCTGACTAAGCGCTGAGGCTTTTTTCAGCAAAAGCATACATTACATTCACACCTCCCCGGCTAACTAAACAGTCTTTTACTGTTTAGTTTAATTTAACAGTAAAACAGTAAATGAGTTTATGCTTATTTTAAAATGAGCTAAAGCTAATTTCCATCGCTAACTGGGTGTTTAAAGACCCACTACAATAAATATTTCTTACAAAGAACTACAAAGTTAGATGGCTATGGAGAGGACAACTGGGAGTCTAATGTGCATGTCAGGAATTAAGGCAATACATAAATGCCTGGCTTAAGGGCACCTCAACAGCTATAGGGGAATGTGGAGGGGTGTTGCTTATTCACCTACGCAAAGATGTATTCCCAGCTGATTTGAGGTGTTGAGCTGCCAACATGCTGGACACGTTTTCTAACCAATGATAAATACAACAGAGAGAACAACACCTCTGGGTTTTATCTGGTTGATTACTTCAATGGTGCATTTGAGAATTTGGCAGCTCCAGCGCAGCACCACAGTGGAGTGGACATGGCCGTGCTACAGTACATGATGTGCCCTATTGGATACCTGTGAGAGAAGCTGGCTGGGCAGCAGCTGGCAACAGGAGGCGGGCATCAGATGACTGCTCTCAGCACTGGGAACAAAACAAGCTGCTGAGGGAGCGGTGGGTGGGTTGGCCCTGTCTTTAAAGGAAGCCAGGCTATGATTATCACAGTGCAAAATGGGGCCACAAAATGCTGTAAACCCAACCAGGCCAGCTAGCTAACACTTGATGCTAATTAACCACTGACACCTGGAGTTTACAGCTTAATACCAATTCCAATGCTGAATGACCCATCAATCTATTCTTACAATGCTATTTATGTATGTTTTATATACTTATTAAACTGTTATATATTCGTGTCAGAATTCAAGGATAAACCTCTTGAGATGAATAATCGTATTTTCAAGGGGGGTGTAAAGATGTGAAATACAATTTAGCAATAAAAGATTAACAATCCAAGTAAAGAGAAAAAACAAGAAAAGAACTAATCCAAAGAAGCTGAAAACAGAACACAATTTTTTGTCAATATTTAATGAAATTTATTAAATTTTAAGAGTTTTAAGAAATGAAAGGTATAAGCAACAAAACGTACAAAAACAACAAGGGGGGGGGGAGATCATATTCACCTAGATACAAATACACGTCCAAGACATTGATAATGTCTTCTGCACTAATGTGCACTATATAAGTGCACAGCTATGCAGCGGGATAAGAACAATTCCAATAAATGTTGAAGACAGGAGGTGGCCTTTAAAAATTTTACTGGAAGCACAACAGTATAGGCCACGTAGAGTCCACAAAGGTTATATATCTTAATTTACTCTACTTGACATTATTTTATTTGACTTATACTTTTTCTCATATGTAACTCCTTTTGCTCAATGCTGCGTAACTGCTATACTGTTTTTAAATTGTTTTATCATTGTTTGTCTACCAGTTTTATTTTATTTTTATTTTGTAAAGCACTTTGTAACTTTGTTTCAAAAAGTGCTATATAAATAAAGTGTATTATTATTATTATTATTATATATTAAGCAAAAAGAGTAAAATATATATATAACAGTTAGCTCAAAAGTAAATTAAGTTATTTAGAATGTTGTATTAGCAACATATTAGCCTCAGACAGCTAGTATAATGGCTAGCTTGGTTAGTAGTAAATTGATCATCAAAAACACAAATCAACACTCACAAATCAGCTATAACAAAAAGAGTACCTACAGATAATGCTCCAACAAAAGTATTTGGGGAGTGGATAAAAGATGCCACTCAATATTTCCCGATAGAAGGCTGGATTTAATGTCAGCTAAACTGTAACTGCTATGAACTGTACAGATAGATAGATATGCATAGACAACAACAGTGATGATTAATTTAATGATTTTACTCTGCAATGTTCAAATGTTGTTTTATAAAGGAATACTGTTTGTGTGGCCTCGTTTTTAGGATGTCAGTCATGTTACCAGACGGTCAGAGGTTCACTGTTCTGTAACTCACTCATTCACTTTCAAACTGCAAATACACAAAGCAGTACCATTGCAAAGCTGGGATACATTATAGCATGTGAAAGTGACATACACAAGCCATGGCTTAATTACATCAAGCAACTCTGGCTCATTGACTGCATAACAATGTCGGATGTAAGCGCAACCCCCCCAAACCCCTTGCAGCACTGCCTAGATATTACTTGGCTATCACATACCTAACACTCAACACGTGATTAGGAGTGACATTATAAAGTGCAATGCTGTGATGCAACTGAGTCACATCGGAGGACTGGATGTGGGCTCTCTGCAAGGGAGCAATGGGAAGCTGCCATATCTGCCACAGAGAAGAGGAAGTTCCAGTATGGCGCTGACAGTTTGGGAAGATGCACTTATGGAGAGACACAGAGGATCAACTCCTTGGAGAGTGTGAGCAAGTCATTATATTTCACCTTCAAAACTGAGGATTTTATTCCTGTCCTTGTCACACAATGCTTTTGGTGTAGGAAAAAAATGACATATAGGTCGTTTGGTGATGCTATAAAAAGCTCTATTAAGCTGAAGCTCATGTGAGTGAATGCATATGTGGTCTTGGAGGTAGCCGGGGGCTAAAGCATAAAAAGTCTGAGGTGACACCTTCAAACTTCTTGTTTTGTCTGACCAACAGTCCAAAAACCAAAGAGATGAAAATGAAATGAAAGATTAGATTGGAGAAGCTGGAAGCAGAATATTTTGCTTAAAAATGACTTATAATAAAAATAATCGATTATCAAAATAGTTGCCAATTAATTTTCGGCATCAGCTCTAATAGCCCAAAATCTTGTTTAACCCTCTCAAACCCTGATTGCCCAATGTGCTTCATCACAGATGAGGTATTTAATAGTAATGAGTGTAATAATTTTAATGATAATGTCTGCAGATGTGTAACGCTGAAGATGTTTGCTGCACAGTTCATCACACCACATTATAGGTGGGAGCTGTGATCGGCTCTGTTAGGAGTCCTTGAACAAGATTCTCAGCCGGCGCCAAGAGCCAGTGACATCATGCTTTATATCTGGCTTTCAAGTGGAGCATTCAGAAACTAAAAGGTATCCATTAATGGGAACCAGCTGCATGGTCGAAAACACCAGTCCATACCAGAGAGCTGGTCTGAGGAAGCAAGTGCAGCTGCTAAACCCCCAAAAATCAAATCACTGCTTGTCTTTTCCAACACGTCTTCAGGATATTGTGTCAGCATTGTCAGAAATGAATGGCAGTCTAATTTCTAATCAGTCAGCCTACATTTGCTGCAGTGTGTGACATATTTAGGTTATGGTTAAATAATCATGGCTATTAATTAAAGGGAAAACCAGCTGATTCAAGTCTTTCAGTGGCCTCAAAAAGCAACTGGTAAAACTGAGGAGGTAATATTCATCAACGGTGGAGGCAAAATAAACAGACGTAGTGGCTTTTGGAGGGAGGATTACATTTCCAGGTCGGCACTGTGTGGAGCACTAAGTATTGGTCATAACCTCATTTCACTCTGCTCACTTAAGTGGCTCTCAAGGGACCAGTTCTCTAATTCATTCGGGCAAAGCTAGCAAGCAGCATGAGTATGTATTTGGGTGTGTGTTGTGTGTGAACTAAGATTTGAGAATTTCTGTATTTCTTGCCTCAGGGTCTGAGTCATGCCCAAGTACTACCCACAGTGATGTAAACTCTAACCCCCCACCACCACCACCACCACACACACACACACACACACACACACACACACACACACACACACACACACACACACCACCACCACCTACACACACAGGCACTTTCGCTCACTGGAAGAGATGACATCAAAGTGTTCAGAGCGTGTCTACCTACGCACTGCTTGGGCATGCATCTTCACTCATATTCCCAACTTCCCTTTCCACTTTTCAGGTTCATATTGGACACTACGGACCAACAGCAGCCTTGTTTATTCAAATAGTATCTGGGTCTAAGAGTAACCCCAATTTTAAAAGATTTATCACTCAAGATAAATCTTGACTGAATGGATCAATTACATAAAAAGATTTCAGATTTCAGGCAACCTACTATACCCCCTGCAGGTGTTTCCACTGTTCATTGCCACAAAATGTGTGTCAAATGTGGAGAGAGCCTCATTTTAAAATTGATGTGGTATGAGAAGAAACCAAGATTAAAAATGAATACCTTGCAATTGCCAACTAAAAGTGGTAGCTTAGCAGCACCAAATATTTCATTCTACATCTGGGTCTGTCATGCTTGAGTAAATTACTTCCTGTTTGTGGAGTCATCTCCACAATGCTACAGACAGCCTGAATGACTGGTGCTGCACTTCTGCCTTTTTCCCTAATAAGTGTAATTGTGTGTAGTTTATATCAAACAGTTAACAAGTGATGATTCATCACTATCTAGGAACAAGCCATTTCCCCGGGCAACAGTCACATTTTTGATCTATAGCATGATAACTGATTTAGGGATCTGAAAGATAATTTCCAAACATTGAGCTCTTACTCTTTATACTCTGACTCATTACAGTAGTTTTACCAGGTAATGCTGTTATTGATGTGTCTTCTCCTCCATACAGTAGTAAAGACCTAATGTAACAATTTTATGTGATGTGCATGAGAGACAACACTATAAGGTTAAGGATTTTGAGCTGACAAAAGAACTAGTCACCAATTGCCACAATGCATTCGACATATTATCAATCAACCACCCAAAGCTCAACTCTTAAGAGTTAAACTCTGGTAAAAAAAAAAAATCAAATTCAATCCTGCCTTGTAGCGTGGTAGTGATCAAAAGGGTTTCAGTGGTTTTTAGCATTTTGCAGCATCAGCTTCATCATTTCTTTAGAGATAAATGTGGTCAGTACACTGGTTCCTTCTGGAAAAATTAATCAGGTGAAAGACAGGGAACCAAAGCTGAACTAGCTAAAAGCAGCTTGTCTGTGGTGATTCTGGGGCCAGTGCAAGCTAATTGGGAACAATCTCTCAGAGCACAAGAAGACGCCGAAGGACATAGCAACTCAGAATGTTACATTTATTTTCTTATAAATGGTTTTACATCTGCCTGACTAACTTCTACAATTTAAATTCTTAGTGTGATCTTTGAGTACAGAGACAGAATAACCCTAAAGAAGACTTTGTATGCAAGCAGCTGCTGTCTCCTTGTTAGACTGATCTACTGTTCCTGTAACTTCCTGACTTTACAGCACTCTGGTGCCCTACTGTGCTGTTCATTAGAGAGATAATTACATCTGCAAGAGATCCTTCTGCACTGTCTTGTCACCTTGGCATGTCTGATCAGAACCCCCTACTTCATCCCCTTCTTCTGTTTCCCCCTCCAACCCGCTATCAGACAACGGTCAACCAGCATCCAGCGATTGGCTTCTGCACTAGCAGTGATGATTCATCCAGAGGAGGGCTAGATCTGTCTCCTTAATCAGACCCTAAACTTTCAAGGGTATTGATCAAGCATCTCTGTCAGAGCCTTGATGCATACAGTGTGTGCCAAGGGCCCATCCCTTCTTCTGTCAATGTGGAGAAGATTAAAGGGAGAAAAGAATTAAGGGAAGAGAGGAAAAACAAGACTTTGGGGGTAAATTGAGCAGAGAAAAACGTGAAAGGCTTTAGTTTGAAAATCAATGCTTGCGAGACAGGAAAATTGGAAAATATGCTACCACTGTCCATCAGCAGGTGAGTATATCAGCCGTGCCAAGGACATGGGTAAATTAACTACCACATTTTCCAGTGTTACTTTATCAAAGTCACATGTGTACAGGTACAAGACTACAGACATAATTGTGCTATTTATGATGTATTATCATGTATTCTAAAGCTGATAAGCTTGTTAACTTAAGCAAAGACTGGTAAACTCCTGTGCAGCCCACTCTTGCTTGTCTTTGCACAGTTTCCTCCTCTCTTACTGCCACGCATCAACCGCACATCTAGCCTGCAGGCGGCGTGAACTGGGGTAAAAACAATAACAGTAATCATGGAAAATCATGTGTTGCTCTGGCAGAGGAGACCAGCTGACTGGCTGACTGCTGGAGCCCAGAGGGCCTCCTGTACAAGCAATAGAGAGACATGGAGGGGGTGGAGGGAGGGAAGCAGTGAGGAGAAAAAAACCCATCAGAAGGCAAAGAGGAGAAGGATTCACCTCTCATCCCCTCTCCTCAACAAGCTTAGTCATCTTGGTTTCCACATTCTGCCCTTGTCAGGGAGCTTCACCGTCTCCTCTCCCTCCTCCTTCACTCCCACCGCCATGCCATCCTCTCTTCACCATTCAGCCCCATGGCGGCCCACAGAGTGGTACATTCCATGACTACAAACACTTGTTTGGCAATATTGGCTGAAGCTTTAAGAAGAACAGGAGGACATGACTGACTGTCTGACGAATGGCCATGTCATGTATCATTAATAAACAGTGGGGTGGAGGGGTGGATCATTTAAAGCAGGGTGCTAAGGACTGGACAGAGATACATGGGTACATAGTACTTACCCTTTAGATAAATCTACTACCGATCTAATTACTATTCTTTAAATGAAACTGTAATTGTTGTGTGAAATCAAAGCATATTTCCAAGCTCAATCACCCTTTTGTATAAAAGCCGTTGCAGGAAAGACACTGTTGTAATGACGGTCATGAATGAGCAAACCTCAGATCAATGGGCTTTTCTGTACAGTAATCTAGCGCAGTCTTAGCTTTCATTACATCAGTGTGAGTGATCAATTGGCTGGTATCTCATTACTGTCTGGCTGAGCAGAGAAAGCACTCGGTTCAAGGTCTGGGAAGCTGAGGCTGTGCTGTCGCTCCTGAGTGTCCAATAGGTGAGATTTACACATCCACAGTGACCAACACATTCATTTATGATTTAATGTTATTACTATTAATTTTTATTATTAGATTTCTGAATCTAAATCTGAATGAAAACAGTGACAATAAAAATGCGTGAGTTTTTGCAAGATTTATTTCAATTTTGGTAACATAAATGAAATCTTTTTAAAGGAAAAACAAAATGAATCAACCCCTCCAAAAGGGAGATTACACAGTAGAAAGGTGGCTGTGTTTGTATGACTAAAATGGCTATGATATTGTGCAAACCTGCTCTTCTATCTTCAAAGACTAGTCAAGTCACATGTCTCATGGACATTTTCTTGTGTATTTGGAAAACAAAAATGTTGCAATAAGAAATTATAAAAAAAAGACACATTCAATCCTTTTAATGGGAGATACTTGGTGTGCAGATCTATCTGTTCCAAATAAACAAAAATGATGCCCATCTTCACATTTACAACCCTACAGAGCCTGTTCAATTGTCCCTTTACTACACCTAAAGGTCATCTGGGCTTCTCGTGTTCCCTACTAGCTGACCAGCCGAGATCACAAATGCCTTGTCGCTCACCTTTGCAGGTAAAGGGACACTTTTGCTCCACGTACAAAAGTTAAATTAAACTAATTAAATTATTTCTGTCTCAAGAGCATCTCCTCTTCTAAGAAAAATCTGTATGACTAAAATTGGAATCTGGTGCCAGCGACCAGGATCAGCAGGAGCCGAAGCTGCTGCTGAGAACATCATCTGCAGCAGCAGCTTTCATGAGACCATGTTTGGCAACAGTAAATAAACCGCATGAAGAGAAGGCTCCCGTAGCCCCTCAGGGAACTTCGAGTACAGTAATGCACACAGTGCTCCAGAGAATGCTGCCTGTCTGCCAGCTTGCCTGCCTGTGTCACGATACAGCGGGGTGTTGGGGGATGGGAGGAGGGTCACATGTGCACTGGGCTGCAGGCTTTGGGTTGCCTACACACTCTACATGTCTTTCCCTATCTCTTTCTCTGAACTGAGTCCATCGAGTAATAGTGGGGAGTATTTCTGCGAGCAGAGTGACTCCAGATTCACTGTAGCAGAGGAAATAAGCCAGAATAATGCAAGACACGGAAAAACACAAGGCTTTCAGATGACAGTGGTGCCCATCATTTCCCAGAGAGGCTTATAGTTAGAGGCAGGTATAAATTGCTCACCCTGTGCAACAAAACACATGTTGCATCAGCAGCAGAAATGCAGTTAAAATGTAGTAAATCCATCACTTTATTTGTTGAATAGAGTTTACCACCTGTTATAAGGTAACAGAAACACTCATAATGTACATCATACTAAATTGTATCAAACTGATAGTAGTTTTTGAGAATAGTGTCTTAATTTTTCAATTTTGTTGGATGTTTGCCTTAAGACAGTCACAGAGTTATGGATAATGCACACACTGTGCAAACAAATTTCCTCTTTGGAGACAATGAAGTCTACCTATCTGAGGGCTGCAAAGTATATTATAGTTATTTTTATTATAAATTAATCTGCCGATTATTTTCTTGATTAATCGTTTAGTCTATAAAATGGCAGAAAATAGTGAAAAATAGCCATCACAGTTTTTGCATTGTTGCTTGGAGAAAAGCAACAAAAAATTCTGTTGAATACGATGTTCAAGTCAGAAGCATTTTAGCGTCACACACAAGGCATATCATGCAGCGATGGGTGTATGACACATATATAGCTAATGGTTGCTTATGCCATTCTTCTACTATTCAACAAAATGACCTGGTGAAATGTAGAAAGAGAAGACAAGGGACAGGGGAGGGGAGGCATTTCAGGGAAGGGACAGGGGCACTGTTGGATTGTTATGCATGTAAGGGGGGATGCGGTGTTGTCTGGAAGCGTCAAGCGGGGACGGCGAATGTCACTCCGATCAGTTGAAAGTGTCATGACGAGTAGCGGAGCCGTGACCTCTGATGGGGAAAGGGGAAAGACAGAAGAGAAGAGGGAGACACAAGGCAAAGTGCAACATAACAGAAAAGGCAGTGACAGCAGAAACAGAGAGAGGGGGAAAGGGGGGAAAAGAACAAGAGGGAGGGAAGTTTGTGGTGGGCCAACGCCTAATCCTGCCAGCGCTCCGGGCTTCAGGAAGAAGAGGAGTGATATCAGTAAAGACACATTCACAGCCTGCCTATTGCCTAAATGAGGCCACTTCTGTCTTTAAAAAAAGAAGCTCTGCTGCTTCTCTTCTCATTCACCACCTCCTCTGCAATCACACACAGAGTGGAGAAAGACCTGGAAGCTATCTATTGCCCTCTTTAAGAATCCCGCTATATGATTATATGAGCATTGTTCCACACTGCTGTTCCCCTAAAATTGCTGCAAAATTACATCTGTAATAAAGAAGTCCTGTTATAAAAGAAGTGTCAGATGCAGTACATTACAGCCTAATCAAGAGCAAAGACAGTCATGACACACCAGCACAGAGGTGATGGCTGCTTCTGTGAAATAAGCTCATTCGTATTGTCCAAAAAGGCAGAAGCTGCAACTCTTATTAAACAGAGGCACAACAGGGCCACTTTTCCCTTAGCTAAATGCTTCTGTATAATTACTAATGTCTAACAAACCTCTTCATAAACCATTAGAGTAATGTTGATATCATACAGGCCAATAAGACGCCATCAGATTAATTAATGGAATCATTTGTGCCAGGATGTCGCTAGGAGGATCCCAATTGCCGGAGTGACATCTAATTTAAGCCGGGTGGCAGGAAAAGCACCAGAACAGTATGTCAGCTCTGTCATTACACAATGACAACCAATACATCACAACAGCGCCACCACAGAGCCTTTACTGCCAGTGGACATCAGTGAAATTGTCTGATAATGGAAATGTTATTTCACTTTGGCAGCCATGGGTGTATTCTCTGGAAATGAAGTGGTGGGAATGTTTGGACAGGAGAGGAAGATAGACTAAAATTTGCTTTTCCAATAAGAATGGGGAAAGACATGCATTCAAAAATACAAGAGAGGTACGATTGTTGGTTTTCTCTGCTCTCCTCTATTCAATGTGTAAAATCTATGAACAGCATTTTGTAGTGATTAAGTTTTCCCTTTTTTGTCTTGTACTCTCAACTCTATATTATGTTCACTGTGTAACTTCTGAGGAGGATAAAAGCCCCAAGGCTAAAGTCTGAGCTGGAGACCACATAACCCCGAGTTCAAACCTACAGTCTGAGACGAATCCAAGATGAAAACATAGCAAACGCAGTCTCTGGTAAAGGTATATTTATAACATCTCCACACGCGGACTCCCAACCATCTGTTCCACATGTCAGAATGAAGAGGTGTAAGGGGGTTAGTTCAAATTATTCTAAAGGCCATGGGGCAAAAAGAAAAAAAAAAACAGATATTGAAATGGTTTTCTCAGTGGATTAATTTAAAATAGGAAGTATCATTTTAACACTTCAAACCCCTTTTACGCCGTAATGTGAGATCACACCAAAACGAATACAGACACAGTGTGTGCCTCATCTGTGTCTCTAAAACCATGCAGATTACTTTGCTATCGGCGGGCACCTCCTGTGAACAAAGTCCTTGTCTCTACACCAGCAAACCTCCAGAGCCTTCTGGAAACAGAGTGGGGAGAGCGTGTGACTCGAATTACAGACGCACTGAAAGTGCTAATCTCTGCTTACTGTAAGAATTATAACGCAAGACTTTTTTCACATATTGCTACAAAAATGAACAAACGCTAAAATTTCAAATTCAGTATTTCCACTTTGTTTCACTGATTTGACTATAAACAACAGCAAGCATGCAGTGTCATACAAACAACATGGTTGAATGCACATTGAATGTGAATTATGCCTGGGATTTTAAATACCAACTATTTATCAGGTTTTGTTTGGGGATGTCTGAAACATGATGGTGTAATTGAAGACAGAGTTGGTTAAACACAGCACTGCAGTACCACTACAAGTACTGTACATAACAAAAACAATAGCTCAACACACACACACTAATATGCCATTTGGTGCATGCTTTATCCAAAGTGCTTTAAAAAAAAACATCATTATGCAATCCAGTCCAACTGGTAATTAGACCCCACTTCCCAAATGTTTAAATGGATGCAAAAAATACTACACACACTCTCTTAAACTATAAACTCTCTTGCATGATTTAATTTGCACATAGCAATTTTATTTGGAGTTAGCGAAAGTCAAAATTTTCAAAGTAATGGTACTGGAAGATACAATGTTTGTGCCTTGTTCATTTAAGCATAATCAACTGATGTACTGTAAATCAGAAGATAATTACCCAAAGTTTAAATGAGGGATACTGCTGGGGGAAAATATACTTTATATCATTCTCATTGCAAGTTGTAGTTCATCCAGTAAAAGGGTTTGTAGGAATTCCAATGAAAACAAAACGATATAATAGCATACTGTATGCAACAAGGCACTAAAGCAACAAAACTGGAGGAAAAGTTATAAGTTCAGATGTACTGTGTGGAAAGTAAAAGCTATTTAATACAACAATTTTATCAGAAACCACAAAATATTCCTGGCATATTGGATCCACACAGCTAAAATAAGTCAAATGCAGGCATCCTGGTGGCCTAGAAGTTAAGGCACATACCACATAATGGACCAGCAACGGTTGCATGTCTCCCCATCTTTCCTGTCTATATCTACACTATCAAACAGTCAGTAAAGACAAAAACACCACAAAAATAATCTTTAAAAAATGTCAAAAGCGACATTGCTGTGGCTTACCTGTGGCAGGGCAGAGCTGAGCTGGCGCTGCAGAGAGTCACGGTCATAGATGACGTCCTGAAGATGCTGCTGGGCCAGGCCGAGGCTCTCCTGGGTCTCCCTCAGCGTGTCCAGCAGCCGGTCTCTCTCGTCCAGCATGTTGACCATCAGCTGCTCAAAGTGGGAGTCCGGGTCTGAGGTGCTGCTCTGAGAGCCGCGCTGGCTCAGCGCTGTGTCCTCGCTGATGGTGGGCATCACCTCGCACATCATCTTGGCGCTGCCGGGGAGGTGGGAGATTAGATTAGAGTTTCGAAATGAGATAAAGATAGTGTTGCAGTGTAACCTGTGAAATGGTACTACTGAATTTCACAATGTGTTGTGTTTTCCACAATTACTAGTCCCAATGATAAATCTGTGGTTCAGGAGGCAGAGTGGGTCATCCACTGAACACAGGATTGGTGGTTCTATTATCCTGTCCACATGCTGAAATGTCCTTGGGCAAGACACTGAACCCCAAATTGCTCTCGATGGCCACTGATCTTAATCTTATTTTAAACTTCCAACATATATATGATGATAGTTTTCTAAATTAAAACTTCAAAAAATCTTGTGTTGTTGTCAGAGCTTTGTATTTATACCAAAAGCAACATTAATATCTTGATTGGATTCTGGCTTAAACGTGTTAGATTTAGAATTACGTTAATGCCGAAAGATGAAGATCTTGAAGATACAGTTATTGCTAAACAAATGTGTGTACATGTGTGAATATCCACTATAACTATTTATATGGCTGTGTGTATGTGACTGGGCCTGACACAGTTGGAGCTCGGCTCAACGTCATCCCGTTTCAAAGCTGCAGAGACGTCTTGGGAGGCTGGGCATTCTGCCCTAGATTTCACGCTTGTGCTGTTTAATGGGCCAGCCCAGATCAAGTTTCATAATACAGCATATCTATGCTATAGTGGATATGTGATGCCATATTCCAGCTTCCCTGAGGGACTAAACCTCAGGAGTCATTCTAACCGATGCATTGTAGTTCATGAGCTAAAATCGGGTTTGCATCCATACACATTAGAGTCATGTGATGAAGCAAGCTAAGCTGAGCTACAAAAAAAACGTGGATTATACATATTTAAAGAGGTGAGGTAAACATAAAGCATGAAAGATAAACTTATGGATTCTCCATTAAAGGAAAAATTGGAAAATATGATTCTCTGCTTTCTTACCGTGATTTAATATCGGTTTAATACCTGTGCAGGAGATTCCCAGACATGTTTAGCCTAGCTTACCGCAGAGGCTGAATGCAGGGGGAAACAGTTAGCTTTCATCAAAACTGAAATGATTACCCCTTCCAACAGCACTAAAATTGTCTTATTTACTTATTATATCTTATATCATATTTTTAACCAAGTCAGTTACTAATACATCTTAGAATCATCAGGATTTTGTTCAGAGTTGCAAAACGGTGCAAAGCTAGCATCTTTTGGATGACTTCTGACATCCTGCATTCACCGTCACTGGACCCAGCTGTTTGGAGTGACTGATGAGCTAACTGCTTATTAAACCACAGTGTCAAATGTTCTTATTTCTACACATGCACAATACAAGATATAATGTGTGAATATGACAGCTTTGAAGTTGACAAAAGGCACAATGCTGAGCTAACCACTTCCCATTGCTTCCAGCACAAGCTAAGCTAGGTTAACTGCATCTTGGACCAATCTCTCCACTGTATGCGCAGATGAAATTTATGTAAATCGTCTCATCCAAGTTCTAGTACAGCAAATATGCATTAATGTATTCCTCTAATGTATCTAATTTCTGAAAAGCTGTATTACCTCAATGTCACAAAAATATCACACAGTCATTTATTGCAGGCCCAAGAGAGCAATAAATACCGACAAAAATCATGATTGATGCTATAAGCTGACGTCAAAAGCACAGCCAAACATATTTTGACTTTCCTTTTTCAGTCTTTCACCAAAACTTTCAAAGGTATCAGTCAGTTGCTCAATCTACAAACAATAATTCAAAAGCCTAATACCCTTAATACTTACAGGTTAATGATCACTTCGAATTCATCTTAATGGTAGACTGTAGTTACTCAGTGTGTTGACCCAGGCCAGGTTTACTCAATTAGATTTCAATATCCCATTGCCCAGACTTGGTCCCCTCTGGGTGGGTTATAATGGCAGGTCTGTCTCAGCATGTTCTGGCTAGTAGGATGGGGTCTCCCATATCTTCTCCAGGCACCCAGCCAGATTCCCACCAGTTCACCATTCACTGCCGTTTAGACCTGAGAGACCAAGCCAGTGTGCTGCTTGGCTGGACGTGCTGCACGTGCCAACCTTCACTTGGAGAGCAGGCCAACTGGCGGACAGACTGGGGACATCGGTGGTGCATTTTAAGTAGAAGGCAGTGATTTATTCCTGACTCTGGCTCAATAAATGTTAGTTGTGCACTGGGAGGAAGGTGCTAGTTTCATAAAAATCCATACTAATATGGCATCTGGCAGTGGATATCAAAACAAACTTTAGACAAAAAGTATTAATGCTGATTATAGACGTCAAGCTAACTTGTATATGTCTACTTTGGTTAGTGATTTCCTACAGTTTTGAAACCTGCTACATTTATCTGTACATAATATCTCTGCCTGTTCTGCAAAGTGCAAAATGGCAGCTACAAAATGCAACATGGCAGCTCTTGTTTCCACATTCTGAGGGGTTAACTCCAAAATCTGACCTTTGCTTGTGATTTTTTACATCGCTCACAACTCCTCAGTGATCCCACTCCGCTGTGGTCTCCACAATGCACCAACAAACAGGCCCTGAAATGCCAGGCACATTTTTTGTTGTTTAATGGTGTTTTATTCCTCCTTTAAGCTGTGTGGAAAGTAAAGTATATTGAGGATGTTTTTTCTGCTTCATGGCACACACAATCCCCTTTTGTCCTGTTCCTGCACCAACATTAAATAATTTCTACTGTCTATGAAAAATCAATAGATATGGAGGAAAGTGCACTCACTGATTTTGTCTCCGCCCTTAGACATATAAAGCAGCCTTCCTGAAAATTGAAAGCAAACCATATCACTCAATGAAACATTTATCCGCTTAATTGTGTCATTCAAAAGGCATCAGGCCTGTCTCTTTAGTTAAACTTGAGACTCAAGAAATATATCTTATCTGCAAAGCCTTAAAGCAAAATGCTGTCATAAACACCCATTTCTTTCCCCATAATGTCCTCTTTTGTGGGAATATTCTGTTCTTCTGCTACTCAATATTGGCCATGTACTGTCATTGGAGTGTATGTTTGAGCAGCAAGTCATTAGTTTCTCTTTAGTGTGAAGCTGGCAGGCAGTAGTGATGACAGGTAAGAGTTAGTGTGATCCTCTTGGATAGATAACACTAATCACCCTCAGTGGGCAGTGTGAAGAATGTCTGAGAGCTCTATTGCCAGCTGGGATGCAGATGTTGTCTAGATTGCGCTCGCTAGCAGTGACAATACTACTTCCTCATAACTGAACAGCCAAGTTGACCCCCATTACAATGGCTATTTGGTCTACAGATATTCATAGAGCCTGAAACAGAACAAATACTGGCAGAGTGTCGCTCTATGCACATTTTCTGCAATTCAACATCATGGCACATTATGATAATGTACCCCAGGAAATTTGCCGTAAAATTCCACTAGCGTGTCAGACTTAAGCTTAGCATAAATGCATGTCTAATAATGAATATGTAAGATTTTATCTGTCAGAATGATACTTGTGGAGAGAAACTGGTATTTGTAGCAATAGACTAAGAATGTTGTATAAACAAGATGAAGCTTAAGTGACTGAATTTAGTGCGGCTGGTTAAAGATGTTAAATGTGAGTCTAAAATTATGCAGGAATCACAGGAGGGAGGAACAGCAACACACTGAATTGAATACATTGTGGGCCACAGATCCAATAAGAAATGCACACAGACAGACAAACAGACAGGCAGGGATCATTGGGCTTTTCTCTCCATGCCATATGCCAATCAATGAATTATTCAGGGGGGTAGGAGTGAGGTTTTCTTCCCAATCAGTGCAACAAATCCAGAGCCCTTTTTTCTGCCTAGCAGCCTCATCCACACTCACGCTGGGTTCAGACAGGAGGCGGAAGCGCAGTAAAGTGCTGCGATATGTCAATTATCGTGCAAGCAATAGCCTGTTCACACCAGAAGCGCATTTATCCACGCAACAAGCAGTTCTGCTTCTCTGCTCTTTTCTAATCACACGTAGAGCCGATCTTTATCATGTATCATCTATCACACAACATAATATGCTACGTTCAATGTAGGGGTTTGGTGGCTTCAGTGATGATAGTCTTGACATTTGATTGGCCCCACCTCTCTCTGTCTCTGCCTGTCTGTCTGCTTGTGTGTGTGTGTGTCTGCTCTCGCTCTTGGTTTAGACACAACTGACAAATATGTAGAATAAGTACGTAATTTAAAAAACACAATCACAAACAGATACTATTTCTAATAATTATAGTGAATGGGCAGATTTTGAAATTTCATCATGTGTCGGGGGAATTGAAACTCCAGGAGAACAGGTGGAGAGGGCCAGTAAAAGCAAAAGGGTTGACAAGCATGGGATGCATATTTTATCATTTATCAGAATCAGATAATGTATATCATATATATCATTTATATAATTTATAATAGATTATCAGTGTGTTTTTTTGCCAGATATATTGGACAATGCAGCACCCCACAATTTATATCCAATGTCAGTGCTCAGTGCCAACGATGAAAGTAGTGTGACCTATATGTAGCAAGGCGGAAAGTAAGGGTGTGGAGATTGGGGTGGTGGATGGGTGTTTAGCATATCGGACTTTCATGCAGGAGACCAGAGTTAATGTCTTGTCACAGACCTCCAATTAATGTTTGCCTTTTTATTAGCCATGATCTTTCCCTAACCTTAACCGAGTGTTTTAGTTGCCTATCCCTTACACAATATCTACACATCTATACTGTGTAACAAAAGCAGCAGTTTCAGTCCATAGTCAGCGTCTGTATGGCATGCGATCTTCCACAGTATTGAGTGTAGGTTTCCTACGTTTTGGCAGCGCTCAGAGCCCAACACACAATCACTGTAGTTGTGCACATACAACGGAAGAAAATAGACTTGAAGAATAGAAATATGCTGTGGACAAGCCTTTGCCATATCTTAGCCATAGTTTATTTGCCATAACCACAACCTTTCCCTAACCTTAAAAGGTGTCAGTATGCTTGAAAAGAACTAGTAAGTCTAACGGATAATTTTTATACCTGTTCCATACAGCCACATTTAGAGGCTGGGGTAAAAGGCTGCTATCCGAGAGAGGGGCAATAATCGTTCAAATGGGGATAACACCGCACATTTTCGAACAATCTGTCCTCAAAGGCGTTCATAGTGTTGCATGTGGTTGTACACATAAAAGCGAGTTTGAGAGAGAAGTTCTTGCATACTTTCTTACCTCCATGCACCTCGTGAAGTGGCCGTGCTTGTCGGATTGTCGGTTTTGGAAAGTTACAGAAAATGTCATCTCATTTTCTGTGCTGCCAAAAGATTATAAAAAACTGTTTTTGTTTGCCTTCTGATTCCTCACCTGGGCTATTGTTATTCAAGTCAGGGCAGCATGTGCAAAGAAGTAATATCTTCTAAGATGATTATCTATACTTTAAAAACAGCAAAATAAACGAATAGGGGAAAGGTGACAAAATGAACACTGCTGTTACTTGAGAGTTCCCTGAGTAAAACTGAAGCAGGCAGTGAACTAGCTATATGGGACAGATGTAAATTTTTCCACTTATGTAGAACCACTCCATTAAGGCAAGAACAAATCAGCAAGCTGCAGCTAATTTCCTGAATGTCTTCAGTTAATCTCATTAATGGGAACAATTGTGTGAGTAGATAAGGAGCAGCACACAAAACAGCAGTATGTTCCTGAGCAATATATGGCCATGTGAGGCAAATTCAGCACTATTCACCACCTGGGAAACATCAAAAGACATGTGGAGAGCGAGCGTGTGCAGAACAAGCAGAGGACTGACCACGACACTCTGTGGCTTAAGAGATAAGCTGTACTACTGTGTGCTTGTTGAGCTGACTTTTGAGACACTAAAATATAACCAGCATTATTTAATAGTGTGTTTAGAGCTTTGTTATCATCAAACATGAAATTCATCAACTCTTTTTAACTCATTAAGCAAGGAGATGGTCATTTAGAAATGAGTAAACAAGCTAATCTATTATGAAATGCGAGGTCAACTTTTCAAACATTTGTAACACCCTATTAGGTTCATTCAAGCTCAGTTCCTCACAACATGCATAAAAGTGATAGACCAAATTGTTTTGATGATAATGCACTTCACTTACATCAGTACCAGAAGCACAAGGGTGATTACACATGTCGCTTTGCGGTCACCAGGGGAGCTGACTACTGGGAAAATCCACTTTTAAATAATGTCTGTGTTTGATTTCTTGGCATGCAACTGAGCGCAAAGTGCATCTACAGACTGCATTGATGAGAACAAAGGGTAATGGCAAAACTGTTGCATGCCGCTCTTTCCCACTTTGGCATCCATATCAGGCCGACAGGTGGGAAAAGAGTGACACAGCATTTTTGTGAATGGAACAGACCAGATTGCATGGTACACTGATAGTGATGAGAAATCCCATTCATATGGCTCCTTGCACCAGAGAGACTTCTGACAACCAAGAGACAGCCTGCCAAGAAAACAACAATTCAAGTCTATTCAATTTAATCACTGCCACAGGAACATACAATATTACTCAAGCGAGAGTCCGCTGAGTGGATGGAGCAAACTATTAACTCGACCAACACTGCAAGTCTGCACCAAACTGATCCGTGACCCGCAGTACGGTGACATTTTGGGATGATGCAATAGTCATGTATGATGGAAAGTAATATTGATTTCTAACAGATGAGGTTTAGGTGAAAACAAAGGTAATAAAAATGAATAAGAAAAATGAGTAAGAAAAATGTTGCACAACAAAACAAAAACATTGCATTACATCATGATAGCCACAATGTCATGTGATTGGTTTGAGGCAGGGCAGAAGCTTAGGTCATGTCCTCTGTGTTTTGTCAGGGAATCTGGGGCATTGTATCGACCTGAGGTGCATTTTAAACGTTACCATTGAAAGTTACATATGGTGATTGTCTTAACCTAAATACAAATAATCTCCAAAATGTCAACTTTATTAAAGGTCATGCTTTAAAACTACACTAATATTTATACATGAACAATGGGTCAAATGACAATGTGTGATGCAAAAGGTGTCATTCGTATTGACAAACCCAGAGCGGATTATTTCCCTCAGGAGTTGGTGGAAACTACAAATGGAGCTAAAAGGACAGAAGTGACATTTGCCAGGTGGCATCTCAGAATGAATGCTAATGTTGCTCTGTGTCTGCTGGATGTGTAAATAGGCAACTGTTTGCTAACACATTTGCCATATCAACTTTACATGTATAAGCTGAGCAGTGGGCACTGTGACCACAAGTGGAAATTATGGGATTTTATTTATAAGAGGAAGAATGTCACATTTATTCTTATTTATGATTGATTGTCCTAACTGATATAAAAATGTGAAAAATATCCTAAATTGTAAATACAAGGTTTTTACTAAGGTATGAATTTTCTGATAGTTTCATATTCTAATATTTTTATATTTGACTATTTCTAGGCCATGAAAACTAAATGAATTCATCCAGTTTTCCCTGCAACAATTTTATTGCTGCAATGTGCATAAGGCTCTTAGAAAACAGCATTTAGACGTCACATGTAGAGAAACCTTGAGACATATTTTGGCAAATGAATAGTCAGCCTCCATGTTGTAATATTTGGACACCGGTAAACTGACAGTTGTGTAAAAATGAAAAACAATCTACTGCAATCTATGAACACAGGTGCTCAATTTTGGTGCAATGACCTTCATCAGGTGTTTCATTTAGCAAGTGACAATAAGCACACATGTAAAACAGAGACCTGGTAAGGAAGCAGGCAAAGAAAAAGATTTTGAATGCAATAAAATAATCCAAGGCAAATGCCCATAAATCAAACGAGGAACAACATATAATCACTCATAGAAGGAAAAAGAAAAAACACTATTCCTCTTTTCCCAAGAAAAAAGGTTTAATTCCAATTGACCATATTTCCTGTCAGTGTGCCTGTATTTTTGTCAAATGAACAATAAAATCCCCACAAAATTTTATTTAACAGTATGTGTTTGTTTCTTATTTTAAAGGAGTGATTTGGGTTATGTCAAATCTACTAACAACTGTTGCTTTACTTCCTTGAATATTAGTAATTATTAGCTCAAATCACAAACTGCACAATGGATCCATACAGCAGAGCATAAATAGAGAGGAGTCGAAAAAGTGCATAAAGAATAACATCTGTAAATTCTACCATATTGTTTTCATGTGTTCTGCTGTGACTGACAGCCTCATGTGAACACTGACACACTGAGCAGTAAAAAGTGAATGAGAGAGAGATAGGATGAAGAGGAAGGCATGGGTGTAGAGTTCCCCAGCCTGCTGCCATTAGGGAGGCGGGAAAGGAAGAGGAGGCTATGCATCAAGTGTGTGTGCATGTGTGTGTGTCTCCAATTGTCTGAGCGTGCTTTGCCTCTACCTGTGTGTGAGCATCTGTGGGGTGGTGGTGGTGGTGGTGGTGGTGGTGGTGGTGGTGGTGGGGGGGTCTGTGTGTGTTCATTGGCTGTGTGTTCAACTGAAAATAAGTCTGCATGCACATGAAAGCATGAAAGGACAGCGTGTAGCCTTTAACATCGCCCACAATCCCCTGCAGCAAGGTCATGCAAACCATCAATCGATAGAGACTGAATAAGAGCACAGATCGAGGTGAACAAAAAAAGCAATAAAGCTCAGGTTGTAACTGAATTGAACCATGCCGCCTGCCACCACCGCCAACATTTCACCTGGATTTTACCTCCCTCATTATGGAGGGTTTGGCGATAGCCAAACCTGGCCCATAAAAGATTTCCTTAAACCATCATTTTATAGACATAAAAGCTTCTGCCCCATGTAGCCATCCCTCTTTATGACACCTCAAGGTAAGAAAAGCTTTGTCTGCACACCAAACATGTTAGGCAGTGGAGTGTATTTGCATGGTTGAGGTGCATCACTGGAAAATCGCACTCTTTAATGCAAAACCATTCAATTAAGCATTCTGCTTCTGCATAATGCATCTGTGTCACACTTGGAAATAGTGCATGCCACAACTTCAGCAACATGTAATCCGTGAGAATGCAAATATTGTCATGTTCCTTTCTTGTCATGTTTGCAAATGTTAATATTAATTTGCAAGATCAGAGGAAGATCACAGCTTTGCCTGCAGCGATTAACCTTCTAGCATCAAATTAAGCCAGCACATGCATGTGTGTGTCTTTTCATTCATTCATTCATCTACAACATGAAAAGTGTGTATGAATGTGTGTGTGAAGGGGTGGCAGATATGGATGGATGACAGAGAGGCTGTTCATGCGCTCTCCCTCCTTGCATCTCTATAATAGCCGGTAATAATATTGTTTATAGGAGGGGCAGCTGTTCCTCCTGTGACAGCTCCTCTTTTTACTGTTATTAACCGCGCGCACACACACATACACACACACACAAGCACACACACACACACACACACACACACACGCCGAGGCGGCCTGACTGCGGCGCTGATCGCGTCTATACACCGCTGAAAAATCTCCTCCTCATTCTCTGAAATGATAATTGGGGAGAATCCTTGGCTATTGTCTCAAGTGCATTACATCATGCCAGCCTCTCAGTCTGCATCCCGCCCCCCTTTAACTCTCTCCTCTGTCTCTCCACTGTGACAGCCGGACGTATTATTTTCTCCTGCAGAGCCTTACAATGTCAACCACACACACGAAATGTATAGGTTATATACACCATGTATCCATCCACACCAGGCGCCCCCTACTCCTCCAATATCGCCCCAGTCTAGAGTTGAGGATGTGAAGAGGGCACCGCAGAAAATCACCTTGAGCCTGCAGAGATAGGGCAATGTAGGTCACTGCAAGACCGGCGGCAACAGTGTCCATACTCACAATTTATTCCTTTACTATCCGTAGAGGCTCTGGTAGCGGATCAATGACAGTTGGAGTCTCTGCAAGCTATACCATCAAGCGGACAATCCTAGGAGGCTTCTTCAGTGCAAACAAGCAGCGACACCGAGGATCCGATCGTAAAGGTGCGACTGGTCCCCGCCGCTGGCATTGTCAAAAAACAAAAGAGCAGGAATAATCGCCAAATTAGCCGCGTCGGGTAATGACATTTGATTTCCGGGGCTACACACACCGGTTAAGAAATTATGGCATGTTACAAATTCTGCTGTGATAAGCGGAGTTGGAAAAGACCATTGTCGGAGCTGAGGGAGGGGAGGCGTGTGGACTCTTAAAGTTGCAGCTGTGCAATTCTTTCTCCCCCCCGTGTGTGAAGACATATAATAATAATAATTGTAATAATAATAGAGATTTTTCCAGCATTTAGGCCTTTCCAAATCAAGTCACAAAATATATATGAGTAAGAATTTGACTCTAATAAAACATGAAAAAAAGTATTATATTTGCTATAAAAACAACAAAATAAAATGTCTCCCAATCCTGAGAGCATTTGTAGAAAATGTAAAATTATTTCCTGTCCATGGACCAATAAGGTCACGCTTTTCCATTGAGTAGAAAATGTATTTATTCCAGAGTCAGTAAAGCAGCCGCCACTTGAAGCTGCGCTCACCTTCTCCTGTCACACAGATGGTCTCTGCCAGGTTCCAAGTATTGTAACTGGGATTGTTCTGAGTCGCTGACACTTGCATTTAGTCTCATATTTCTCATATTTTGAAAATGAGAGAAATCCCTCTGCTCACCTGCCGGATACACACGTTGAGATTTTGATGGATGGTACTATCTCCAGTGCATTGGCCCTTAAACGTGTTCACATTAAGATCCTCAAACATAATCTGATCTGGTCACTGACTCTTTTTTAATAAGATTTTGTTCAAGAGATTGTGATAGTAGCCTACTGAATTGCAGATGTTTCTTGATATATGGCCAAAGTATGGATACCCCTGTCCACATACTTTTAGTCTGGGGCTATTTTCAAGGTTTGGGCCAGGCCCCTCTAAAATATATCATATCATAAAATATCTATATATATTTTAGAGAAATGTGTTCTTCCAAGGCCTGACACCAGAGGAGTGGACGCTGTTATAGCCGTAGATTAATTCCCATGACTTTGAAATGGGATGTTCGGCAAACACACATGTGTCTGAGCGTGGAAATACTTTTGGCCATCTGCTGTAGCTGAGAGTGAAACCTGTCAAAAATCCCTATTTAATTTACACTCACAGTGAATCTTCTTCTAGGAGCCACCTTAAGGGCCACTGGGGCTTCCTGTGTCTATAGGAGCACACCCAGAGAGGCGCTGGTCCGGTGGAGAAAGCACAAAGAATGAATGAAATGGTAATATATTCAAACTCACATTTTCATAAATAAATATTGCTCATAATGACAGCTGTGCCAGCAACAATGAGTTGTCAACTTGCAGTGGACATCTAACACCAGTGGCTACTTTCGCTCCAAGAGAAATAACAGTTGAAGGAGGCACTAAAAGACACAATATGTCTCCTAATCATGGAATCAATGCAGTTTTATTTTCCAAATTTGTTGTTAGGTGTAAGAAATGCTGAGGAGACTCTTCTGTGTTGACCCATAGGCAATAAAATACTGAAATGTCACCAGTTGATGAGTCCATAGCCTACTTAATTTTGTCCTTAAGAATCAATTTCCTCCCCGGAAGTTTGTTTGGTTTTCTTTTTTCAAAGGACAGCATAAATGTTTTAGAGCAGCCTGTGTTCTCTGTGTGATTCCAAGAAGTTGGAGATTATTAATATGTGGCAAAATAATTGGGTTCTTCTTTCAGATGTGCAACAGTAAGTCATCGCATCGAAAATAGCTTTAGTCAGCTGTGCAAAAGTGAGTCAGGTTACACTCACACTGCAAGCCTCAGTCGTTCAATTCTAAATCACTTATCGGAGCTGACCTTTTGGTGGCCACAATTTTATATCAGTCTGAACAAGTGATCCCTTTAAACGAACCCACATGTACAAAAGAATAATACCAAAGTCTTCTGGTCATGCAGAAATACACAAATTAAACACACACCATGTGGATTAAAGTAAGTGGATGTGGTTTCATCAAGTCTTGTCGCTGATATTGGATTTATCAAATCAAATACAGTTTAGCTCATTGTAAAATAATCAATTAGTTGATTAATCAACTACAGATTAACTGACTATGGCTGATTGACAGACATTGTTCTTAGTTAGTGGTTTTACCTGTTTTAATTTTTTACTTACTTTACTAATCATTACCACTTTCTCACTACTATTGTGTGTTATCTTTCTATCTGATATTTCTTTTTTAGTCTGTTTCAGATTCGTCTGATGACTGAGTGTTTTGATGGGTCTGCTTTTGCCAGGCTGCAAGCAAATTCCGAATAAAGACAGAACTAGAAACTAACAAGCAAAAAGGCCAGACACATGTTGGTTTCACCTTCTCAAATGTGAGAATTTGCTGTTTTCATTTTATGAACTAAGCAATTATTAAATTAGACTAAAAGAAATTCATGAAAATGAAAATAATCATTAGTTGCAGCCCTAAACCTGCCATGACTGCATCCTGTATTTAAGTCTAATGTGAACTTTGACACTAAAGTTCTGAACTTTGCCTTTTCATTGCAGCTGTCTCTCCCTGTGGACATGTGCAGGCATCTCTTATAAACTTTTATGAACTCACTGGTTTCTTTAAATTCTGCTTTCCTTCTCATTATTTCTCTATTCCACTGAGTGTCATCAACTAAATAAAATTAAACATTCAAGGAGGTACAAAGTTTCTTGGAGTGAAAATGCAACACTCTTCAACAAAACAAAAACAAAATACGAAGGAGTGTGAGAATCTGATGGAAATCATGGTAAATAAAAATATATATAAGAGAAGTAAAATGAAAAACAACAAAATAAAATTCCCTCTCCTCTACCAAGTGATTAATTGCTTAGTGTCACTCACTCATTTTATGTTTTCAGATAATTTACATGACATTGCAAATTTTGCTTTCATTGAAGCAATATTTTAACTAATAGTGCACTTTAACAGCTCTCTTTCCTTCTACTGAACACCTCTGTCCCTGCTGTCCTCCATCGTCCTCAGCAGCAGCAGCAGCAGAGGTGTTGCCTGCAAACTGACCAGCGATTGATGTCACTGTCCATGGTGCTGAATCCTGTATGCTTTGTGTATGTGCTGCGCTGCGCTGCACTGCACTGCAGCACAGAGGGGAGGGTATGTTGAAATTGTCATTACAAAGTATAGCCACAAATTGTTTTGCATTGTGACTTTAGAACTTTACATTAGATATTTTTTAATGAGGTCTATGGACTAGTGTCTCCATTCACAGGAATCTACTATCACTGGATTCTGGGAAAACCTCCATTCTGGTGGATTTATCTTCCTACTGCCTGTTATTGGCTAGGACATTTAATTACCATACGCTGCACTAGTTGCATTAGTTTGATGTTTCCTGTCTCATTCTTCCATTTAGCAGGGACTGAATCACACCTGGGAAAATGCTTTCAGATGCCTCTTTTTCTGTGTTGCAGCCCCAGCTTGCTTCCCGATGTTTTTTTCCTCTTGTCTGATAAATTACTAAAACAAACGCGGCGCTAAGTGGTGGAGTGGAGTGCTGGCTCTCCTCTCAAGTGAAAAAATACACCGCTTGCGGGTCATAAAGCCTGCATGAAGACACTGGGTAGGCACTGACACACCCAGAACTTGATACTAAAGGCAGCAGGACATTTCTCATAATGTCCCGCCTCCAGGATTCAACAGTGAATGGCGATGAATTCTAGTGTCTGAGTTTAAAACAGAGGGTTTGGGCTGGATAAATGTCCTGATTTTTCCTCAGTACTATTACATTGCCAATATCCTCATTACAATTGCTTGTTTATAATGCAGCTGACTGCTGCTATACCATCCCACCCAGTACTGACCTACCATGTGCCTGCTCTGCCACTACAGTGTCATATCACTCCTGTCGTTCCATATTAATTTCCCTAGAGAAGTCATTATAAGCCTCTGCATATGAATGGTTGTAATTCTGCCAGGTGATGAAAACTCACTCATATCTGAACGCCTTGTAGCTGAAAAGTCACATATATTGACTGGTTTGTCTCAGAGACAGTTGCACAGGCAAACCTTAAAGCTGGGATTTGTACGATGGGTCTTTTGACAGCGCTATCAGTGGAAATGATGCTAAAACGGGTGCCAGTTAAAAGGCAATGATCAAAGCGATAAAGGAATCAAGAGGAAGCTATAAAAAGAGACCTATAAAAAGAAGAGAGACCTGTGACGCTGCTCAAATCTAATCCTCCTCCTCATAGCTTGACACGCTAAATGTGTGAATGCCATTAAGCGAGTCACCCTCCCCCCTTTCGTCAAGCAAATGGCCCTCTTTTCATGTGCAGGGTTAGAGCATACAAATCTCACATCAAAATCTCAACGATCTCAAAGGCTAAGCAGTTGAGCTCCTCACGGCCAATTAAAAAGACAAACACACTCACTCACCAGGCTACAGAAATGCTGATGCAAATGTTTGCCCAGGATGATGGAGGGACTTTGTGCACCGGTTAATATTAATGAATAAATGTAATGTAAACAGCCATCCATATGATGTGACAGCTGAGAAAATGCTCTCATGAACTCGAGGGAGAGATGGTGGGAGTGTTGCCTGGCAGGATGCCCTGCCTCTCCAGGTTGTCTCACAGAAGATCAAAGAAAATGTGCATTATGAAGACTGACATTTTCCACATCTGTTAACATGCTTTTGGCAGGCTTCCCTATTTTAAAGTCCATCATCTCAGCCTCCATTCACTCTGTTCTGTAGAGGATAAAAAAAAAAGCTTCCCATGATTTACCCCTACCAAAAAACACACATCAATATATATATCAGCTACAGCCTGTACAAAGACAGAGCAGCCAGAGGTCTGCTATCTTTATGACTTTCTTGAACCTCTGTTTTTAAGGCCTGGCTGGAATCATAAATGAAGCAGGCTGCCAGCCTCTTGCCGGTTGATTCACTGATAACAGAGATGAGCTCGGGCCGGGGTATGAGATGCATTAGAGAGAGAGAACTGAGAGGGATTACAGGTGTCTGGACTCCTGTAAATCTTTTCATCTGTCGGCCCACCCCCTGAGAAAGCAATGTTATTGCACCTTAACACACATCTGCTCTGTCTGTCAGCATGACAGCATGAAACACAGAAGTCATATCGCCATGTTAAATAATGTTAATGCACTTTTTTTTTTTAAATGATCTGGTACAGTGTGAGGGCTTAACGTGTAACACCTCTTAACTGTTGAAAGTGCTTATTTTATCATTAAACTAACCAAACAAGTCATCAGTATAGTGTTGAAATTGCTTGTGTTGTTCAATTTACTATGATACAAAACAAGGAAAAGCAGCAAATCCTCACATTTCGGAAGCCAGAACCAGAATGTTGAAGTTTTTCATGATAAATGACTGATATGATCAACCATTTATTCAAAATTTGGCCAATAAATTTTCCATCAATTAACTTATCCATTAATCAACTAACCGTTTATGTGCAGACATGATTAAAGAGTCATGTCAGAATATGAGTTGTTTCTCAGGTTAATGAGTCATCAGGGGACGTGCAGATTTAGGCATGGAAAAATAGCATAACATTCCTTACGAATTATAAAGGAATCGGCTTTAACTAGAAATTGTATCATTTTAAGTGCAAATATTTTCTGTGCTTCTCTGTTTTCAGAATGAATCTCTCTTTATTTCAAAAATATGAAGATGTTTGACTAGAATAGAGATTGGTTAATTTGCCAAAGATTTGTGATGCTTCTTTAAGTAATGAGTAGCGAGTTTGACATATTAAAAAGAAAATGATCAAAATCAATACAGTAGAGGTCGAGATACAATGACTTATTCTGTATTGTGGGTCAAGGACCGAAAGCTCTGGATCCTACAGTTCCCATAATGCAACTAGATAGCATGTTTTGTTAGATCCTCGCTGCCTGATAAATGCTCTTTCAAACTCAATGCCCCCAGTCTGAAAAGCAGGTTTTGAGTTTAAACAAAAAAAGAAAATATGTCCAAGGCAAAACAGATTACTCAAGTGATGTCACTTGAAAAAGCTCCTCCAGAGCCACAGAAGACATTATACAACTGTTTTCACGGTCTGAGTAGTACATGTAAAAATTGTAGTACCCCTTTAAGCCTTATATTCAGACAACTGCCAAATTTCAGAATCTCATTGTATACAGAGCTGTTTCACTCAAAACAAATGACACCTTACAGCTGCTAATGATTCATGCAACACTTGACCTGTGCTCTATGCTGTGTAACTCATACCATAACAATTATTACACTACCACCATATGCTCCCATTTCTTGATAGGTTATATGATTCATCTCATTAGCATTCACAGTTAAGCTCAGTGGGAGAGAGCAAAGTTATGGCCATGTTCACATTTACTACCCTCATGAGTGGCCTTTTATTTTTTATGACAAACACTGTTCATGCTGGGGACAATATAGAATAATGTCTCTCACTAGGATGTTAAGCTGTTTGAATAAAGAGAAGACAGGCTGGATGGGCTTATTGTTGAGAGTCCTTAAGGATCAATGGCTTGCTGACTAAGTGGGTGTATGCAATTTTCCTACAGGAAAAGTATTCACTGAAGAAGTCTCATCCAACAAGCAGTTACCACAACACTTTGTAATATATTGTACAGGTGATGCTTGTATTTATGTGTCCATGAGTTGTTTTTTTTTTGCATGTGCAAAGATGAGTGAAGGGTGTTCAAGTATTTGAGTAAATGAAATTTGTGAAAGGGCAAGGTATGCGAGAGGAAGAAATGATTGAACTAAAGCTATGTTCAGAGATTGACAGTCCCACACTTTCCCCACTTCAAAGAGAAAAATGAGAGGGAGTGAAAGAAACAAATGCAGACAGAGCTGGCAGCCTGACCTCTGTCAGGAAACAGCAGCGTTAGACAAGGCCTGTTGATAGAGCTCACATATTTTACATAGACAGACTGGGCGCTCTCTCTATCACTCTGTACATTTATTTATCTACCTTTCTCTCAAAGTTCCACCCCTCTTGACCTCAACACAGATCTGTCTTCATCAAAAGTCCATTCAGATGGAAAATGCCACTTCAAGACAAATGTGTGTTGAAGTTTGAGGGGGGAAAAAAGTTTTTGTTCCAAAACAGTGTGGGCATGAGTGTGATTGAGTTAGTTGTAAAGTCAGAAACCACCACATCTGGTGATGTAATGGATGAGTAACTACTATTGTTCAATGCCTTTATTAAAAGCTCCATAAATATGTTATACTTAGGCACAGCTAACAGCTAAATGTCAGCATGCTAATATGCTTATAGTGACAAAGCTAATGTGCTGAGGTTTAGTACATTTTTATATACCAGTTTTATTTACTGTTTTAGTTTAGCAAGTTAGCTAACTTGCTAAACTAAGCTATCTAACTTTCAGATATTTGGTCATAAAAGAAATTAAAATTTGACCTGATGATGGTGCTTCAGTTTGGACCAAAGTGGTGGACCGACTGACCAACCAACATCGCCATTCCTAGAGCCAGTAAAAGAGGAAAGTGCCATCTCTATGTAGGCTTGTCCTTTTCTTCAAAAGGTTAATGCAAGGTATTGACACTTCTCATCTCTTTAGCCATGGGGGAATAAAAAAAAAAAAAGAAAGAAATATACTGGTGTGTTTCCACTTCTTGAATCCAGCATTTTCTCTCACAGTCACTTAGAAGAATGAAATTAAGGTCAAATAAGTGTGCATTTTACTGAGGCAACATTACATGAAGTACCTGCAGAGGTATTATTTTTTTATTCTAAGTCTACAATTTTTTTTACATCAGCTTCTGCTTGGTTAAGTTCTGATAATCCAGCAGGTGTTAGGGTGATAAAGTCTGTTAATGTTATGATTAGTCAAGCCGGGAAACAGGGAATGCCAGAGAACAGTAATTTATTAACAAAAATAAATAAATAAAAATAAGGCTTACACTGAATTGGCAGGTCAAAAGCAACTCAGCAGGTAAGCAGTCCAGAACAAAAAAGTCCAACAATGAGCAGGCAAAAATCCCAAATCCACAGACAGGCAAGGTACAAGAGGAAACCAAAGACTCCAGAACTCACAGGTACAAGAAACCAGGGTGCTTGACAGAGATACACCAACAATCTGACACCGTACAAAGGAAGAACACAGACTAAATACACTCAGGTTGGGGAGACAACGAGACACAGGTGGAACCAATTGACACAGGTGAAAACAATGAAAGCAATCAAAGACAGGAAGCAAAACTACCAGACACAAGAGGAAGGGAGAATATTACAAAATAAAACAGGACATAACAGGACAAAAACCCAAAACCATGACAGTTAACCCTTCAACGTTTTCAACAATCTTTCATAGTCCACGCAAAGGCAAATGACAACACCTGGCCCAGCAGGCACAAGCACGCAACCCCAGTGAACATACTCAACATGTGCTCTTACTGTATGCACTGGTGGAGGTAATAAACCTCCATCATCAGGGGGGCGATATGGAGCTAATCAGAGCGTTTCCATGACCACAGTATATATGCTTTCAATTGCATTCCTGTCTGAATGAAGAGGTGACGAAGTGTCATAAATATGCCTATGCATTCGGCTCTCCTTAATACATCCACGATAAGGACATGTTCAGCTAGAGCTTCGTCAAACTGGTCAGCCATGGTTGTTTTAAACGCAAGTGAACCCAAACCGAAGGGGTCGGTTTCCTCTTGTTGTTTCATGCTATAGCGCCTCTAGCTGCAATGCTCAGACTGCTGCTTGAAGTAAGATTTTTCAGGTGACACACTCCAGAACGCAGCTACGCATGAAATCTATCTTGCGTAGCTCGAAGCGTCTGCGTTCGTGTGCGTGCATGGACCATGTTTCTGCCTTTAGCACCACCAAAGAGCAGACTTCTCAAAATTCTAGGCTCTGTGAAAAGAGAAAGAAGATAGATCAACTTTTTCTTTGTTGACACTTACATGTAGCTGCCAAGTTGGTCTATAACTTAACCCTCCAACTACTTTAGCATCCCTTCATCCCAGCATATGATTCTTATTTCCTTCTGACAAAGGGATAATCCACCCAGTCTGACGGTATGGAAATGATGAATGAAAAATTCAGCTCAGACCTCACTGAAGCCGTGTGCCAGAGGTCGGTGTCAGTGCTCCGAGGCCACGTATGTTGCCCTCATCATACCTTGCGCAGACAGAAAGACAAGCACCGCTGCTGTAGCCACTAAGTATTAATCGCATGTGCTCCTCCGCAATTTGAAATCCAATTGACTTTTTGTAGCAGGGTGGCAGGGAGAGGGAGATGGAGGGAGCTCTGGCTGTTAGGAGAGATAGCTCTGCCTTGAACTGCAGCAGAGATCAGTGGAGCTGTGAGACGGCAGCAACCCCCGGTGTGATGTAGTGTTCGCCAGGAGCAATTACAGTCTTATATGCCACTACATTTCTGTTCAAACTCTCATCTATTTTTAATGCTGCTGGGCTTTCGACATTGATACATCGTGTTGATGCGATGAAGTTACTGTTCATATCTCAAACCCGCCAAAGAAGATGCTGTGAAGCATGCTGGGAACGGATGTATGTCAGAAAAGAAGAGGGCTTCAATGTGGATTTGAATAATCAGTTAAATGTAATAAAAAATAAGCAAATAGGAGTATAATTTACACACTACTGCAGACTCTGGTCCGGCTCCCAACTTTGTCAGATAAAGTACCACAGGTAAATCAGTACAAACAAAAGAAATCCTACTGAAACCATTTTATCAGAAGATGACAAACACGTTCAATATATACAGACCCTTTTTTATATAATTCATTTTTTTATAAATTGTGTATTGTGTAAATGTATAGATTATCATAGAATATGCTGATTTATTTAGAAAAGAAAGACATAGAAGTAGTATAAATACAGAATAAATAAAATCCGTAGCAAAAAAAAAATGGTTAGTGGAAACATATTTAGACACACACATGCAATGCATATACTGTTTAATGCACACACATACACATCTTCTTCTGTGCTCCAGGCAGAGTGAAATCCTTCTCATAAAAGGTTTAGTCCTCATCTGTGTGCTATTTGCTGTTTGTGTCACAATAGAAGCTGCTATAAAATGTAGTAAAGTAGTTCAGTGAATATAATTAGTACTTTGTAAATATAGTTTAGTTAGTTAGTTTAGTTAATATGGAATGGAAAATGGAACCATGGATGTTTTTATCCACTGTTTTTTTTTTTATTAGTTTAATTAAATTAGTAATTTAACAGTTTTATTTGTCATATTTGTGAATGTATTCATTTTGAAAGCATTGATTTCAGCATTTGTTAACTTTGACTGTGTAGGAATTCTGTCACACACATTTCCATATCTTTACATGACTTCAGCAGTGATGAGCCATCAGAGAGAGAAGGACAGAGTGAAGGTGGACTCTAAATGGAAAAAAGGTCTAAATACATGCTATTATTTAAACAAAATATGAATTTATACAATTGTGTAGTCTCATGTGAACTGAAAGGTGAGAGCTGATATAACTCAAAAAGCCCTGATAGCTCCGTTGGTAATGAAGCTGAGAGGCTATTGATTTGAATCCCACATTCTTTCATTCTAAAGTATATATGACTTGATTCTGCTGTCTTTATAATATATATTGTCATAAATTAGATTTTAGATTTATAGCATACTAAAATACAACTTATATTAGGTAAGCATGTATGTCCTATAAATATACTTGGAACATGCTACATCATATTAATGACTGCCAAACTAATACTGGACTTTGAAACATTAAATAAATAGAAAATGTAGAAAATAGAAATATAGTTTGTGCAGATGCACCTCAAATACTAGAAATATACTTTCAGCATAGAAAAAAATAGTTTTTTTTTTGCTTGGGATTGTATAATATTATGACTGAAGAAGGTCCTTGACTGCATTGTCAGCGATCAGGAGGTTTTTATATCTCATTTACTGTTTCCCTTTTGGAAATATAAAGAAAAGGTTTTATATTAGCAATCTGTTCATCAAGCAGATTATTACACCTCATGACTCTAGAGATACAGTTAATATGTTTAAAAGCAATCGCAAACTGGCACGTTGCTGGTTAATGATTTGCTAACAGTGAGTCTCTTGAACAAAAAATATATAAAAATGATACGCAAATCCTCTCAACTCGCTAAATGCTTAATCATTCCACAATATGAAATGATGAAAGCAGATGCAATGATGTACCACAGGAATTTCAGACATGGACATAGACCCAGTGAAAACCTCACAGTCTCTTAGCAACATCAGTGCAGATAGACCTTTAAAAAAAAAATGAAGATTCATGGGTCTGCTTTATGTAATTGTAACACATCATGTTGCACCCCTGGAATCCATAGATCCACTGTCTTTGTGCATGACAGAGAGAGGAACAATGCAACAGAAAAGAGAATTGAACTGAGAGGCTGAGAAAACCTTAAAAAAGCCAACAAATAGAGGAATGTGTCATGATATTGGTCCTCAGAACAATGACGCATTACCTGTGCTCCTCCACCTGGGCCATTAGTTGGTGGCTGTGGTTAGAAATGATTCACAGAGTGCAGGGACGGTTTCTCTAATGGTCGTCTTTACCGTCTTATCCACAGGTGCATTATGTAGAGCAAATGGCCCCAGACGCTTATTTATTGCCATAAGTCATAGTTGAATACTGCAGGGATGTTTTGCCCTCTGCCTTGCTTTGCCTCTGCTGCTGTGCATCACATCACGGATGGAGAGCAGGGCTGCTTATGTGCGTGTCTCACATCCATCTGGTGAGAAGAGCAGGGCTGGGATTTGCAGCTTTTCCTCCCTGCCTTTTAGGACATGGTGGGGCTGTTTCTCAAAGATTTGTTCCTGAAGGATGCAGGAATGCTTCTATACGCCGTAAAATTTGCCCAAACGGCCCCTGTTAACATAACTTTGTTCGGCTGACTCACTCGCTCCGCGGAAGGGCCCCGCGTCTGCTCTGCCCTTGAAGTGAATGACACTGAAGCAAAATCAATTGAACTGGAGGAGAACTCGGTCTCTCTCTTTTATGTGTCAAGGAGAGAACTCCTGTTGCATCCAGCCCTGATTGGCCGAGCAGGGTCCCAGTTGCCAGGCAACCATCCAGCGGTGTATGGGGCCTAGCTGACAGACAGCTGCTAATGAAGCCGGGGCGGCGGGTAGAGGGAGCGCGCTGCAGAAAAGGGTTATCCGATCTCCTTTCTTATGCCTCACACGTCACGGGGTCCTGCTACACACAGATACATGACAGTACATCTATATCCCCACATACACACACACACTCACATGGACATGTATACACACTCATTTACTTCCTTCCTGTGTGTGAAGCGTTCTCCCACAGGAGCCAGAGTCACCTGCTTGAATGCAATCATGTGTTAGACAGCCCCCACTTTTTACACCATCACCATCCCCCTCATCACCCAATGACTAATATTTACACAGCGAAGTAAGGAACGGCATGCGTAATCGCTATACATGTTCAGAAGGTTTCAGCAAGTGAAGTCTCTTTTTTACTCCACTTTGTCAGAGGTTTGGAAAATGGAGGACTCAGAAGTGTAAAGACACAGATGGCATCCACGCAAACATGACAACCACAGAGCAGAGGGTTGATTGCTGTGCATGAGTCATGCTCAGGTCACACATACACTACATCCTGCAGCGAGCGTCCCGCTCAATCTGCTTGGCCACACTGGAAATCCAATGAGAGTAGAAGCTACACAGAAATACTTCTATTTTATTTCCATAAGTTACAGGAGTGTGTGTGTGTGTGTGCGTGTGTGTGTACAGACTGCTGCCTGTAAGACCAAAGTGTTTCATTGTGCTTTAAATATTTCATTTGTGACATTTCATGCATGTAATGTTGCTATAATGATGCAGTGTTGTACTTAACTGTTTCTTTATTGTCTGTCTCAGTGCTGTAGATGTTGCTGTCACACATTTCGGGGATGCCTGATGAAATGTTAATCTTAATGTAGCCTCACTACATCCCTCTGCAGAGCACTTTAGCAGCCACTGGAACAGTGATGTTGGGCTGCCAGGCCCCTGGTGATTCACTGCCTCGCCTGTTCGTGGTGCAAATGGAGCAAAGCTCAGGGGCCTCATTTATAAAACTCTGCAGAGAATCCACACTAAATGTTTGCATTTGCACAAATGAGGAAATGTACGTATGTCAAAAAAATATTCTAATTTATAAAACCTTGCATACGCCTGCACTAAAGCACTAAAGACTTTGTGAGATTTTAAAAATGATTTATTATTTAATACATGCATATTTGTTTACTTTCAGATTCTGGGCATCACTCAATGGGTGTGATTGGAGGTGAGGAGGTGGCAGAAGACGACTGTGTGCCGGGTCCCAGCATCTCCAATGCGCTGCTGTCCCCTCAGCCAGCCCCGTGCGCCACGTGCCAGCTGCAGTGGCTGCATCCTGACTGATGCTGTGTTACAGACACAAATTGATACAGTTACGGCAATCGACAATGTCACTGTGGAAGTGAGAGAAATAAGAACAGTCTTGGCTGAAATTTGCTCCACTCTCAAATAAAAATAAAAATGTTGCACCATGCATGGAAGCTTAATCATTATTTCACAGATGATGCATCACATCCATATGCTGTTGCAGAGCAGCAGCATTTGGCTGATAGTCTGGTGGGTGAGGGTCAGGGTCATCGGGCAAATTGGGCAAAGGGGGAGTGGGGGAGTCCATTCTTCTGTGCCATGTTGTGCAGTACAGCACGCGCCCTGACAATGTGGGAGACTTTTGCTGGGTGGTACAAAAGCCATATTTGGTCATTCCAATTATGCCATCCCAGACAGATGACATCACAAGGCTCAATGAGGTGTGTGAAATCCCCCGTCCGCCAATTCCCTCTGGAACGTGCCGGTTGGAGATTGGTCACTCTAAAGTTGGGCCCAATTCAGCACGCAACTCCAAGAGAATTGCTCTTGAGAATTGAAATCAGCTCATAAGCCAATCGTCATCATGGGCCAGAAAATATTAGTAGTCCCTGAACTCCCTCTCCATCCGAAACCTGCCATTGGAAAAATCCTCCAGCAGTGCTAAAGCCATTACGCACGGCCATCAACCAGCCATTTTTATAACCCATTCACGATTAGTGAAATTGCTTAACACCTTGAATCAATCAGTGTGGACTAATTGATGCCCCTTGCAAGTCCATTATGAAAATTTGATGAAAAATGAGATACATGTTTTTCTTTTTTGGTTAAATTAACAAAACAGTTACTCAGGCATGGATTTTCCGCTGACAAGTGATTTTGTCAGCAGGCTTCTGAATTGTATATGGAGTCCAAATAGTTGAGTGAAATTGTCATTAGAACATATTTTCTTTATTTCTTTGCCTGCAGAGTCGCTATTTCCCTCCACCTCCATAAAGTGCTTACGCATGGGCAAGTTTCTGCAATTTCCTTGTCAAGTTTTTTTTATACATTCCAATTCATGCTTAGAAAGTAGCATATGCACATTTCAAGCCCTTTTTTGATCTCTGGGCAATTTCCACTTCCAAATAATGTCAGTGGTGGAAGCACTGGATGTCTGGACCAGGAGGTATCAGTGTCTACACTTATGACATTCAGTATCTGTTCTGTGTACCAGTTTATAATTTGGCTAAGGCACTCACCGTGCAACTGTCTGGGTTCAGAACTAACACAGCAGTCATACTGAAATAACAGAAAAAGTAAAACAACAGAAGAAATACATTTCCTACATTTTGTAATTTCCACTTCTATCTCTATGTAGCCCCTAAAGGGACATGGAGGAAAACATTTAGCATTCTCTTGCAAAGCAAGATCTCGCAGAATTTTGCAAAAGTGTGTGGACTGTGTAGTGAAGAGCTGGCAAGTATGCCCTTTAAAAGGTCTGTAGAATTAGATGCATTTTGCCAGCAACAATAAGACTTGCACCACAGGCCTTCAGAGTAAAAGCAGATAATGTCAAATGCTTTTAAAACAGTTAAAAAGTACTGTAATTTGTATTTAATGGCATACCAAAAGTACCACGTGTCATTTTTGTGGGATAAAGGACAAATCAGAAGGATTATTTTTGATACATGATTTCCACATTAACAATCAAAGCAGAGTTATACAGTAGCCACTTAAGTTTCACCTATGTGGGGATAACGCTTGTAAAGGATTCTAAAGGATTTAGACCAGACATCTTGTTGTTTTTGCAGATTGTTGCAGCTGGGCAGCCGGGAAGCTAAATGTTTCTAGAAATAATACAAACGTTTGACAATTGAACGCCAAGGTCTTTTCTTTCTCCAATCAACAATATTTTCTTGCATGTCCCTTCCAGAGCTTGTGCATTTCCTTTGATAATAATAAACATTTGAATGCAGTACAAATAAAACATACATTAATAAATGTGGTTAATACTGTGGTTAGGTTACTTATTATAACAATCCTGGGTTAAAATACTGCCTAGGACTTTTACTATGTCATTCTCATCTCTCATTGCCTCTCTATTTTTGATTCTCTTTCTCTACATAATTGGGTCAAAAATATCTTCAAAATGAATGAAAAGTCACTTGTAATGGTTTTGTACATCATTGTGTCTATCCATCCATCTGCCCAGTTGATTCCCCATTTAGAAATCTGTGCCACAGACACCCAGCTTGTCGCATCATGTCTGACATCTTCCATACGCAATGAATCTTGTTATGTGGGATAAACAAGATCGACTGGTCTCTCGATAGATAAGGGCCTTCCCTCAAGGTCTTTCAGCACTCTCTCCAGGCGACAGCTGATTGATGGTGTCCCCATAAAGGTTTAATGAGGCCAATGTCAAGGGCCTTGTACTTTCACCTGCAGTGATTCCTATGTTTCGGAGGAGTGATGGACCACCTGTCTGGTTTATCATGGGAATATGCAGTGAGGGAATGAATAGTTATCCACTCAAGTCACATCATATATTTTGAGTGACTGAAAGTATTTCAATTTATTCTCAAAGCAATTACAAATCCATGCAATGTTTATCATACACTACTTCAAGAAATTGGCCCCCTGATTGTCTTTTAACAATAACATGACCGCTATTATGTCTTCTCAGACTGCTTAAACTGCCTGTGATTGTTTATCTAACTGACAGGGAATGATGTTTTCAACAGATGGCATGTATAAAATGCCCGAGTGGCCCTACTGTCTTCTGAACAATGCATTATTTCCTCCTGATTGTTGTGTGCTTTCTATTTCAAAGGCAAAGTGTCTTGGGCCTGCTGAGAGGACAGACAGGCAGCAGACATAAATATTCAAGCGGTAGGGCAGGATACACATAGGGTCTTGAGAGACTGGAAACCAGCTAATCTCACCAGTGCTAGACTGGTTATTTAGGCTTGTCTGGGAAAGAAGCTTTGACATCTTCCTCTGAGGCCTTTGGGAGGTTTTGACGCAGGGTTGAAGTGATACTGAAGAGAATCTCTGGCTTCATTAATGGAATAAGAGATGTGGCTACAGTTCAGGCCATAATTAGCTGGGGTTAAAGACCTGGATACCAGAGTATAGGTTGGATACTACAAACAGAAAAAGAAGCCTGCAGCGAGGTGATTACCTACATGAGCGAGAGTGCTGCTTGAGGGAAAAGAGGTGCAATGTTTTGCTGAGAAGATTCTCATTGCTCTGAAATGAACTGCCTCTCATTGTGCCGAGGGACTAATGAAAATAGTTTTAAATGGTGGGTCAATACATCAAAACGTTCAAATGAGCTGGGCAAATGCATCAGAGAAAAAGAAAAAAAATGAAGAAACACAAAAAACTGATGAGCGCTGAATGAATCACTGAATTAATTAATGAGCTGATAATTATGACTCATCCATAATGCCAGGGAAGCATTCCTCGAATCCGCTGCCAAGGAACTTCCAGTCCCCTCCCATGGACCTAAAAAGTACATCCCTCCTCCTGCATCAGCAGCACTGGACACTATATTTAGTACTATCAGCGGAAGTATAAAGAACTAGCCCAGACTGGCTGATTAAGTCTTCTGGAGAGTGGAAAAGTTTAGAATTGAACAGAAAGGCTAATTAGCCAAAGCCTTCAGGCATGAAATGAGAGTGAAGCCCTGTACAATCTGTGACTCAGTACACGCATGCATACAAAACTGCTGTCGACATGTAATCAAGAGATATCACTGCAGAGGGTGATCAGCAGTGGCAGTAAGCAAACAGGCAAGTCAGCGCTTATTGATGTTTGGTTTGTAATTATTCAATTTTAGTTCTTAAAGGGTCAGCTCACCCAAATAGTGTACCCATATTTAAAAAAAAAGTCATCAGATATCACTTTAAACACTTGACCGCTGTTGGCTACACAGGTTGCAAGGTCCACAGAAAGAGTGATACAAATGCTAAGGACTAGTGCTCATGAATAAATGGAAATTTAACAACTAAATACATGTTGCAGATGCTAATAGATATTTTATAATTAAAAATCGATCAACAATAAAACAGTATATATATATATATATATATATATATATATATATATATATATATATATATATATATATATATATATATATATATATATATATATATATATATATATATATATATATATATATATATATATATGCATGCAGGCTGTACGTGTTTATTTTCTCCATTGTTTTTGCCCAAACCTCATCATATACTGTAGCTTTCTGGCCGACAACTGTGATTATCACCCCAGCCGTCTCTAGAGCTCTTCTTGCTGTCTGTGCCAAGAATCTGACAGATACCCTGGGCTTAGATTACTGCCTCGGACTCCACGCTATCAGTCACTTCCCAGTCTAAACCCCAATGTCGCTGCTCTGCCATCAGCTTGCCCCGGAATTTCTGAGTTTGATTCAATGTGGGAAATCGACTTTGAGTCACCATTCCCATCTCAGTCACCTAAAACAAACTGATTTTATAACCTTTAAAACATACACTCTGCCAAAATACATAATTTTAACATGGCTGGGTGGTCTAAATCTTAGCTCAACCCATGATTATAGACAGTGAACATTCAACAGCGTTACAGAAAACCACATCACAAACCGCATATCCCAATAGGTGCAATAATTCAGACAAAGGACACAATTAAGGAGAGGATGACAGTGCATGATTTGTTCATTTTTAAAGCACAGATACATTCAAGCAATTCAGTATCACGTGAACATTATACGCCATGATGACACACATACCTGTAACCTCTCACTCTCACATTTTTGAGACTGCTTGTGCATCTCCTTACTCGTCTGTATCAACACATTCACAAGCTGCAACTGTCGCCTCTTTTCCTCACGGTCACGGCGCTCTCACCCTCCTCACACACACCAGAATTTTAATTCCCTACAGGTGATTTAGTATCCCTACAGCTTTCCTTTTCTTTTTTTCACCTGTGTGATTAAATGGAGCTGCTTATGTTTGTGTGTTAAGTGTAGAGCTGCAGTGTAGAGCTGGAAGGCAATTAGCCTAGCTTAGCTTATTTTAGCATAAAGATAGTTGGGGGGGGGGGGCGCAGCTAAACTGGCTCTCCAAAGTAAAAAAAAAAAAAAAAAGAATGCCTAACAGAACCTCTAAAGCTCACTAACAGCCTCTCAATCTCACTATTTTATCTTTTTTATCTAGGGGCAAGAATAAGCAAATTAGAAACCAGGATGTTACCATTTGAATAATGGACAGCTTTCAGTGCTATTCCCTGTCTCTTTCAGGAATACTATGATTTCCAACGGTGGATTTGCAATTTCAAATTGAGGCCCAGCGCTGAATCTTCAATTCCAGTGGCTTTACACCCTGTGCTATTGGCCTGTGCCTCCCACAGTGACCAGACACACATATATATATATATATATATATATATATATATATATATATATATACATATATACATATATTATGTCATGATTTTAACAGTTGATTTGATTGTATTCTAGTATCTGACCATATCATTGGGATAAACCTTTTCTTTTTTTTTTTTACTTTTTTTTTTACACCTAAACAGTTTGGATGTTAAACTATCAACCTCTTGGTCCCCTGTACTGGCTGATTCAGATCCCTGACTGTGTGCTGATCCAAACCACAGACTGAGGTCCATGCTTTCTGGCCAACATTATACAGGAATCGCAGCTCACCAGTTTAAAACACATAGCTCAAGGAATGGGATGATATCGACTTCCTCCTCATTAACAGCAGAATAATGTATAGAGAAGCAAAGGTCAGCTGCAATGGCCAAGCTGAATGTCAATAACCCACCAGCGTACTCTGGCCCCACATCGAAGCCTCCAGTGAAGCCTGTTGAACACAATTATACAGCATGCTTGGTGGGATTGCCTCAGAGAGCATGGCTGTAGCTTAAAAATAACACTTTAAAAAGGTAACTGCTCCATCAACCTCTCATGGACAGATATGACCACGGGATCCCATCGAATCAGGAAGAACAAAACTGTAGCAGCCTTCTGGGAAGGCCATGCTCTGTGCTTGAAGTCTTCGGAGTGTGTACAGTAGAAAAAGATAAGTTAGCAGATCTTGCACTGCATCTGTTCACCTTTTGACATCTGAGTCCTCATTTCAGTTTTTCTTTCATGCTTTGCTGCTCCATGATTTATTCATGACTACTTTCTGGTCAGGCCATCCTCACAGGAAGGCCTGGAGGAGAATCAATAGAGGTTGGCAAGAAGAAAACCTCTCTCTTTACTCTCCAAATATATTCTTCACTCTTTTCTGGGGGCTGTTTGGCCAGTTTCGTGATAACTCTTATGTTTCGAGTCTTACAGTGTAAAGAAATTCCAAAGCAAGCAATGAAGCTTGATGGAAGATGTGTGTGATGTTAAGTATTATAGTGACATCATTTGAGAAGGGCTTAAACAAGAATCAGAAATACGGACTGGGGTGGCTGGGCTCACCCTTAGAGATAGGGTGAGGAGGGAGCTCGGAGTAGAGTCGCTGCTTCTTCGTCGAAAGAAGCCAGTTGAGGTGGTTCAGACTTCTGATCAGGATGCCTCTTGGGCACCTTCCTTTGGATTTTGCTCAGAGTTGTGGTGTTTTCAGCTGCACTGTTCACCATAGTTTACATTAATGAGGTCCTGTTAAAGTAATCACAGCTCCAAATTTGCTTCATGTAATAGAATGTGAGGAGAAAAATGAGAATTGCTAAAAAGCAATATGCTAATGCTAATGGGGATAGGAAGGAAGGTTTTTGTAAATGTTTAAGTGTAAATGAACAAAAAACAATAAAACTAGTGTTGAAAAAAAAATACATGCGTCAAGTTCAGAATACCACTGCAGAAAGCATTTTTATAACTTCACTTTTATTTTGTGTGGGTTTTTTTTAATAAGCACAAGTAATTCCCAGATTTTTGATTGATTTTTGAAAATAATGAGAGCTTTCATTGGTCAAAATCAGTAGTGTAGTTATTGACATAAAGAATCTTTCATGGCAACCCAAATCTTTTTTAGACACATAAGATACTGACTTTTTAACTATCCTTAGTGCAATGTTGTGGGAACTGTGCTGTCAATGTGCTGCTGCTGTTTCACAGAAAACACAAAACAAGAAAAAGAAACAAATCATATTTTAATATGATTTGTTGATAGCAACAAAGTTGATAGCAGTCCACAGGTTATTCCCAAGGAACGTGATATGTACTTCTATCTGAAAACAATATGGCAATCAAATCATTTAATTCTAATTACCTCTACCTCACATTAAGTATTGATTGTGGATACGTCTCGCCATCTGTCTGCCAGTTTATGTGTGCTTTATTTTCCCCGACTCACACTCCAACACAGTGAAGATGGACAGATAGACAGACAGAGCGTACATCAACCAAGGCGGGCAGACAGAGATGCAGTTCAAACAGCTGTGTTATTGATCTGAGACGATGGGGTTGGTGTCAGCTTGTCAACTTGTGAGACCAAATCTGAGATGGACAGCAAGAACACTGTATTTCAGAATCTGAGTGTGTGTACACGCGCCTGTGTACTGTGTGTGTGGTATGGGGATGCTTGCAGGAGGCTGTCAAAATATCCACTCTTTCTCCGCATCAGGTCTTATTTTTTTCGTCTGGGTCTGTGTAATGGTGGTGATTTGGGAACTGAGCACATTCACACATACAAGATTTTGCAGAAAGACTGACTTCCTGTCTCGTCGCAGTGAGAAAGAAAGACTCTCTTTTAATTTCGCACCACCAAACATCAGTGGCACATTAGTCACAAAACTGTGTTAATCTTGTTTTCAACCTTCTCTTGAAGTGCTGCTCTTACATATACAAGAGCAGCACTATTTTGTTAACTAATCTGGAAAACTTTCAGTTTAAAGTACCATTTTCTATCTGGAGAAAGTGGTGATTTAGTAACAAAGAGGCTCTGTGGAAGCGTGAGTCAGCACACAGGGTCAGGGTAAGAAAGTAGGGCTTTAATCTGTGTAGGCTGAGGGGGCAGGCAGAAACAATTGGAGAGACATGACAAAACTGGAATTAGGAATGAGCTCTTGACTGGATCCCACCCAGTTTTACACAAATGCTGGAAAGCAATGAAACAGTTTAATCTCTGGTGCTGCAAAGGTAGAATGAATATAGATAATTACCTTTAAGAAATATTACATTATTCACTCCTATTGAAGAATTCACCTTGCATCAGAAATCTTTGTCTCTCTGGATTTACCATCAAAAATAATTAAAAATGTATATATACCAAAAGGCAGATAAGTCATGTCCACAACTATGATGAATTTCATATACGTATTTCATCCAGCTACTTTTAAAAATGGATCCATTTACATTTGGTAATAAATCCTTTATGTTAATCAGATTTCCATGAACTTTTGTTACATCCTTTACTCTATATGTAAACACACAAAGTAAAAAAAAAAAGTCTTTACTTTCAATGTCTAAAACTTGGTCTTCATAAAGATAGTAATATCAGAACATGCTTTAACACACACCCACACCGTCATGTTTCCATAACTTCACAATGTAATAAATTAACATTATGGGGACTAGCGTTTTGTCCCCAAAAGGAAGGCGGGTCCCCACAATGTGACTGTGTAAACAGATGTATGTCCCCACAACATGAGTAATACATGTCCACACACACACACACACACGCCCCACACCTGCAACATATCTCCAACACACATCTCCCCTTCCCTAACCAAAATATTATGACTGCGTGACTATAATCTTCTCACCTCTAGTTACAGTCACACATCCACACTAGAAACTGATGTTTTCCTTTCACATATCCTCCAAAAACGACCAAAATGTTACACCTTGTATTTATGGGAACACAATGCTGTATCCAACCACGACTTAATACTATACTGGTCAGCTCTTGTAGCTAAATAAATCTTCTTTATCTAGTTTACTAGTCTTTCTGTGGTAGCAATGGAGCAGATTATGAAATGTGGAGGTAGTTTCTCATTTAGGCTGATATATAGAATATCAGCCTGGAAGCACATTAGAAGGCTCTTCCTTGAGGAGCTATGTGAACATGCCAGGAGGTTCTTCTTCTGTGATGATCGTAGCATTTTTGGTGTAGTAGCCACAGTTGGAATTACAGGTGAAGTGATGCCCACTGAGCCAAAAATACTTTTTACCCATACACAATCATTACAAAAGCATCAGCTGTAAAATAATACATTTTGCTGAGAATCACAAAGACTCATATACCTCTTAATTACTCTGTATTAGCAGAATTTGATCCATTAGGACCAATAAAATGAAAAAGTCAAGAATAATGCACCTTCCATGCACATAAGCCTCAGCCATTTGAATCCAACTCTCCATTTTAGGGATTTTATTTAATTTGAATTTCTAAACTAAATGTTTATATGAAAAACAGTCAAGTTTACTTGAAAAAATCATATTTGCCCAGACACATATTTAAATGTGATGTAAAATTATACATTTACACTTAACTTTACAGCTGTTTTTTGTATCGTCTGTGAACAAAGACACGCATAACTCAAAGAATTTTAACATGGGAGTTAGTATTCCAAATACTGCATGAACTGTGTTTACTCAAGAACAAGTGGTAAAATTTCAATTAAATTTGACTTTCTAACCTGTGAACCAAGACAGTAAAGTTGTGGGCCCTAAAACTAAAACAATGAGCTGAAAGATGCTAAAACGAGCTAAGGGGAACTGCAGAGTAGGGTCATAAATCACTATGGGTTCATCACTATGACCGACCCTCTTCACATACAAGTAGTCATTTTGAACAGGAACACAAAGGTTTTGTTCAAACACAACCCAAAGGCTAAATGCTGTTCTCTTCTTGATTAATTGATAGTTTTTCTGAGTGTTAGCGAAGGATGAGGTTAACGACTTGCGTGTAATCAGTGTTTTGTTGCGGTGAGCTTCACCATAGAGACTGTGATTTTATCTCTGTTATGAAGTGTGTCTTTGAGAATGGTGTTCTGTGGCTTTTATGAGCAGAGACCTCTACATCACAAACAGATTTCATAAACAATCTCTGCTGTGTCTCATCCAAATAATAGATAATTCAACCCCCATCGCCCGTCAGTGTAATCCAGATAAGGGGCTGCAGCGGGAATAGAGTGGAAATATATATGACCTATACTGCAGACCAGGTTCAAAGATCAATTTTTTGCCTTGTTTCACTCTAATATGTGGTTGGATTTCATTTGATCTGCATTGTGGGCCCCACACAGAAACATAATTATGGTTATTTTATTTTATTGCTTTTGTGTATTTTATGTATTTTATTTCTTTATATTTTGTCATTCACTGTGGTATTTTATTTCTCTTGTTGTGAAGCACTTTGTACTTTGTTTTGATAAGTGCTCTATAAATAAAGTTTTATTATTATTATTATTATTATCATTATTATTATTATGTATTTAAAAGAAACAGCAAAACATTTTCTGGTCCTACATATTATGTCTGTTTAATTACATGAAAACCAGAGAGGAAGTGTGCTGATAGGAAACATCAGTTTCTTTGTAGGGTAAGACTGAATCAGGAGGTCACATATATGACGACAACAACAGCCCACACGCACTTCTGCATCTCCTCCTACTACCCATATGCACTCTTTGGGTAAGTTGACTTCAGACCACGCAAACTGCAGGAAAGCTTTAACTGCAGTTAATCCAGCAGAGACCATTTGTAAGAGTCAACCTCAACTTCACAGCGCAGCATGGCAACAGAAGAAACGGATGCTGTGTATGAACACACACACAAACACAAATACACAGATGCACAAGGGGCAAGTTCAACAGGCAGAAAAAAAGAGATGCATGTGTGAGTGTATGAAGACGATGGTGAACAAAAGTGCCATGCATTTGAAACCAGATTATTGCGAACACGGACTCACAGTGTAGAAGCTAAATAAGGAGAATTGAACACTTTCTCAATGCAGATTTGACGAAAAAATAATAATGTTCAGCAGAAAACCAGTACAATATTTCTATTATTAAATCAATTATGAGTTAATAATTATTCAGGGAGCCATTAGTATTTTAAAAAAGTACAATGTGTAATTCCTGGCCACATGCTCCAAACAAATAGGATAGCATTTCACCTCCTCCCACCCTCCTCCTCCCCCTCTCCCCACAATTTTGAATGGCCATATCTTACACATTGTACCTTTAAGTATAGAAACCTTACCACATGTATTCTGATACATTAGTGTAAATTCCATAAACAAGACAAACAACACCATTAATCATTTGGTGCAACTGTAGGCAAATGCTTAAACTGTCCTTTACTTACATATTACAAAATAAGGTCCACTGGAACCATTTTATAGCCATTATATTGAATGCTCTGAAAGCTATTAAGTGGACCATTGATCTTAGATTATTAAGATTATTATTATTAATCATCATCATAACAACCTACAGTATTTTGTCATTTAGGTTTGAGGACTTGCTGAAAAAAATGTCTACCTGTATCTACTGTATATTGTGTTATCATGCAGGCTAGATTCAGGAGATTTGTTGCCAAATGAGTAGCACCAGTTCATAATAAAACAAGAAACGTCTGGCCTCCCTCTTCCATAACACAAACAATGCAGTGGTAACTATGTAGCTAAGAACATGGGAGAAATAGTTACTGTTAATTTAATCCCAGTCAGATTTTTTTTTTTAAATTAATATGTAACTGAACACATTTTTCTATTCATAATCAAGCAACCATGGTCAGGGTCACTGAAAAGGCATTTCCTTGAATGATATCCAACAAGGCAATGAAGTCAGGATTTGCCCATCGTTTGTGTATATATGATGAGTTTTGGGTTCACCCTTCATAGGTTAGGGTTTTTTCTTCGCCACCAGTTCAGCTGCAAATAGATCAAACTTCCAAATCCATCAGGGAAAGTAAAGACATCTACCTATTGTTGAAGGCCACATATTTCGAAACATGTCTGGCTTGCAACTGATTCTTATATACAGCAAATGAAGAGAGTTTTACAATGGCCTTGCACAAACATCACCAACTCCTGTGAGACAGATAATATTTCACCTGTGGTTTTATTTGTATATAAAACTGCAATTTAGCAATAAGATATTGATATTTATACAATAAGTGGTATACAATATATAGCACTTGTAAATCAGCCAAGGTCATTTTATTGTTACTCTGAATTCAGAATCAGACGGTCTCTTTCTATCACTTTCTCCCTCCAACACACACACACACACACACACACTTTTACAACGGGCAACCCAGACATCCGCAGGGCAGGGAGGAGGTGTCTCCTAGCAACTGGTTCTCCGCTAGCATTTGGTCAGCCAGCTTTTTCTGAAGAGAACACTGGCACAGCATTGTGGTGGGTCTGATGAACTGACACAAGGATAGAGATTAATTCAACAAATATGTGGGGAAAAAAATAAATAAATACTGTAATGTTAGGAGACATGAGTAATTCAGAGTTCTAAAAACAGACACTGAAGGACTGGACAAATGATAGATATTGTTTGACTTATTCTTGGCAATGAGTGAAAATGGTGTCGTTGACTCCATCGCAGCCCCGTCAAATTAATGCAGCACAGTAAAGCAAAGCACTTCATCATGGTGGACATAAATTCCCTGGCTAGACAGATTTACATTGATTGAGCACACTGAGATGAGCTGAACACACCCCTTTAGGTAATATAGTGCCACAGTCAATCACCCATCAGACTCTCATCACAGCAGTATCCCCGCCATCCCGGCCTATCAGGCAGGTTTCTCTACAAGCTGTCCAGCAATATGTGGAGTCTGTGTGAACTGAGTGGAATGCAAAGACAGGGGTCTTTTGTTACGGGATATGATGCGTTCAGAAGAGAAAGAGCTCAGCAAACTTTGGAGATTGCATAAATTTGAGGTTGGTTACAGTTGATCCCCATTGGTAAAGCCAATCACATAATACAGGATTTTCCACAGAGCAGCATACAAAAAACCCCCATTGTTTTTATTTAATAAATGATTTCATTGACATGTTATCTTTTTGTGTACATTTGAAACTTACTCAGTGGTTTTGTATGCAGTTGACAGCTTTTGGTCTTACAAGTGAGAGAATCAAACAAAAGTAGTTGCCCTTGCATGCCGGGCCAAAACAGGTGGGCTCATAAACTTCAATGAATAAACTGAAATGAAAGTATTTAATTAAGTTAAATAATGGTCTTATACTGTATCACACCTGTATGGTAGAGTAATGTAAAACACTGAAGCTGGCACATTTGCATAGGTGGAGACCCTGCTACTGAGAAATGCTGATGGGTCCAATGGGTCACAGAACTTCCGGGTTTCGGTAAGAAAACATAATTCAATATCATGTGACATTTGCAATTACGCAAATTGCTAAAAACCTAGCACCCACAACATAACCCTGCTCAAGGCTATGTCATTTGTCATAAGGTTCTCTCCTTTTTTCAAGGGACAAGGATGGTAACTAAAAAAAACTAAACAAAAAAACCCCAACGTAATATAATTGTTTATTAAATAATTTATGTTTTTAGCAGCCTTTAAAGGAATACTTCAACATTTTGGGAAATATGCTTATTTGCTTTTTTGCCAAGAAGAGAGAAGACTGAAACAACTCTATCTGCCTTACAGATTGTTAGCTAGCCTTGGTCTGTCCCTAAATAATTAATTGTTCAATTTTGTTCAAAAAGGGTTCATATTCTAATAGCAAGTGCTATAGTGGACACTTTATCTCATAATATGGACAGTAAACCTGTGGAATAAAAGAAACCAAATAATTGCAATTGCACAGAGTTGCAGAAGCTAGTGGAAGAGCAGCAAGCCAGTAGGTAACGTGAGGACTTGGATCGAGCAGAGACAACAGCTCCACCATCTTTTATGCAGTTTGACAACATCATGAGAAAAGTTACCGATTTTGGCTTTAATTGTGTGAAAACAGATGTATTTCCTTTCAACATCAGCTTTTCTCAGGGAGTGTGGGTTTGATTTTTGCAAAAAAGGTTTTAAAAGTAGTGTAAGCCTATTGAGATTCTGAACAGAACAGTGTTATTTGGGTCTAATCCAGAGTGAAAGAACAACCCTGTCCTTAGAGATCCATTAACAGAAGTCAAAACTCTCTTGACTCTCTCTCTCTCTCGCTTTCTCTGTCTCTCTCTCAGCAGTCTATCTCCAGCACTTTGGGCTTATATGATTTACCTGGGTAGATAAAGCAAGTCACTCCAGCCGGCAAAGCAGACAGCTCCAGTGGAGGCCTCACTCCCACCGAGCAGGACTGCAGCCCAGTCGGCCGAGCCTCCGCGATGGGAGAGACCCCCGCAATTGTCATCCATCAGTGTGATCTGCGGGGGCAGTCGCTGTCCAGATGAATGCAATAAGAGCGCTCTCATGCATCTATCTGCTCAGCAACACAGATCACAGATTAGTGGCTCGTTCCCTCACTGGGCAGTGGTTGATGTTTTTGTGGTTGGCCGGGGCTGAATTTTGGCTTCTATAAGCTCATTTAAAAAAATAGAAGAATAAGGAAAAGTTTTATTACCCATGACTGCATTATTCAAGCTAATCAAAACCACAGCCACATCATCATGGTGACCTATGGTTCTTTCTATAGCAAACTTTTCAGAATGACAATATAATAACTGACTTCTCTGACAAAAACAGAAGTTAATCTTGAGTATATATTTAGCTTTTTATGTCATCCTTGAGATCCATGTGAACTTCATGTAATTAATTACATTTTCTTGTCATTATGCGAGCTGTATGTATGCTTACTTTTAAAATTCAATCTAATGTGTCTATGGCATGCATGGCCAAGATGGGTAAAGGGCTCGATCAGGTCTTGTTTACGGGCCATATTATCGACAACGCCACCTTGGGACTTTCACCCAAAGAATACACTCATTAAATACACAATGAGTTCAGACTCACTTCATTTCTCAGCCTCAGAACAAGAGGGTTCCCCATCAGCACAGGTAAGTCCACAGACAGAGACAAGGATGTGAGCTGTTAACAAGTCAAAGGACAAGGCACTTGCTACACAGCTGCAACCACTCACTACACCGATACAATTAGTTTGTACAAACACCTTAGTTAGTAGTAGTTCTAAAATGATGTCTGTAACCAAAAAGACACAGAAAATCTTCAACCAGAAGAAATACTTCATATTAAAATACTCTTGACAACATTATCAGGACTAAACAGTCTTGAAGAACAAACACTTAAAGGCTAAAATGCAATACAATATGAAATAGAATTAAAAGACACAGCAATCAAATAGGACCAAAGCAGTAGCTAAAAACAAGGTAATAAAAGCAAAGCATTAATATTTGAGCGAGTCAGCTAACAAGGGCAAAACAATCAAACAAGAAATCTCTATGCTAAAGGGAAATAAAGACTGGTAATGTCTGTCACAAGTTTTCTAATATGAAGGCATTAAACCAACCAATAACTGTCCAAAACACTCTCACAGTCAGTTTGCAGGGAATATCTCTGACCCACGCTGAAAATAGCCTGGTGACCCACGTCCAGGGCATAGGAATAATATTCAAGTTTCAAAGTGATTTCAACCAATAGAAAACTTTGTGTTTCCTCCCACCTGATACAGTACCTGCAAGCCTTCACTGAGGGCATAAATAATACGTGGACGGCGCAGCACACAGAAAAGTCGGTCTGAATCTCTGATCTTTAAAACTTAGACTGAACATCATCATACTACAACTCACGCAACATACCTGGAGCAGGGGCTGAGCAGGGACACCACAGCTGTGGCAGAAGAGGAAGATCAGAGCTTCCCTCGGGTATTCATTTCCATCCTGTCTTGACGCGCAAATTAGTTGAATTAGCCGCATTCAGCAGGGGGAGAGGCAACTGAAGTGGGCGTGTATATATAACCTGCCGGTTCACATGCACAGGACACAACAAAATATTTTGACTTTCTGTACGAAAGTTCGTTCTGATCCCTGTTCTTGGGTTCTGACGTTTGTCAGGCTTGTGACGCCCAGAGTGTTTACAAGGTTAGAGGGATCCAATATGTTTTACAGCTCTCTGAAAGAATTTTTACATGTTGTGAAACACATGCAGTATATCATGCTTGAACATGCCATGGTCGTTTCTGACATCTGGCCTCTTCACTGCTCCTGGAAGTAATCATTTATCACCACACTGGACCTGTAGTTGCTGTAAAATGGTGATAAACCTGAGATAAACCTATTGTAGTGCATCATGAAAGCATGAAAGTCTTGGCATTTGCTTCAGTAAAGGAGGAACAAACATAGAGGTTTGAGAAACACAGTGGCGAAATGTAACTAAGTACATTTACTCAAGTACTGTACTTAAGTACAAATTTGAGGTACTTGTACTTTACTTTAGTATTTCCATTTTCTTATACTTCTACTCCACCACATTTTAGAGGGAAATATTGTCCTTGTATTGTACCACCACATTTATCTGATAACTTTAGTTACTAATTACTTTTCAGATTCAGATTAATAACACAAAATATATTCAAGATAAAACTTTGTTGCTCCTCGGGGGGAAATTCACAGCAGTACATAACGTAGTAAAATTAGCCCCACCTTTACCAGCTGCAACATTAAAGTGATGTACACATTAATTCATCAATAGTTATAATCCATAATACAATCAATAAAACATTATTCTGAAATGAGCCATTCTACATATTGTGTACTGTAAGTATATTTTGATGCTGACTGTGTCTCCACATCAGCTGTCAGTGGTCCAATAAAGTAACTGCAGTCAAAGAAATCGTCAGGTCTGGCCCTTTGCCCCCTTTGGCTCCTCTGCTCTCTTGCCCCTTCACCTTCCCCTCTCAGGTTTACTCATCCAGACTACAGAGACCACATCGGAAAGGGCATCCTGCTGTAGTTGCTTTTGTCACGCTGCTTAATTGACAAGTGATCTCTGGGAGATGCAGTGCAAAGACACCACAGTAATGAAAGCTTGCCAGAAATGCAAAAACACAATGTCATGGTCTACTGTCTGCCTCTCTGTGTGTTCTTGCAGTGAATCAGCCCACATCTGAGGAAAATTACAAAGTAAAATAAAATGATACGAAAAGAAATGGAAACTGCTTCTGTACTAAAAGCTGCAAGTCTGAACTAAGCATTAAGTTTGTTTGGACAGCCAGATTGTACCCATCCACTCTGCTAAGAAACAGCTTATCACAGTGCTTTGACTCAATTTTTATTGCCTTGTTTTACAGTGCATGTACACCTTGAAATCTAGCCAGATAACTAACATTACTTAAAGCTTAGCACCATAGCTTGGCATTGGCAGCATGAGAAGAGGGTAGCAGAGACAAGTCTGTCACCCCCCAGTCCATCACACTGTAAGTAATACAATGTAATTACAGTTTCACTCAGACCAAATCAATATGTGTTGAATGAGAATTAGCTTTAACGAGCAATTTATTGTGTTGCGATTAACGGACACTGTGGGTTACTCCTGCTTTAATGCTCTCGTAAGTTCACAAAGGAGTCTTCTGAGGAGTACAATGCATGATGGGGACATGTCCTTCATCTACAGAAGTACTAAAATAATAATAATAATAATAGTTTTGAGTATATTTAACATTGCAGTGTCACATCTCACAAAGACATACTAAAGCAATGCCACTTTGTGTGCAAAATGATCATTAAAAGCAGAAAATAAAGTACATATGAATAAATGGTATAGTGTATGCAGCTATTGAAGGTCTGGGCTATAATGGAGCCTAATGGTGTATTCCAATAGGACAAAATATAATGTGTATAGTTTTGCTGTGAAATTTGATCCATATCCCTGTGAAATTTCAAGTAATGTTAGATTTATGAATAAACAGCTAAGCAGATCAAATATCTATATACTAGGTTATAACAAACCACTGACAATATGTTTATGAACTGTTTATAAATGTGTTTAAAACTACATCAGTGTTGGACACTACATTGGAGTAAATACACTAATAAACACTAAAATGTATACAATATTTATGTCTGCTTACAACCACGTTATAGTGTGTAATAATACCTTATATTAATTGTATATATACTGCTTTATATTCTAAATGGGAAGGGTTAAATTGCTACCAAATTCTTATAACAACAATTTTTTGTTTCAATTCAGGAAAGGGGGAGTAGGGATGCAAAAAAGCCTTAATATTGCAGTAATATGTATCTTTAAAATCTCTAAATCCTCAACATTTCTAATATAACGATAAAGATCATATAAATGGCAGAATGACTTACAGCCACAGCAAGACTGTCAGGACACATAGACATGATAAGATGACATGAATCATCTGCAGGGCAACACACAGTTGAATTCTTAGATGACAACAGTCAATTCTGTGAGATTATAGTATTGAATAACAGATGCATTTAGGCTTGCAGAAATATGTAAGGAACATAGACCTGGTAGCCGTTACATTGATATAGACTGATATAATTCAAAATAGTGCAAACATTTAGACATGACAATTACATCCATAATTCATGGTTCCATTCATGAAAGCAATGTACATTAACAAGAAATGATTGCAGTCAATTCTAGCCATTGCATAGTGAACGTGTTGAATTATTAATTGTGTTCATTGTTTTTGATGAACAGTGACTGGTTGTTTAGTGATTTACTAATGCAGTTCTGCAAAATAATTATGACAAAAGTTGCCATTTTTATTATATTAACCCAAACAAGGTCATAGGTGTAATCATAATCAAATTAAGATGTGGAAAAATTAGTCACATTATTGAAGGTGGTATACGTATATACACTAATCGAACTAAGACTCTCTGTCAGAGATTTCACTGCATTGTGAGACACATGGGGCCATCCAGCTGCCTGATGACGCATGCTCTACTGTCTGAGTCACCTCTCATTGGATGAAGGGTATATCACAGTAGCAACATGACAGAGAATTTTAGATTGAGAATACCGGGCTATGAGAGTTGAAGAGCCAATCAGAGCTGCTGGTTCTAATTGTATTTTCACCTAATGTCACTAAAAGGAATTAGGAGATTTGATGAAAGAAGACACAAAGCAAGGCAAGGGCGTTATTTCCCCCAACTTTATTTAATTTAAGGGAATGTCATGAAATTATGTTTTGGAATTTTTTCTCCAACAACATATTCCTTTCTTATTACTCCCTTCATAGACATAAAATAGAGCCTGACGTAGTCATAATTGTGCCCTGCTGCCGCCCTGACACAGCAGTAGAAGCTTGCTAAAAGCACCAACCCTGTTACACTTAAAACTGATGCTAGCCATCCTGGTATATTCTAGCATTGGGATTGAGACAGTTTTCACTGGTGCACATATCCTGAAGTGGCTACATAATATCATTGTTACTCTGCTACTCAAGTTACAATCAAAAAACAGGGTTACTGACTATGGGTTACCATACACACAGGATCAGATTACCAAGAACTAAGGGGTGGACTGGGGCAGGAATAATAACCCCCACTGGGTTATTATTGGATGAAAACAACAATCCAGCTCTATATTGGTTCAACATGATCAGCGTCATCAACTATTATCAGTGTCATTATTCTGCATCAGAAACCAACCCATTAGAAAGACCCAAACCCTTCATAACCTGAAACTCGGTTGGACCTAGTATTTTAAGGCCAGTCTGCCATAAACTTGTTGTATTCCTGGGCATAAGGAACAGTACGGCCTGCCTTTTAAAAGCTACAAGCATGTGGAACACCAAGGTAAACTTACCAGAGAATAGAAACACACTAAATTGTTACAGAGCCAGATCTCAAGATAATTTACCACACACCCTGCAGGTATGAATGTCTGTCCAGGGCTCCAAACACCCAGGATGTGTGTCTGCAAGTGGAGCGAAAACAAGAGCACGACACTGAAAAGAGATTAGCGCAGGAGAGAAAGAGAAAGAGATTTCCTTCTGGGAGCCGCTGAGTCAGATAAGGATGATGTATTGTTCTTTTTTCAATTTTTTAAAACCAGGTTCTTTGCGTCTTGGCTTCTGGACAGTGGGGGTCTGTCTCACCACACTACAGAGCCAGTGGTGTTTATTTACACTTCAGATACTGGGAAGACCTCAAAATCCCAAAGAAGGCAGCCTTTCTTGTTTGTCTACAGGCTAAAGAACCCATAGCGTCAAAGTTACAGTCAAGCATACCACAAAATGCAACATTGAACAACAGCACATCATGGCTTCTTTTACATTTCTTTCACTTCTGTCTCTGTATGTCTTTCTCTCTTGGGCAGAGCTGTAATTTCAGAATGCACTGTAAGCTACTTAATTAAACAGCATGCTGCAGTACTCTGCTGTTACCCGTCGATTGGTTTTATCTATGTAGCATCACCCAACCCCATCCATCATGTGTAGTGTATGTCATCTAATGTAATGATCCTATTCCCCACACCCTACACAATTCATATTTGAAGTGTGTATGTGTGTGTGAGGTGTGCCAGAGTCAATAACAGATGTCCTGTGAGGCATGTTGTGAATGCTAAAGCAACATCCATGACTCTGCGTCCTGAGTGCCAGTTCAAATCTCACATTGAGTTTTTCTATCATTGGATTATGATTAATGAAAGCCAGTTTTATGATATTGGTAACTATTGAGGATTGACCCAATAGAACCAAACTGGTTTACAGTCATACAGTTATTAAAAGAGTAAAAGAGTTCTTCTTTATTGCATATTTATTAAAGGCTGGATTACAAAGCGGGCCCAGGGGGCTCCAGACTCCTAGGGACCCCCACTCTGATTAACTGTAACTTTGTTTGGCAATTTCGAAAAAAGCACCATTATAGCAAAATCTCCACAGACCTGATACAGACCTAAAGGTGGGTCCTGCTTTATTATCTGATCTCGGGGTCCTGTCTTGAGGAGACCTTCATTATTTCATCTGATACGGTGCTGCTTACATGGTGCATATTCCTTAGTTTCTGCATCTGTCAAATTACAACACCACACCACAAATTACCACACAAAAAATGGGGTTAGTGTAATATTCCAGCATAGAAATACTGTACAAAATTTGGAGGGGGAAGAATAAGAGCCCAGGAGCTAATTTTAGCTCCTGGGCTCTTATAATGTTTTGGTTAATGCCATCCTCAGTATGCAGGCCCAGTGCTCTTTTGTAACAGGTAGGTAGGATTGGGTGCAAACAATGAAAACAAATTAAACACTGTCATAGAAATAGGGCATACAAAACAGATTTGAACAGAAAAGGTGTTCCAATACATTGAAATTTGAATACTTTGAATAACGATCAGCATCAGAAAAAAAAAATAATAATAATAATAATAAATCGAAAAATAGAAATAAATATTAATAACACAAATCCAAAAAATTCTAAAGAAATCTAAATAAAAATATATATATATACATACTGATTATATGCATTTACTCAAGTACTACTTAAGTACAATTATGAGGTACTTTACTTGAGTATTTCCACTATACTTCTACTCCACTACTACTACTTTTGGAGGCAAATATTGTACTTTTTACTCCACTACATTTATTTGATAGCTTTACTTACTAGTTATTTTGACTATTTAGATTATTAATACAAAATATAAATCAACAAATAAATTATGATATATTATAATAACTACCCATTAGCTACCATTAATGCATCACAAATTATAATCCAGTAAAGTAACATATATGATTCTGAAAGGGGCCATTCTGCATAATAATACTTTTACTTTTGGTACTTTAAGTAGATTGTGATGCTCATGCTTTTATACTTTTACATAAGTAAGATTTTGAATGCAAGACTTTTACTTGTAACAGGGTATTTTTACACTGTAGTATTTCTACTTTTTCTTAAGTAATGATCTGAATACTTCCTCCACCACTGCCAGCAGCTACTATAGAACATGCACCAAAAAAACACAAAAAATTGACAGAATACATTAAATACTCAACAAAGGCACAAACTATGGTCTAGAAGGAGTAAAATTCAACTCTGTATTCCTCCACCTCCAACAAATCTATATTAGAAACAGGATCACATCTAAAACCCAGGCAGTCAAGGAGAGGTATCAAGTAAGTCTCTCATTAAATCTGACTTTCCCACTATACTTAATTTGCAGAAACAGTCTAGATCGCTCATGAGTGCTGTTTGTGTATGCATGTACAGTATATATGTGTAGTATGGTGTGTGTGTGCACGTTGTCTGTGTGAGGGTTAATTAATTCCCAGGACAGGGGCACATACACATACACACATTATATACGATAACAGAGCTTGTAATTGGGGGATTCAAGACGCCGGGATTTGTTCCATGCATGCAGAGACCTCAGCTGGTTGCCAAGGGCATGAGCTGAGGTCCCTCCTTGTTTACATTGAGAGGGATAATCCATAAGGAGAAAGATGAATAATGTTAACCCCTCAATGTGTTTATTATAGATTCCCAACAAGGGTCCTAACATGTTTTCATCTCAAATCCAGAGCCATATGTTCAGATTTCAGCTGCTGTTAATATTTAATTGCATATGTATCAAAAGCATGGTGAAAATGAATTCTGTGATTAACATGATCATTCCTATACATTGTCTTATTTGGGATAACTAGTAAGGGAGATCATATTAAATTAAAACTCAAGTGTTCCTCATTTTTCTGGGAAGCCTTTGTGTACTTTTACATCCTCAAACCCCACTTTAACAACCAGTGATTTACAAAATGGAAAAACCTCAGGGACCTTCCTGTGAATGGCTCATGGGAAATGTCAGGGCATATTCCCTTTGTATTCTACTCCTTGTGAGCCTATGGGAGAAACAGCGAGTGGTTGAGGCTGGTTAGGCCTCCACTTGACTGGGCAGGGATCTTGGGAGGTCAGGTGGAAAGCAGCAGGGGAGTTGGGCTCACATCCCCTGGGGTGGGTGGGTGAGCTCACGGCAGGGTTACCCGCTGAGAAAGGGGCTAAATTCAGACCTGCCCTGGGATTTCACAGTGTGATTCTCAAGATGTCCCAGGGCCTTACCTGGGAGAGATAGGTAATAAGTAACTCTGAGTCTCAGTGATTGATAATTGATATAGTGTGAGATAAGGTCGCCATCTTCTGGAAAGAAAAAAAAGTGCATTCAGCTTTGAGTAAATGGAATCCTTTAGCAAGTCAAATAGTCCCTCTGCTGGTAAAAGGGTGAGAAACATCAGGGTAGTAACTAAAGGGGATGGACACAACATCTATATAATGTAATGTAGTCTAAGCATACAATACAATGCAATGGCCTTGCAGAAAGTGAAACTTTTAATGTTCAAGTTTTATGGAGTCTGTTTTGATAAGATGTTGAAATAACTATTATGACCCATTTATCTATAATGCAGTAAATATTGATACAGTGAGATACATGAGAACAGTGAAAAATGAAGTGAAGAAAGAAGACTTTGACTTTAAACATATAGGTTTGTCCAACCAACAGTAGAACAACCAAATATATTCAGTTTAAAATTATATAAAACAGAGAAAAGCAGCAAATCCTCACATTGGAGGAGCTGGAACCAGAGAATGTATGGTACTTTTGCGTGAAAAATTACTTGAACAATTATGCCATTTATTTTTCAGTAATTAGTAATCGACTAATGTTACTGCCACTGTTTTTTGTTACAATTATGAACATACAGTATATCACATGTAGAACTAATACATACCCAGTGCCTACCCATCATTAAACTTGTTAAGAAATCTACAATGAGCCATCCAAACAAAAGCCACATAACATAATTGCGTGACTATTTCAAGATTCAGAAAATTACTTTTTAAATCTCTTTTTAAAGCTAATTTTAAATAAAATTTAAAAAAAATCATATGGGAATGCCACATTTTGGGTTGTTTCACTTTGATATTATAATAAGCCTTTTCAAGCGTCAGATTTGGTTTGCATGAAGGACTGAATGCCTTTGTACACATGTACATGTAATTGTGTGTCCAACCTCTGTGCAATATCTTCATATTTTATTACATAAAATACTGTATGTCATAACTGCTTGTATATGAAGCAACAAATTTTGCCTGATAAGAAAAATTAAAGCTCTAAAGTCAGGGTTTAACTTGTAGAGTGTCAAATGTTTATTGGATTTAACAGCAGGAAATTCCCACAAACATCCCCCATTTCTGCATCTCTCAGCTTTGTGACCTTGAGTGCCATGAAATACCAGAAATTAAATCCCACAGTCTTGCAGTATCTTCTATAACAGCTTTTAGCGTTAAAATGCATTTAACGCTAAACAACATTTGACTGCACAAGCAATTGTTCATACTTCATAAATCTTAACCAAAGGAACTTTGGTATGTACTGTGTGTGGAGGAATTTTAATAAGCAGGCCGATCGCTGATGAAGTGAAGCTGACATCCATACAGCGGTCAGTCAAGTGAAAATAAGGAAAAACAAGCTAGTAGAGTGGCCTCAGTGATTTTTCTGTTTTCTGTTGCCTCTCATACTAAGCTGGTCTGAGGCCTGTTTGATCTTTGCAGAAATATTGCACAATATTTGTGGTTCAGCTGAAGCCACGTGTCCATGAAAGCTGAGAGAAAGAATTACTGAAATAAAGGAATCCAAAATCAAAACCACTTACATTTTGTAAAACAGAGCTTTAGAGGGGACAAGATGAAAAAGTCTGCTGTTATTCAAAGTAGCCCTCCTGCAGTCTGTGCAGCTGCCTCTACAACACCCTGACCCTTTATCCCTAGAGCCCAAAAGGCATCTGTACACACATGTAAGACCACAAGCACACATACCAACAGTGCAATGTAGGAAAGTGTCGAAACTTTTAACTGCTGTAATTAGTAGCTGAGGCTTGGAAGAGTGCTGGCTTTGTTCCCTGCTCAGGCTGGGAGCCAGTGAGGGGACAAAAACATGCAGGATAAGTTAGAGGGAGAGGGGGCCATGTTGTAGCCAATCTCTTTCTACCACAGCTTCATGCACGTTCGCTCCACTGCTGCAAATGTGTGTCCTGAAGGATTAACAGGAAGCACAAAGAAAATTGGTGATTGCTGTTTTGAGAAAAGCGTTGGTTGGAGAAGTGGAAGGGATTCTGCTGCTGTTTTGTTGTTGAGCAACATCAGACAACATTCTGCAAAAGGAGACAACAAAGAGGTAAGAACTTTAAGTTTGCAGGACTAATATACAATGTAGATGTAAATTTCAAATGAACAGAATTAAGGAAAGTGTGGTCAGTTTGAGGTGTCCAAGTAGAATCTACAGCTGCAAAGACATGGACGGGACACAAATGAAGAAAAAGGAGGACGACAAGAAGGAGAAGACAGAAGAGGAGGTGGTGCACCTTCGGAGAGAGATTGGCCTGCTGCCTGCGGTGTCCTTCATCATCGGCACAGTGGTGGGCAGTGGGATCTTCATCGCACCCAAGGGAGTCCTGATGAACAGCGGCAGTGTGGGGCTCTCTCTGCTGGTGTGGGCGCTGTGTGGGGTCCTCTCCATGTTTGGTAAGATGCCTGATGGTATAGGCAAATTTATCTCTATCTTTAATTTTGTTTTCAATGCATTTTTTCAATAAATTTGTCAATTAAATCATTCATTGTAATAATGAATCACTGAAATGTATATGTTATACTGTTGGCACACTGCACACTCCATATAAACAAGGGTCACCCAACATTAACCTTGACCATTTTGCTGCAAGTTATTCACAAGTTTCACAATAACAAGACAGCATGACTGTCATGCTAGCAGCTCTGTGAGGCTGTACTGTGTGCTAAATGCTAACATCAGAATGCTAACATGCTCACAATGACAATGCAAACATGCTGATGTTTAGCAGTATTTAGTCAGAAAACAAAGTATTGGACACCTGACAGTGGTGTTGTATGAAATATCAGGGGGATTCATCATGAGGGGGATATGAATGTGTGTACTAAATTTCATGGCAATCCATGTCTTTGCCAAATTTTGTGGTACTGACTAACCAAGAGTCTGATAATACCATCCAAACAGCAACACTGCTAACATGGCCAAAATGTAATTAAAACAAAATGCATTTTATATCATTATATAATGTTCATATTTCGAACACAAACACTGACTATATCTATAAATACTTGATTTACATTTCATAACTTTTTTCCTGGTCTGCTCTGTTCCATTAGGGGCCCTGTGCTATGCTGAACTGGGCACCAGTTTTACTAAATCTGGGGGTCACTACACTTATCTACTGGAGACACTGGGTTCACTGCCTGCCTTTTTACGACTCTGGGTTGAGTTCTTATTCATCAGGTTGGTTAGTTTCGTTTTGTCCTATTTGTTCTGACTTTAAGTCAAATCACATAACACAACAAGCATATTTTCTTTTTCCAGGCCAGCTGTAGCTTCCTATGTGTCCCTGGCTTTTGGCCGCTACGTGGTGGAGCCGTTCTACGCACCTTGTGCTGCTCCCATGGTGCTAATCAAGCTTGTCAGCATCCTCGGAGTGAGTGAGTGGTTTTATACCTCCTCCTTCTATCCAGAACAACATTATACTACTCTATATGTCCATGTAGTGCAAAATATAGATGCATAAATCGTAGAAAAGGTTTCAGTCGTAGTCATCTGGACACTGTTTTCAGAATCAAGGCGTTTGGCTCCCATCCGGAAGTCATTCTCAATTGTGAATGACTTCCGGATGGGAGCCGAAACGTCTTGATTCTGAAAACAGTGTCCAGATGACTACGACTGAAACCTTTTCTACGATAGAACACTCCTGGACGAATGAGGGACTACACCGTCTTATAGATGCATAAACTTTTCTTTTACCAGTTGTTTGTCTTTGTGTCTCTGTAGCGTTTGTCGTGGCAGTCAACTGCTGGAGTGTGACCTTGGCCTCTCGCACTCAGGTCACCTTGACTTTCATTAAGATGTTTGCTCTGGTCCTCATCATCATTCCTGGTGTCATTGCACTGGCCAAAGGTGGGAGGATGCGATGGTTACTCCTGAGTATACAGGTGGCTTTCCAACTGTTAGGTCTTTTCAAATGACATTGTTGATAATACTCAGTTACTCTCTCTCTCTCTCTCTCTGCATCTTCTTCAGGAAAAACAGAGAATTTCCAGAATGGTTTTGAAGTTGACTCATTAACATTGGATAGGTTGCCACTGGCCTTCTATAATGGCCTATATGCCTACGGTGGATGGTATGAATATGAACACGGACTTGAATTCAAAACACTTTATTGTCTTCTTTTACCATACATGGAACCTTTTCACTGTCTCTGTGGCAGTTTATTAACCAGTAATATTATAAAAATCACAAAACAATCAGAACTGTATGCTTGTGTGAACAGGCTTTTCCTTTTTCCTTTAGGTTTTATCTGAACTTTGTCACAGAAGAGGTCATAAACCCAAATAGGTATTTTACATCTGGCATCTGCTCCACTCAATCTATTTTTAAAAGTCATATTGCCTTGAAAATGCTATTATATCTCTCTGTGTGTGTCCTGTCTTGTCAGAACCATACCGCTGGCAATAATCTGCTCCATGGTGACAGTGACAGTCTTTTATGTGCTTGTTAATGTGGCTTACTACACCATGATGACTCCCGCTGAGCTTCTGCTGTCTGATGCTGTGGCTGTGGTCAGTGCTACACTGTAGAGTACCCTGCATTTAAAAGTAAAATCACAAGACATACATGTATTGTATGTTTAAATGTTGGTCTGAGCCTGCGTCTGTATCTCTGCAGACGTTTGCGAACCGTGCCCTCCAGGGATTGGCTTCTGTGATTCCCATTCTTGTGGCTCTATCCTGCCTCGGAGCACTTAACGGCGGCTTCTTTGGGTCACCCAGGTAATCTAGACACAAAGGTTATTATTATCACTTCTGTGTGCCAAGAATGACTGCTAACAGCCTGATTGTAAATCTTACTGTTTGTGTTGCAGGATGCTGTTTGTGGGAGCCAGGGAGGGCCACTGGCCTCCAATCTTTTCCATGATTCACATCCGCAGAAATACACCTTTGCCCGCTGTGCTGTTACTGGTAAAGTACTTTCCACACACTATAAACCAGCAAAGCCAGCTGACAGTGTTTAATATTATATCAATGTCACTACATGGACAATAACTGAAAAAAGGCAGCTATATGTTCACAAAGTGTGCGTACATAAGGCAATGTTTGGATGGATGATAAAGAATTAAAAACAAATCTTAACTCAAGGTCCACTTACTAGCGTTTTCTGAGCTTTCATCTGCATCTCACAGTCTTCATCAGCAGATGTAGTTGGCTTTGAATCCAAAAATATGTTCACTCTGTTCATGTAGAATGTAATGCTATGTCCTTAATTTTCAATTTACTTTTAATTCTTAACATGTTATTTTTAGAATTGGTGTCAGGGGAGAGGTTTAGCCCGCCACGATCTAAATCTTTCTGAGGATCTCTAATCAGCCAGAAACAAATATTCTAGGAGAAGCATTTTATATTTGCAATACTTTTATGTGTATGTATTCTGTCTTCATTTTTTGAGAAATACAGTACAGTATAGGGTTCTGGGACTTTCTATAAAAATATGGATATGGAGACCTTTATCAGTAAACCGTCAGCTATGCAATGACCAGATTTTATTGATTCCATTTGCATTCAGTAATCACTTGTGCTTTCAGTTCTAACTGTTTATTGGTAAGAAATCTTACATTTAGGAAATGGTACTAAATGGGAACCAGTTCTTAATTCTCATTCCTAGTGGTACCCAAATGTATGATAGAAAATTATGAATTGTGCAAATAAAAGGTGCTTTCCTCTCCACTACATCACTATATGTAGCAGTCACAACAGAAGTAGACTGAGTATGGATATGTCATTATAGCTGTATTGTCTGTGTACAGTACCCCTTGGTAGTGTTGATGTTAATCACTGGAGAGATCTACCAGCTCATCAACTTCGCCTCCTTTGCTCGCTGGTTCTTCATTGCCTTGGCAACCTTGGGGATGCTCATCCATCGATACCGCTTCCCCCTCCACCCAAGACCTTTCAAGGTTAGTGTGTCTGTGGTTATTGTGCCAAACGGTACAGCATTCTCCATTATTACTGCACATTAAACTGACCAAGCACTGTTTTATTTGCTTATTTTTTTGATAACCCAAAGGTGCCCCTGGCCATCGCAGTCACCTTCACAGTGGTTTGCTTCTTCATCGTGGGTCTCTCTCTGTACTCGGACCCCTGGAACACAGGCCAAAGCTGTGCTCTCACTCTGACCGGGGTCCCAGTTTACTATGTGACCATCTACCGCTTTCGCTTGCCCCATAGATGGAGACGCATCTTCAGTAAGTCATACCAAAATCTGCAAACTTGTTATTTCAGTCAGAGCTTATAATTCAATATATCCAGTTTGTTGGGAAAAGATGTAGCTCCATCTTCAATATACTGTATGTTAAATAGAGCAGAAAGGGAAAAATTTGCTACAGCTTAAAATTACATAATTTGATGGGCCCTGTCATTTTTGAACTTTTCTTAACAAATTGAATGTGTAAAATAGAGAGGTCAGTGGCTTGTAGAGCATGGCCAACACACGGAAGGAAATAGACTTTTCACAAAAGAATTGGTCCAGGACAAAGACCCTGTTAGTCCCGAGCTTGCAGTTATTTTCATTTTCAACTTCAAATTGGCCCACAACTGGCTAAACCCCATTCCGGACATTGTATCCTAACTTTGGCAAGAATGAAAAGCCTTCTCAACTCTTTCATAATTCTGACTCTCAAACATTCCCAGACTACTGCAGCAAGCAGCTGCAGATCCTTCTTGAAGTGGCTCAACAGGAAGTCCAGACATACTGAAGACCCCAAAGACCGCTTTCTACTGACAGACTGCCTGGATACCACCTTAACTAGTCCTAGAACCTTTTGTTTACAGTTTAAACTAGTGTGTTTTAAGTGTCCATTTTGATACTAAATTCATTTTAAGATGCTCTTTCGAGAAATTCTTGCAACAACTATGCTGGGAACAGGTGCCGTATCTGACTTCTCTTTTAGAATTTTACTTGACTAATGTAAGTTGTTGCAGTGCCAGTTTTTAACAGCCATTGCCACTGGAGTAAGAGGTACTTTTCTTTATCGTTAGCATTCTTCATGAACATCTGTTCAATATAGACTTATTTTTACAAAGTTCTGTAAGAACCAATAAAGCATTTTTAAAATCACAGAGACAATCTATAAATGACTAACTTTTATTTGAAATAAATAAAAATAGGTAACCTTGCTATGTAGTTTTTTTTGGATACAATTCACTGTAGATTGTAGAAACTGCACCTGGTCTATTTACATTGATTAAATGTGAGCTGAGCAAGGCAAATCAAAGCGTACTTACAGTCAGAAACATGACATTTATGTTGCATGAGACGCAAACACCAACAGATTTATTGTACAGTCATAGAAACACCAACTTTAGAAAACACATCAAGGCATATATTTTCAAAATCATTTGCTAGAAACCACATTTCACTCTTGCATGCCATACAGCACCAATCCATTTGTAAACAGATCAACTCACAGTAAGCCATACATTATTTTGTGGCTTTTTCAAAAAGGGGTATATCTCCCATCCTATCCTCCAAATATGGAGATAAAATGAGGAGTCACTGCATGCAAAATGTCCCTCTCTGCAGGTACAAAGTGCCCATAAGCTGATACTGGCATACAGATGAACAATTACTGTAAGGATGTATAAAGTCAAAAGGTGAAGACAGTTCTACTATTAATGTACAGAGACAATCCTACTCCTGTTAGTGCTATCTTTATTACTTTGCCATTGTTTATTGCTAAACAATCCTGCATCACAATCTAAAAGTCGACTCCAGGAGGCTGTCTGAACCAAACGGCACAGAAGCATCTCACTGGCTTATCAGGCAATATATCGTCTTTCCATTTACATATGTAAAAGCTAAATTATATATTAAAATGTGCAAATCAACATACATATTTCTCTTCTCTAGCGATTCCTTCAAGAGTACAGACGGATATGACATGTAGAATAAATGATAAAAGAAAACAGGACCATGTGTGAAGTTTTCCACATGGGAAGTTTTACGGACAGAAAAAAAGTGATAAAAAGAGGCAGTTAATTAGTGATGGAACCAATGAAAAGGTAAGCCAGAGGTGGAGAGAAACATCCAAAGTGAGGGACAACAAGTGAGCAGCTTGCTAATTTGACCTGGTAATGAAAATTAAAGTGTCCCTGTCATTAATTAATAAATCCCCCCCCCCAACGGCAGCCAGAAACACCCAGAAGAAAGCAAAGCAGATGTGCAAAAGAAGCAAACTCAAACGGTCTTTAAACAAAAGAGGCGTTAAAGCTATAAAAAGGTTCAAATGAACGACTACAGCAGCCGAATTGAAGGGTACATACATTATATTAAAGCTGCAATTCGTAAATTGAATCACATTCAAACTACAGCAAATGCGACAGCATCTAGTGTCACTTTTGTTAAGTTGTTTTACTTTGGTGTTGTTGACAGTGACAATATCATCAACCGATAATATGGGTAATATGAATATATTACCAAAGCGATGAAATTAGATGCAATTTGCAGAGTCAACCAGACAACCACAGTAAATGTGATTTTTTTGGTGCTCCACCACACTCCACCAGATGAATAGAATAACAATATATCAAACTACAAAACATTATGGATTTTTACCTTTAATCCATATACGAATCAGTTCATGTAATAGTTATCTTCAAGCTAATTAACTCAACTTCTGGCAATTATTTATTTTTAAAATATTGACGATATTCTAAAGGTATGCTTAATATTCTTGGTCATATGCCTAATTGTGTTATCTGTATCTACTTGTATTTCGTGTCTCACTCTGACAAAATTGATTTATTTCAGTTATCATTATAAATAAAGAATGTTCCTTTTAATCCAGTTGCTATAATCTTCATAAACCGTCTCCAAATCTGACAATTTCCTAAAATTTTGGTGTACAGTTTTTTTCTTCTTCAAAGATTGGTCTTTTTTTAAAATTTGCATCTGCTTTGCTGTTTCTGTGTGGGGTTTCCCACCTATAGTGTTTTGGAAAACAGATTCGGGCTACTTAAATTGAGGAATGAACTCAGACCAGCTGATATTGGCCATACCTAGGTCCTCATCATCCAGACCAGAGAAGCTAATGTCCACTAGTATCTTGCTCAGGCTGTCATTCATTGTATCCAGGACAAGGCCCTCTGTGATGGAGCGGTTAGCGGGTGTTGCGCCTCCCGCCTGAAGCAGCTCTCTGGAGCAGCTGCTTCTGAGACAGTTGATAGGAGAGTCCGTTGGCCCGGTCACTCTGGAGGGAGCGGATGTGAGCAGCTCTCTGGGGGAGCTAAACAGAGGCAAGTCTTTAAAGGGAGTGCTGTTGAAGCTGAAGGTGGTGTAGTCGTGCCGCGGTGTGACTGCAGGGCCACCTGGTGTGCGAATGGGGCTGAAGTCCAGAACGTTTTGGCTCCCTTTGCCCACAGGGGTCACTTTCCAGGGCTCGGGTAATATATTAGAGGGAGGCTTGCTGGGCGTGGAGGAGGTCAGATGGCTGCCACTTTTTATGGGGGTCTTGAAGGAGAACTCCCGATCGGGGCTGTGCTGCTCATGCTGGTGCTCGTCCAGCTCAGTATCTCTCATGTCTTGGAAAGTTGAAGCATCAGATGCTACGCCAGAGTCAAAGAAAGTATTATCAGGGCAGAGGAGGACGGGCTCCTCGTGCAGAGAGTGAACCAGGCGCTGTTTACGTCGAGAGCTGCTGGCTTGTCTCTTCGGAAGGGACTTCGGAGTCTCGCATTTAATTGGAACACATACCGGCTCCTCCTTCACCTTGAGGTCATTGCTCTTCTGAGGATACATTGCTACAGCTGGTACATCACATTGTGTCACCTGTCAGACATACAACCATGCACTTTACAATTCTACCAGTAACTGTGCCCTTCATACTCATACCCCAACACATAATGTTGGCATGGCAAAATCTAGCCAGACCAAACCAATATTTCTCCTGCAAAGCTGATCCCACATGAGTTTTGAGAGTGAAAAATCTAAAATGTATTTTTGAAATTTAATACTTATAGAACTTCAAATCACCAGGAACAATATCAAAAGTGTGCGTTTGGATTCCACCATAATTCTGCAATGCATGACAAAGTCTTTACCTTAGGAGCTATCCGCACTCTCTTGGCTCCTCGTGGAGTGTTCCGTTTCTGCTGCGAGCAGGAGGGGGGAAACTGGGCCGATGAGGATGGCAGGTAGACGGAGGAGGTGACGGGGAGCTGGATGGGAACCAAGTAGGAATCGGTTCGAGGGAGAAGAGGTTTCATCCTTCTCTCTGAATGCAGAAAAGACAACAACTCAGAGCAGAGCATCTTAATGACAAATTTTCAAACTAAAAAACAATTACCGCCATTTTTGTCCATTTTCCCCCCTCTCCACATTTAACTCTATCAAAGTCCTTCCATCTCTGTTAACTCACCAGAGCCAGTTGGTGTTTTTCTTGCATCGGGAAGCATCCTCTTTTGTTGCTGTAAAAATTGAAATTACACAACGTCACTTTACACAGTTAAAGTATACTGCCTCAGTGGCCTTACTGTGCTCTCTCCTTCCTTAATGACAGCCTGTGTTCTCCCCATTGTTTTAGGGTTTGGCAAGCTAGAACAGATGAAAGTCAAAGTTAGACCTCTTTTAACTGTCCCTACACACACACACACGGAAGAAGGTATACACATTCCTTGTTGGACAAGGGATGTGGTCTCACTAATCTTTCAGTGTGACTTCAGCCTCCCTGCTGCTTATATCACCTCCTGCAACAAAAACAATTCCCCTAGACCTTAGACCTCCAGCTGCACTCTTTGAGTCTGGTAACAAAAAAAGGCAAGCGAAAGTTGACATCTTCTGATATTCTGTCCCTTTTCTGCTTTCTTCTGTCTGACTGCAGAGATGAAGACTGTTCCTACAGAATTGAAAGAAAGGTAAATCCATCTTACTTGGTGGGGAAATAAAAACATTGGCACCGGAACAGGAGCAGTCATTGGGTCACAACCAGGCTGTAGAGAAAGATGTGGAATGAGAGGGAAGAAAACCATAAAGATTGGAAAACAAAAATCCAAAATAAATTTGAAAGCACTGCAGATGACATTGGGTATACAAAAGATGGCAGATAAAAGGACATGAACTGTTAAGGAACATGGTCACATCAGAAATGTAACAGCATTAGGGATCTCTCCTAAAATATCTTTCTTGTCTGTGTTTAAAAACACCACAAAACAGCGTTCATGTCATGTGACACAAATTTATCAATGATGTTGACGATATCTAATATACAAAATGCTGAACAATAAATCAATAAAGTCAGTTTCAGGGCTTCCTTCATTATAAAGGTGGAAGAATGTGAAAAAGGTGACAGCGGTAAGAAGTCAGCTGTACTCACCTTGTACACTTGATCAAGAGTGAGGCATCGATTGGCCTCAGGCCGGATAGTCCAGAAAGAAATTTTACCATCTGGTGACGTCTCACGAATGAACATGTCGTGTAGAGAGAGGTTATGGCGGATGGAATTCTGCAATTATAAATGAGCAAAAAATCTTGAATGCATGTTTCAGTAAGTGATAATCAAAGACTTTAATCTGTTTAATCTGCTCTATGATATGGGCCCACAAATTATACATTTATTGTTCAGTTCTAAAGTACCTTCCATCCTGGTTTGGACACCTCTCTGAAGTAAGGGAAGTGGTCCTCGATCCACATGTAAATCTCTTTCAGTGTCATCCTCCTGTTCTTCCGACTGTTGATAGCAAACTGGATCATGGCCATGTAGGAGTATGGTGGCCTCTCTGACATGGGTTGTTGAACAGCTTCTGCATCGATTTGTGTATTTTGTGCCTGTAAAAGAAACGATGAAAAAGAAAAAGAGACTTGAATACATAGTACATGTATTAAACTGTAGCCAGATTTAGATTAACGTGATCAGTTTAAAGATAGCCTGGACAATACAGAGATTTCTACAAAATTTCTACTAAATATAAAAACTGTCAACAAAAAAATCTACTTTGACAGTTAGGCAGACTTTACACATTATGCTGATGTACATGAAAGAACTCAACATCTTCAAACTGTCACTCGACAAACAACTTCAATTAAATTATTACAATAACCTCATTATTCATAGTAACTACAATATTGCAAAAATGTCAACATACACAGTGATGTTTTTGTCTCATCTACAATGCAATTAACCTCAAATTAAAATCAAACAATGAAAACTTTTAATTTAAGCATGTGGTCATCAAATAATTTCAAATCTAGCAACACAACAATTCTTTGCAGTCTCAATACTATGGAGATCATTGTAAATATGCTGAAGTGACATTTTAGTGGGACAGACTAGTAAACGGATGGTGTTTAGGGGACATGCTGAGACATGCCTGAGATCAGTGTTCCACCTACACATGCATATGTTTTCACATCAACAGTCAACATTTAACAATCACACCGAGGTGACAAGAAGGAGCAACTGACCTGAAAAGTCTGTAAATTTGAGTTTTGGTTCTCTTTGTTGGTCATCTGCTTGGCAGGATCTGGTTCTAAGGCACATGTGCTCATTCTGCCCAGCCACTGAATATTGGTGAGGCTGTCATCTAAAGGGCCACAATCCAGATCCTTATTCACTGATAAAGAAAAGCAAAAAACATTATTGCTTAAACAAAGGAAGGATTAAAGATACCATACCAAGTCAGTGCTATTAAAGAGATAAAAAAAAAACAACAACAAAAAAAACCCCATTAAAACTCCACAATTACATTTTAAATATCATCTTAGGAAAAAAAAAAATCTTATTTTCATACATGGTTTAATTCCAGTGAGTGGTTTAGCATCTGGTGAGTGCATAGTTTCTGCTTTCACTGGTTGTCCAACTGTACTCCTTGTAGAGACATCATCCTCTTCAGCAGCAGGCTGACAAAAAGATCCATTGTCAGGGCTGCCATTCCCACTGAGAAGGATGAACTTGTTTGGTCCCTGGACACCACACTCTTTGCCTTTGGCAGTGAGGGCCCCAATAACACTTTGAAGGTCTGCTGTTTTGGGAATGACAACCACCTGTGTGTCAGACATAGAAGGGTGATCCATAATGTGGATACCATCAGGGAAGCACTGACTGGCAGCTGATTTGGAAGGTTCATTGGAGCCTGTTGCACCAGATTGGCTTTGCGATTCAGCTGCTGGTGGATCATTTTGCTGAAAAGGCAACTTTCTTCTTCTGAGGATCAGGGGTCTCCTTGGGCTCCGTCTCATGGTCATCAAATCATTGAAAATGCTCCTTGGTGTTCACTGGTTTTCTGTACAAAAATAACACAAAGACAAACGTATAGATTATTTTAAAGCCTGCTAAACATTGGTAAAATATGCAGCTCTTATCACTATCTAGTGTGTATCATACATTCACAGTGCTAACTGCAATTACCGGTAGATTAACGTTTACCTGGCAGACGGTATGAAGTCAAAGCCAAGTTATGAGCTAGGGTTAGCTAGTTAACAGTTAACATAGACTGAATTCAAACCGTTCCTCCGTCCGCTGATCGATTGAGATTGGCACGAAGAAATCAATTCATATCAAGAATGGTGTGACGAGCTGTATGTTAATGATGGACGTCAAGATGAAATCCAGCTCCACATTGTCCGTGTGTCAGTTTTTTAGCTGTGCAATTGTTCAGTTTAGCAGCCTATTTTCGGATATCAGTTGGTTATGTTCCCTGGCGACTCATGCTTCTAGAACAACAGTCGTTAACTTTAACTACGTGTCTGCAGTTGACGACGTGTTTTGTGTAACGTGTACCGCTGATTCCCTGGCCAACGTTTATATGGATTCATATTTGACTTATTTAAATATATTAAAAGTAGTTAGGATTCTCGGAAGAACTCGGCTAATAGAAAACCTACGACAGCCTTCCCATTCAAAAAAATTCCAAATTATACAACCGATTCACACTGCTTTGTAACGTTATCGCCCACTAGTTAGCTAGCTAGCCAAGTGTGGCAACAAGGAGCGGTGCAATTAACGTTAATGGAGTTCAAATTTTATGAAAACAAGCGCTGCATTGTTTGTGAGGTATGATGGATCAAATACGTGTTAGTAATTATTGACAAAACATGTTAAATGATTTTAATACCGATGTACATTTGAAGAAAAAGTAATGACAACACTACAATGTCATATTGCTTAAATCGAGTTCAGTGTGACATCCCTTCGACACGAAATGAAAATTACAATTATTCTGAGAAACACTTAAATGATGAAACATTTGAAGAAAATACAGATTAGCCCAGCTAAACATACAACTTTCTCTCAGCTAACGTTAACGTCAACTAGCTGTGGTTAGAAGCTAAGTTAGCTACCTTAGATGGCTAGTCATCACGGAACAGCTAGCTAGCTAACTACTCTACTGTAACGTTAACGAACAACAAAGCTAGATAAAGCCAAACCTTCATATTACTGCGATATTTCAGGCAATTCCGCTTGGCTGGACTCCTACTAGTAGTTGAAACACTCTGTTCATAGTCGACGTTAAATCAAAAGATCCATGATATTCTTTCATTTAACGCTAGTGTTGTTTACATGCTGTCTGGTCGATTCAGAAACGTTTTTGAATTTTGGCGCTGTGGGTGCTTCCACCGTCACTTTGATCACGTGGTACAAAAGTGCACCAATAGCAGCTAGACAAAGAACCACGATGGCACCAATCAGAGATGACAGTGGTGGATGGTGGAAACCGGGAAAAGAATTAGTAACAAGAAGACGGAAAACAAACAAAGTTCATAGTAGACAACGACAATGGAATAATTAACTTTTCTATACATGTATTAATTGTTTGTAATGATATCTTTGTCTTACGCAAAGTACCACATTAAGGTATGTATAATATGGGGCTAGTAACTACAAATATTCAAAGGTAAATAGATGCTGTGGACATCTGTACAGTAAACAGTAATCTGGGTCTGCGAACAGTGAATCAGGCACTCATATTGATTTAGTGATGTTTTCTTTCCGCCATGTCTTCAGGAATGATTTTTATTAATGCCCCGTAAAGCCATAAAGACAGAGAAGCCTCCATTGCTGTTCCTGGAGCGGTCTTTGTGTGGAGCCAGACTCCAAAATGTGCCTGAAGTCCGAGCAGCACTCAATCCCAAAGAATTTTTTACAGAGACACAAGAACACAGCAGCTCAGTTCTTAATTCTTGGGTAAGTTGTTCATTAATTTTGAACGCCTTTTGGGATGCGGCATGGCTCTGTGGTTGAAAACATTTCCATTCAGTAACATTACTGTTTCACAGAATAATAATTGTTATATATATATGACTCTGATTCAGCTTTTTGTTAACTATACTTTTAATCTTTTAGGTAAGCCCACAATTTGACAGTTCAGTTGCAGCTGCAGCTGCACCTCCAGTGAGGCGCGGAAGGAGAAAATGCCACTCTGCCACAAGCATCCTTGACAGTTGCAGTCAGCTATCCAGGAAAAACAGTGTGTGCAAATTCCCATCATTATCGTTTCAGACAAGGTCAAGAGACCAGTCTCATCAACCAAAGAGTACACGCACAAAGAAAGCTACAGAGTGTACTGTTGTGTCTGATGTGGGAAATCAACAACGGGGATCATGCCAAATCAAAAGGACAATTTCAAGTGCACAGTACTCAGACACGCCAAAGAGACAGATGACCTCAATCAGAAAAGGAAATGTGGAGAGATTTTCTGAGGGTGTTGCATCCTCCAGCAGTTGTTTGGACCAACCTGACACTCAATCTATTCAAGTGACAGAGAGATGCAGAATTCCAGAAGATGGTGCTTCAACACCTGCCTCAAATGAGTTCAGCAGCACCACTGAGTTCAGCAGTCTCGGTCCACCACCTGATGTGGACACTCCAAAAGTAATGCAAGAAGGGAATAGTTGTCCCTCCTCCGCCTCCCTGCACCTGCTACTGCCTCAGCCATGTACACCACCATGTAATCAGCCGCCTGACATTTTGGTGGCAGACACACCAGAGAGGGATTATGGGGTGAAGGTGACATGGAGGAGGAGGAGGGGTTTGATGTTGTTGTTAAAAGAGAGGGGCCACCTCTCTGATTCAGACATGTTAATTTACAGCTGACTTAGAGAGTTGGTAAGAAGAGGATTAGGCAATGATGTCAACAGAGATGAGATGTTGAGTATTTATTGGACCACTTCCGTGACCAGAATTCTTTCTATGAACTATTTTTGTTGGACTGAACGGAGCTGCTGCTGCTGCTGCTGCTGCAGCATTCTAAAGTGATGGTCACATTTCAGTTCACTGACTGTTTACGTTGTTTAACTTTGATTGAAGCTCATAATGAAAAGCAGAGCACGTTATGAAATTACTCTCACCCACCCCCCTCTGCACAGCCCTGGTACTTTGACAGATTGTCAGAATCAAATAATCAAATCAAATAATGAACCAAATGAATCAAAATTGCAATTATTACTGCAATATCCAAGTAGCAAGCTTTTTCCATAAGTGAGAATATGTTTATACAGATCCCAATTATACTGTAAAGCTACAGATTGTTTGTGAGCAACAACTTAAAACTTAAAATCCCTTTTTGTCTTTCAAATGTGTTGCATAAAATATATGGAATAAATGTATAAGTCCAAGGAGCAAACTAAATTCTTGGTTTATTAAGACTTCTCTCAGGCTACAATTAACATATTTCTCTGCAATGTAATAAAAGTAAAAACAAAAACAAACTGACAAAAAAATGCACTGCAAAATATAATGTTCTGGGGTAAGTTTTCGTTTCATGCTTTCAGAAATGAAATATATTTGTGACCATTTCAGAGAGGAAGGACATCAGTAATTGTAACCGTTGCAGAATTTGTGTCTTGATGGTTCATTGAATTTCTTGAACGATTTGTCGTCATGGTTACTGGTCACTGTACCAAATATTCTTTTCTGTGACAATAGGTTTTCTTTTCACGCCTGTGAGGCACCTTTGAATCTAAGTGACAAAATATTTCAAGGTAAACGGAAAAATCAAGAGGTCTCCGCGATAGACTACTCTCCACCCTTCTCCAGAATGTCCGCCAATCAATTTCTACTTAAGTAATCGGCAAACCAATAGGAACGACCGTTCTTAGTGTGTTCGGTAACTAAGGACTGCGTTACAGAGTTCTCAACCGCATCCACAAAAAGTGTACTGCTGCACGAGGATCTTCCTTAGCAACCGTGGATAAACATGAGTTATTACAGCATAAGGTAACATAAACCATACATTGCTTGTACGTTGTGTTTGTATTTGTTCTATTTTTGCCAACTGTGGAATCAGAAGCTATCAAGTGGAGTTACCGTTTCGTTTTACCCGAAAAACTTAACTGTCGCCCACAACTTTTATAAAGGCACCATTGCTTACAGTAGAGTCTGGGCTGAGGCAGCTAACGTTAGCTTCTAATGGTAACAAGCTACCTATAACATCCCACAGCTGGCAGAAAAACAGATGACAGTTACCATGTCTAATTCTCTAATTTTGACGGTATATTTTATTAATTAAATGTCAAGTTTAGTGAGCGAGCTAACGGTCGTAGTGTCAGCACAAAAGCGCTTCACAAATTGCTTAACCACTTTAGCTGAACAATTGAAAAGGAAAGAAATTCATCAATTGATGCTAACGGTACCACAAGTGGCTAACGTGCTTTAGGTTTGCTCGCTGATAATCAACGTATACACTAGCCTGTTCAAATGGAACAAATTTGGAAAGCAATGGACTGCAGTAATAGTGAGCGAACTCATCTTATCTAATAATGGAAAAAACGATTAATGTATATTTAGTTAATAGCCTACACATCTAGGTAATAGCCAGGTATTCTTTATTTAAACCTCCAGAGAGTCTTTTTGTTACAGATGAAAGCATTTGTGTATCTTGGCGAGCAATTTCCTGAGCTATTTCCGTCGATACAGTTTAGGTGAAAAATAATTACACCCCACCTCCCTCAATATGTAGTTAGGATTGCGTCGAGTTTTGGAATGTCGGATGACTAAACGGAATCCAGCACTCTCTGTTTAATTACAGTGTATCAAGTGATCTGCATCACAGACGGTGGTATCCACAGTCAGGCACTCCGCCACTTTAAAGCTCTGGTTTAGACTTGAATACAGTGAAGCGAGAGGCATAAGGGTGAAAAAAAATGTTTGCATGTCATGTTTGAGCATGCCTTTCTGTAGTTGCTGGCTTTTCTGTGTCAAAGCATTCCTGTAAGGTAGTATATGCCCTCACCATCCAAATGAGCTACTAAAGCAATATAATAAGTAAATAAATAAGTCCGGTAGTAAATGGAAACATGGATTTTTTTTCTGACATTTATTCTACATTTGTAGAAGTAACAGAAGGGATCGAATGTAAATATGCAGCAAAAGCCTGATAGCCACAGTCAGACTCAACACACAGAATTCACCTCAGCATAATGCACTATAGTGCTTCCTACAGTTTTCTTCTGATGTCCACTCTGCTGGTCATGCATACAGGTGTTGGGCAAAGGGTCATATGTGTTTGTGTCTCTGTGTACATGATGGAAGCTACTATACACAATTTCAAGCACTTGAGCAGAGGTCTGCTTTCATTTTTTTTTTTTTTTAGTTTGTAGACAAGGGCTGTCATTCAAGGTATAGACACACAATGCAAAAATAATGTTTATTACAGTTACAGTGATGTTGAAAAGCTATTTTTTTAAATAGCCTATTGCACTACAAATAGTATGTGGCTTGCTTTATCCAGGGATATTATTGTTAAATTGTCTTTGTACTACATAAAGCCATAACCTCAGTGGTACCAGTCAGTGTCAGTTGGTTCATGAGTTAGAAAATGAATTGGCATAGCATCCTGTTTGTATTTCCCCCAGATGTCTAACAAACGCTGCTATTTTACACAAGGAAAACCCTTGGCTTTGTAACTGTGTCAGTTTAGGAATGTGAGACACAGTGATGGACTCATTCCTGATTAGCACACCAGCTGTGATGCACACTGCTATGTAGGGTCAACCAACCCAGACAGTTTGTGTTAAAGTTCACAGATGTCTGACTCAGCATTTGTAATGATCAACCTTCAGAGACGGGTCTTTTCTCTGCTTCTTGCTGTTTTTTGAATCTCTCACAAATGTATTAATTACTATTAGCATTATTATTATTCCCTGCAGATCTTTTCCAAAGCACAAGGACCTCTTTAATATTTGCTCACTTTCTCTTTAACCGGTTTCAATTGGCAGAGTGAAGCAGTTAGAAATCCCAGAGTCTGCTTGCAGTGCTGACACATCTGAGGAGTGACAGTTTTCATAACAGCATCACAAATGTAATGTTGCAAGGACTGCTTACATGGGTGTAGTGTTGAAAGTTGGAGGCTTATGAAGTTTTTTGGTCCTTGCATTGTACTATCATTGCCAGGGTTAGTGGTAAGAATGTAGCACATAACCTAAATGAGAAATGGGACATCTGTACTTAAATAGCACCTAAAGACTTCCAGTGTCAGCTTAGAATCATCGGCTGAAAGGTAATGATAGCTAACAATTTCCTAGGTTATTATTGCCAACTGAAGCTAGGTCTGCCAAGGCTCTTTTATACAAACCACAGTGGAGTGTTTTCTTTGCTATGATTCTGGGTATAATATCACTGAGTACCATCAGTGTCACAGTCACAAAAGCATCCATTATTACTGTTCAGAATATCCGATAGAGTGTACAGTCTTTACAGAGAACAGTATTGAAAAAGGTCAGAAAATCACTAATAAGCTTCTCGATGGCCACAAGAGTTAGTTAGCAAGCAACTAACTCTTGTTGCTTTTTTGCAAAACATACATCAGTGGTTTACAGGAATTGTAAAATGTAGCAGACTAAACTGCCAAATGTATAATATGTCTAGTCCTCAAGAGGAATAGATGTATGAAAATGTACATCAAAGAACTCATCTTAGTTGACCATCGTTAACACCATCATTATAAATCAACTAATTAAAAATAAATCTCCACAAGAATAATGGTTGACCTCTGCAACTACAAGCATGGCTTGTGGTTGAGTTGTGATTTACTGTGGTTGTCCAGTGGATTCCAAACACATGGCCCAGCTGGCTGGAGCAATTCACTCTGTTGAGACAGTGAAAAAACATCCCTGGTATTTGTAATGGGCTCACTTTCTCCTTGTTGAATACTACAGTAGTGCATACATTTCACTGAAGTTACAGTTTCTGCTGTATGTTCATGATAAATCTGTGCTTCTGCATCACTGCCAAGTGGCTTCTTTCACCATAAGAAGATTCAAATGGCCAAACACTTAATGGACAGTAGCTGCCGAAACAAAGTAAAGCATCATTGTAGGAGAGTCATGAGTGGAGTGTGTCCCTTGGGGTTGCCAAGGGAAATGGTATTATTATCAACTCTTGTATCTTATTTCCATCATTTGTTTTGAGCTCAATAATTACTCCCTCTGGTGAATGATTCCCGTGCTTATCATGAGTTGACTTATAAGCCATTTTACCGCTGTCTCTCAGGACCAACATACACAAACATACACAAACATACTCTTCATTTTCTCTGTGCTTTCTCTCGCTCTTGCAAATAGGCACAGAAAAATGATTGGGAGGCTCTGGTTTCCTAGCAACTACATTAAGGTCCCCACACTGTGTCGGTTTTTAGAAAGGTTAATCTATAGGTTTCAGTTTATTGAGTTTCCTTTTTAAACAGCATGTGCTTTTCAATATTATTATGAAGTACACAGACTGGAATATCTTACTAATACAGTCGAACATAAATTAATCTAGTAATGTTGATGGGGCATTAATTTTTACAAGAGATGTGGGCAATTTAAAGGTCAATAAATTTCAACTATTGCATATAACTGAGATGCCAGACCGAATGTGCATCTGTGGTTTGATATATGCAGTGCCACATTATGAGTCAGAGAAAATGAGCTGTGACTAATTGCTGAGTCTTACAGAAAGTTACTAGAAAGTAGTCAGGCAGTAAAATAAGGCAATTTAAGTGATAGCAAATAGTCTGACTGATTTTTTTAGAAATATTTCCAGCCACTGGGGAAGACTTACATTATATCAAACAGCTCACCTCTGCACTCATGGTGTCAGTCCTGCTTAAGTAACTTTGCTGAAGTTCATAGGACATTCAGACTTTGTTCTATTAAGGTTGATCTTTGTGATACTAGTATTTATGCCTGCCACTTTCATACCTATCCCTAGCTGAATCCTTGTGCGTTGCCTAAAGTGTGAAGTCATGGTAACAGCCCCAAGCCTCCCGACCTCAGTCTGCCTCAGCATTGGTAGCTGTCACTCCCCTGGGTGGGACGTAGCTACTCTTTTTCAGTGACATAATAGCAAAGATGTTGGCGTTAGGTAGGACTGCACAGTAACTCTGAGCTTCAGTGCAGATGAAGATTTTTGTGATACTGTAGATACGAGAGCCCTGGACTAGCATTCCTGTAGCCGCATCCATGGACACTGTAAAGAATGGGGGATCTCAGCCTGTCTACAGCCGCTGGTCATACAGGTAGCTGCACATACACAGGCACACATACATTATTATCTTAGTAACATTGAGGCAGCTGGTTGAAAATAGCCTTCCTTGTGTTCTCTCCAACACTTACTCTTTATTTGTTCTAGTAGGAGAACTGGCTCCTGAAATAATACACACACAGGCAAACACATTTTTGCTTTAGTTCCCCAAGCTGTATTGACTTTTCAGGATTGACAATTGCAGAGTGGCCTGTGCCAGGACAGAGGTCAGTGCTACTTTAATGTTTCTTCCAGTCACTGCTCCATCCTTCCGGCCAGCTGAATGGCTGACCTGCAGTCAAAGATGTGCCTCTCGCTCATGTTTCTGCCACCATGTCGTTACTTATTCAGAGCATCAGACTGTGGCTGTGCTGTAACCAGAGTTGGTGATTTACACGTGTGTCCAACCTGTTTTTTTTTTTTTCGTATGCTGTTGGCTGCTTGATTGGAACATTGTAACAAAGGACGTGCTTAGAATACTCATCCAACTGATTACTGAAACTGCTGAAATAACTGTGACTGTTAAATGTGTCCTCTTATCATTTTCTTTATCAAGGCTCGGTGATGTCTAGATTCTAATGTAATGACAGTATTGCCTATGTAACTCATACTAGTTTTTGCTTTTATCAGTGATCCAGTTTGTTAAGGGTTAAGCTGAAGTTTGTTCATTGCATTTGGAAATGCTTGGGACACTATATAAACCTCTTTTTTTTAGATTGCCTAAGCTGTGATGGTTTGTGGCTGATCAGTTTTACATAAATTAACTATTTAGGTGAAAAGCTAAAGCCCACTAGGTACTGCCTACCTTCAAGCTGGCAGAGGGCAGATACTGTGCTTGTCCTTTCATTCTTTCAACATGTATTTTGGTATAAATTTTCTCTCTCTGGAAGCCATGCGCTGACCCACAAGGAATTAAGCATTTAATCTTATCAGTCCTCCTTTTTTTCTGTATCCTCTTTAAGTTGGAAGCTGAATTGCCTGTGGCAGACATTAAGTTATGCTCATTCAACTTTCAAATTCCCTTTTGAAGTGGCAAAGTGGAAGGCTTTTAATTAAAATGAACAACAGCCAAAATGGACTGTGTTTCGATAATAAGATCCCTCTGGCAAATGCTATGCAATTTCTTAATAGCTTTGATATTGTCATCTGAAAAGAAGTCACTGGTCTACTTGTCCTCTTTTGCACCCTGAATCAACAGTGGTGTGATAGACAGTTATTACCATTTCATTATTTCTAACATATAAAATCATATTAGGTCTATATTATATTGCACATTCATATTTGCCTCACAAAAGCCTCTGACCAAATGTTGTTTGAATAAATATTTTGTTTTCGATGTGCAGCGCAAAACAAATTACTCGTCTTGGCAGACCCTCTGTCAGTCTGTAAATCTTTACAGCACAGTGCTAAGGCCTCCAATTACAGTGAAGCCCAAGAACTGGCTGCAGGTTTTTAATTAATGCTGGTGGAGGTGCGCTGTTGATGGAGCTGAATCTCCATGGTTACCTTGGTCTGACACAAGGAAGGGACAACAGTGACGTGTCCTTCTCTTGTCACCCAAGCTGTGATGGACTAATGAAACATTGATCACTCACAGCTGCGATGAGGCACTCTCTCAATGTGTTTGTGTGTGTGTGTGCGCGCATATGCAAATGTTTTCCAAGAACATTTGTGGTAGAGGACATTCTCTCAACCCCGGATAATTGCTGTCCTCCATAACCTCTATAGTAGACTGCATAGCTTTCTTGTTTTATTTAAGCTACAGATGAATGAGTATTATTCATGTCCCATAGAGTTCTTGTTAGTTTTTGATAATTTGCTGAACTTGTTTCATTCTCTTATTTTCCACATGTCATGTGCTACTGGCTGCCTTGGTGCCAAATTGCCATTTTCCCTGAAGACCCTCCAGCTCTGCTAGCTTCTCCTCTAACTCAACAGCAAGGTAGACAGCAATACACTCGCCCAAACACACACTCACTCACTTTCACAATCTGTGACTGGAATTATCAGGTTAACAGAAAATTTCAGACTTCAGTGGATTGAATCTGTGCCGCTAAACTATTTTAATTAAACATATTCATACATTTAGAATAACCTACAGCATTGGTATATGTGTGAAATTAGGCATTATGTTTTGATGGTTTCAACAGTGATTCATGTTTTACTTTGTGAGCTCACAAGCCTTTTATTGTTTTCCTGTGGAGGAGCTAAAATGGGTTATGTGTACATAATGAATTAATTAATTAAACAAGAAGGTTTATAAAATGTCAAAAAACAGGGGTCCAAGTTAATGTCTTCAAATGTCTTGTTTTGTCTGACCCAAAGTCCAAAACCCAATGATATAAAACAGAGAAAAGCAGTAAATCATCACATTGGAGAAGCTGAAACCAGAAAATGATTATATTGTTTTCTTGAAAAATGACACAATGAATCGGTTATCAAAATTGCTGCCTATTAATTTTCTTTTGATTGACTAATCGATTAATCAACTAATCACTAATAATCACAGTAAGATATGTGGAGGACCTCCATTTTAGTTGCATTTTTAAAGGGCATTTTAAACACTGAATTTTTCTGACTTTTAACAACTTTTGTGAACACATGTGGACACATGGCAATCAAACTGCTTCACGACATGTCAAAGATGTTTCACTGCTAAGACTCTTTCATCAGTAACGATTGCTCTCAAGGCTTTGAACAGACTTAACGTGTTTCATCTGCTGTCTTTGTCTGGGAAAACATGCTCTACTATTTCAAAGCTACCATAAAAATGTTTAATCACAATATTCAGACAAAGATTTCCTCCGCGGGATACCACAGTACCACTACATCAGAAAGAAGGTGTTTGAGATTGAAAACATCAGGGAAACTCTGATGTTGTAATGTTATGTAGAGGGTGTGTCTTCAGCCATTAATCAGACTGTGCTTTTTAGCATGGAACGAACATTATTAATGGAACAGCCCAATGGAAAATCAAAGTAAGAATTTAGAGTTATTTATTCATTATTTATTATTATCTGACATAACCATATTTGTTTGAGCCAAACTTTTTTTGTAAATGTGGCAGTCCTTTGGTAAAAGCCACACTGGTAGAAGTATCCTAATCCACAGGTCTCAGGCCTCCACAACCCATGCAGCAGAACATAGTGACTTCACCCAGGTCTTGCTGTTGAGTTCACCTGCACAACTTTCACCCATCTCTTTCCTCACCATCCTAAATGACAGTCCTGTATGTGTAACTAAAAACTCAATCATTCTCCACTCTCTAGCCCTTCTCCCTGTCACCAGCACCTGTTCTCGGGTGTCATAATGGCCTCCCAGGGGACCCATCTGTTTGCCAATGTCAACAGGGAGGGATAGTTGTAGAGGGATTTATGAGTAATGATGACTCACTTTGATGTAGATTCGACAGATCATGACTCAAGCGCATGGTGGCTGTGGGGCTACAGATGATGTTAATTATATTACTGTGGGCTTAATACAAGTGGAACAGGCTTATTAAAGCACTCGAGTTCTTCTTGGTATAAATGGGTTTCTGGAACTCATCACCTTTTGGCATTCAGTGACTGTCCTTCAGAGATGAGCTGTGATGTCAGCCAGCATTGCACTTGAGGTCCTTAAGTAGTGTGTGTCATCACCTACACACTAGAGCTGTGGAAAGGATAAAAGAGTGCCTGGGGAAGATAGAAATAGGGAGTGAGAATGAGCGAGTCAGATATCTGATGAGTTTGCCTGATGGAGAGATAAGCAGCATAATTTGAAGACTTCTCATCCTATACCCTTAATCCTTTTCTATAAAAAAACTAATTTCAGCCCAGCAGAACATGTGATATTTAAAGATGTACTTGACAGGAATAGATGAAAGAGATGAGTAATGGTCACACATTACATCAGCCTATGTGAGTGACGTATGTGTGTGTGTGTGTGTGTGTGTGTGTGTGTGTGTGTGTGTGTGTGTGTGTGTGTTTGACAGAAAGACAGAAAGTAGAGATACTGTAAGTCTCTGACTCCGACAGTACAGACTCCTGCTGTTGCCCTTCTCTCTCCTCATGGTAGCCAAGCAACATGGGCCCAGCAGTCCCTTCAGATAGGTGCCCAGAGGACTCAGACTGCAAGGCATTCTCTCAGCTGGAGCTTTGTCCTTTTTCTTCCTCTTGCTCCCTTTCTGTTTCTTTCTTTTTTCTTTCTGTCACTTTCAGAGAATGAGTCATGCCACGTTTCACCAACAAGCTCATTAGGTCACTTTTTAATGTGTAGATTTGTCATTATATGGTTTAAGGTTCTAGTCTGTATAGGGGCACTATTTGCTATTTTAGTTATACTGTAGGCTAGATATTTTTAAATTCTTTCTACATTGCTGATTTATGCTTTTAAAACTGCCACTACTGTGACTGTTAATGCCTTAATTGGTTTATTTCATACAAGACCATACAGGATACAAAGTCTTTATTTCCTTGTATTATTGCAACAGCAGTGGTGACCTCTACTGGTTTGATAATGAAAATCCAGTGTAGATGTTTTCAGATATGAATGTGTGTGAAATCTCTAACTCTGTATAAGAAAGGTTTCTCCCTTTTCTCTGTAGTGGCATTGAAGAGGACAGTGCCAGTCTTATGCAGCAGAAGCTGGAAAAACAGGTAAGAGGCCAAACTTAATTCACAAATGAGCAACACACGTTTTGACAATTCACACTTATTTTGTTGTTTTTTCCTTATCATTTTCCTAAGACTTTTTTCATTGTGCTTTTAAAAGAACATCTGGTGTAGTTCATAACTATTATCCTGCACCTTTACTGCTGTATTCCACCGGGCACTACTGCGTTGCGTTCCAACTGCGGTGCGGCCGCCGGAGCTGACTGCGGCCATTCTAGACAATGCTTGTGTTTTCACCAGATGCACCGCAGCGTGTCCCAGAAGCGCCTCTCCACTCTAAAACACCCTGTGCAGACTCCCAATCGTATATCAACAAAAAAACACAACTAAAACAGACAAAAAAAGAAACCATTTGACTACGTAGCCTACTTACCCATGGTAGAAGCACAAAAGTCTAGGAAAAAGGACCAAATCAACAAGTCAACAACATCAGTCAGGCAAACTACGCTCTGCTTCTGAAAAGCTCCCAGTGAGGTATGAAATCGCTTGGAAGACGGAACAAAACCGGCTCGCAGATGTGACGTTATAGAGCCGTGCCCGGTTGAATCCAGGTTGTTAGTCTGATTAAGGCTTCTAATTCATAGTCACAAAAGAGTTTGCATGAAACCTGTAAAATTGAAAGGCTGAGATGGCCTTGTGTTCTGCCACTCTGGTGTCACCAAGGTGTGCCTGCTGTTGGCAGGAGTAGCTTCAACATCACTGCAGTGGTGTGCAATTTAGTGATAAAAGTCACTTGGAATTTTAATGCTTACTTACTCCTGAAGCTGAATTGTTTCTTTTTATCCACCGATTACCTGACATAGCCCTTCTTCTGTCACAAATTTGTTCTCTTTTCATCCTTTCCCCCTGCGTCTCTGTAAGACGCTTTATCCCAAACCTTGCTGAAGAGCTGCGGTGTAGAGCTTTGATTAAAGCTGGAGGCCATACTCCACTATCTCACACATTAGGCAGAAAGGAACAAGAGGGCCTGATTGGTGTTCAAAGAGAGAGAAGGATTTAGTGCGGGGTGCCTGGCTTTGAGTGTGTGTGTGTGTGTGTGTGTCTTGGTTCCACTGTGGCTCAGTTGTGCTGCACGCTTTCAGCTGAGTCCAAACAGCCTCTCTTGAGAGTCTTCTGTTCTTATGTAACTCTGGAGGACAAACACACATGCACTTATGCCCAGAGAGGGATCACATGCAGGTTATGGAAAATTGATAAATAAATAAATATTTAACAATAAAAGTTAAATCCATGTTTTTACTGTGTTTTACTAAATCCAGTGTTGGTCCCCATTTCACCCCATTTCAAATAGTAAAATGAAAACCATTCAGACAATAATACCAGGAGCACCGTGGCTGTGACCGTATCTCACTTGAGTGCACCCCTCCCCTCTCTCTCTCTCTCTCTCTCTCTCTCTCTCTCTCTCTCTCTCTCTCTCTCTCTCCTACTGGAGCACTAATGACGGCTGATTCAGTTAGCAACAATGACCGCGCGTACACAAGCACACTTGCTAGCGCTCAGTATTTGCCTGAGAGACAGACCTTTTTCTGTCAGAGGACCATATAGTACAGAGGAGACTGTTGATTTATAGATTGTCAAACTCAGTTCCAGAAGAGAAATGAGGGACAAGGAGACAGTCATTCCCAGCAGGAGTGCTGCTCTTTGGGGGAGAACGTAATTTCATCTGACCTCAAGACAAATGGGACATGTAATGATTTTTCTATAGAGAAACCTGTTAACTTTCTCACTCAGGCTTACACTTGTTCAGGATGTCAATGGAACGGGTTGGTAACTTCTAATATTTCTTTTTCTGATATGCTTTCTTTTCATCTGTGTGAAGATAACAGTTTGTATGAGTGATACAGGTGTGTCTTTCTATCTGACTGACTGAAATAGGAAAGACAAATCCAGATGAAAATTCTGACATCCACTAACTGACTATATGACTAAATTCAACTTGTGTTGTCAGATTCTTTGCAAAGACACACAGTATAATTAATATACAGTATGTCTCCTCAAATCGTACTTTAGTCTACTTTTTCTCATATTTTGGCTGATACAAAATGCCAAATACTGGGTCTTATAATCGATTGGCTTAAAATAGCAATTAGAAGGGAAGGCAACACAAATGGGTCAGACTTTGATCATATGAAGAATATCCAGAGTGTAGACAGCAGGTAAAAATCTTCAGAAGTCATTAAACCTTACTTTAGTCTAATTTTCAGTTATTTCGGATGCATTTTCACTTCAGATTTCGGATGTCGTGTCTTGACAAATAGCAGAATAAGTTAGATCACGCCAACTGAATCTAGAAAATCATTCTTGACTCAAGAAAATCTTTAAAATATAATGTTTAAAGACACAGTATAGACTACAATATATATATATATTTTTTTTAATATGGTCAATTTGAAACCACAAAGAAAAATTTGAAGCTCAGCTTCAGGCCAGATTCATTTTTACATATACTTTTCACTATCAGCAGTCTTTTTCCCCCATCACCATTGTTATGCATCTTGAAATTTGGCAGTATTTCCAAATCAATTTATTACACTAACAGTAATGATGTTCATTATGTTAATTCTGTTATGTTTTATTCATTTGTCTCCTTTATTTATAGCCATAAAGCGAGCATGCAAATCCTGGTCCTCTTGAAGCAGAGTCTTTTGAAACGATAATAAATCTAGGTCCAGATTATAAAGCTCCCAGATTTATTGTACACTTATGCATTCAAGAACTAATGTAGGTATTCAGTAATACCATTTCTATTGCCTAAACATACATGCTTACTTACTTCTTTTATTACCTTTTGCTGATATTCATAGTAGATATTCATAGGGTCATGGGACTATATTTTCCCCTCTGTTCTCAATGCACTATGTCTCTGTATAATCATGGAGATTGTTTTGAGACAGATTTCTTAGAGACATTTTCTCAGTGTTAGCACAATGACTGATAAGTTTTGAAAGCTTTTTGGTGTGGCAAGTATGAGACAAGGCCTCCTGGTCTTTTCCAGCTCACTAAACAGCATCACTAAACAGGACTTGTTGTTGTGCATTTGACGCACTAATTAAAACGCTTGCGTAATCCATCGGCTGCTTTGACCATGGAGACTGGGGCTTGGGGGGAGTGGATACAGCATGACCAAGATGAATTTTCTGCCCTTACTGAAACTTCATCACAAATGACTATGCACTATACCACATTACCTAAAGCATACAGTATACCATATGTCTTTGTAGAATGGAATGTTCTTTCTACAATGCAGAATATGAGACTCTCGCAGCATCCATTATTTTGGATATTCAGTGAACCCATTCCCTACACGGTATTCTGGCCTTCTGTTGGGTTTTATTATGGCTTTATTTTTTGCCCCTCTCTTTTTGCTTCACTTTTAAGGTTATTTTTCTGTTATGTGAGTCATCCTGTATTCATGCTACCTGTACTGTGCATTTTAATTGTCCATGCAGTGTGGGTGTTTATCGCTATACTCATTATTTAAATATGTCAATTTCCAGTTTTCTATACCTTGAAAGGGTTTTTCAAGGTTGCCACTTCTATTATGTAAAATATTTTTACATTGAGTCACTTATTCCATCATGTAGCTATGCAAGAATTTATCCTGCTGCCTAACGGGCCTAGACAGGGTGTAGCCCTCTTCCCTCCTACTGTAGGACCAGGAGGTTTACAAAAACTCCATACTGTATTGTTGTGTGACTAAATGACTTGTCCAGCTTAGATTGGTGTTTGGCCGTGCAAGTGGTGTGGCTCTTGGGATGGCAGTGTTGGTCAGTGGGTTAGTCTGTTGGCGCAACACTACTATTTAATGTTATCTTCCTGACCATTTGCAATACAGTAATATTTCACACCTACTGATAAGCACAGGTTCTAACTCATCATGCATACTAGTGTAATTACCCTCAGCTCATAGAATTGATGTTTTCCAGCCAAATTTTCTCAAACATAATGTTTAATAGAACCCTGATATACACTCAATAGCCACTTCATTAGGTGCACCACCCACTACGAACTCAATAATAAACATAAAGTAGAATTATCACCTTTCTGACAGTGTCAAGAAAGACTGAAAAATGATAAGCTTAGTAAAAGTAGAATTCATAACAGAGCTGTTGTATTGGATTGCATTACAGTGTACAGGTGTACCTAATGAGGAGGCTGGTGAGTGTCTATGTCTGCAGTGATTTTCCAGTCAGTGCCTTGAAACTCAGCACATTTGTACATAGAGTGAGGTTCCACGCCATTTCCATTCCCCTGTTTGGTCCACAGAGGGCACTGCTGGAGCAGAAGCAGCGGAGGAAGCGTCAGGAACCTCTGATGGTCCAGCCCAACACAGAAGCTCGGCCCCGGCGCTCCAGGACACGGCGTGGTGAGGAGCAGGCCCCTCTGGTAGAGTCTCAACTCAGTATCACCAACGATGTTATCATGGATGGTGAGGAAAACATCTGTTACCTGTTGATTTTTATGTTGCATAATTTATATACAACACATGATGGACATTTTTTGTTAGGTCAGGTAAAACCACCTAGACTGCCATTTTCACACAAACTTTCCTCTTTGCATAAAAGAGTAGGCATTAATATGTTTATATGAATTGTTTATTTGAAAGGCAGCTTCATAATGTGGCACTGCTATGCAGCATGATGCATAAAATATATTACAGGTAATGCAGTAATTACTGCATTGTACACTTTGGGAAAATAAGAGTTTGTGTTTGCCATGTGAGGTATCCAATACCAATTAGGGGTAGGGACATTGACTAAATTAATGTTGCAATAATTAGCACCATCTCAGTATAACAGTATGTTGCACTTTTTACTAAGATGTTCAAAATCACGTTTGAATGTTGCACATTCAATTTAGTCAGATGTTTGTTTAATGTTTTATTTGAACACAATTCTCTAAAATTCTCTCGCTGATAAAAAAATAAAAAGAGACAAACTCAACACACCTTGATCTGTCCTGCAAAAAGCACAAAAACAGAGGGTTACTTACACATCATACAATGCTTTGGGACAGTTGTGGATGTGGTTCAGTTTAGAAATACCAGATACAAATCATATGTCAGGTACCTAATAGAATCTCTTTAAGGCTCCACAGCTCAGGCAGATCTTTAGCTAATTAAAGTAGTGTAGCCTTTCAGAAAATGTGATGTTTAAGGTCCAGCAGAACTCAGACACAGACAAACAGTTCTAACAGCTACAGTAACAACTGACTGTTCTTCCTTGCTGTAGGTATTGATGGCCCAGCAGCTTTTTTGGGCTCAGACGCCCCTGATCTGGGAATGAAAATCCAAATCCTGTCAGTGAGCCAGTCCCAGTCCCAGTCTCAGTTCCCATCACAGCCCCAGTCCCCCACTGCTGAGGAGTCTGAGAGGGATGGAGACACTGAGACGCTGCTAGAGCCCAAGACAGATATCCATGAATTACTGCAGAAACAAGGTGAGTCCTGGCAGAGCTTAAACTAAAGGGACTTAGATAAAGGCCTAGAATACACAAGACTGGCCTTTCAAGAGGAAATACACTTTGTTGTTTTATTGTTGTTTTTGTGAAGAAGAAAAAAAGTTTGCATCAATTGTTCACCCTTGAAATAGAGACTTGCATTACTTCAGAAAAGAGCTTCAAAAGTTGCATCAATTTCAGATACAGTGAAGAATATTGTAGATTTGTTTGAACAACAGTACAACAATATCAAAACATCTCTTAACAACTCTTGAAGTATAATTCAAGTCTGAGGTATCTGCTCGTAGCCTTATTACACTTCAAATATACTGTCATGGATGAGAGGATTTTGTGGATTTTTACACTGCGTTTTACAATAAGCAGCTGTAATCTAAATGATATGACTGGCACACCCCTAGTCTATAGGCTACCTCATAGTATCAGAAAAAGCCAACACGCCTGTAAGATCAATTCTCAGTGAAAGAATGTTGAGTAATTGATGGGAAATTACAGTTTATGGTTTAAATACCCTTTTAATTTACTTCATGAAGGATTAGTGAGGCACTAATATTCTGTTAAAACATTTTAAATCCATGAAGCCTATTGATTGACTTTTATCCTGTGTTAAGGGAAGATACGTCTTCAGTTTAATTTAAGAGCCAATGTGGTTTCAAGAGTACGCCGGCTTAATTATTTGCCTTCATCACTCACTCTGTGGAGTCCCCTGTTGCTGTAGCATAAAATAATCCATCCTTTGTGCTATTGCTTGATCTCAGTATTTATTACATTCCCAGGTTTTACCGTCAACACTTATCGAGAGTTAGCCAGTCCTGAGATCTGGTCTGATGAACTGTAGTTCTAAATTTGAGGAGAGATGTGATATATTGAGGCAGTTTTAGTAGGAGACATTTATAAACAAAAATGATAGTGTGTAGTTCTCTTCTTGTTGCTAGTGAGGACCAGCCTACTACTTTATCCACTCTATGTTAATTTAGTTTTAGTTCTAAGTCACTCCAGATTAGCAGCAATTGTTAAGCAAAGTCAGACTTTTTGACATCCCCTAGAATTTTGAACACTCTCCTGCCGCAGTATGGAATAGGGATGCAGATAGTGGTGTGATTGATGGTGATGCAGTGAGAAATGGGTCATTTAATAATAGGCCAGGGCATTGTTCATACTGCAGTGCTCATCTATGGCATCATTATAGCTACTGCCACCCACACTCACCAGCCAGCTGGCAGGGAATCATAAAGTTTATGGAAGATGTATTAAAATCTAGCCCAGAGTGGATTGTGTACTTTTTGGATCAACCTGCTACTGTGGAGAAAAAGCAAGTTTCTCCATCATAAAAAAATGTTAACTTTCATTCAAAGCAATACAGTTAATGGTTGAAACAGCTCCACAAATGTCATAATGTTGGCATTGCAGAACCACAATTGAATCCTGGGTCAAATTATCAAAAGCTGCTCTAGTTGTCATATCTTTTTTCCTGGGCTTTAGTGTGACGTGATGCCACAGTAGCAAATGTCATTGTCCTTCTCAATAATGCAAGGCCTCATTGTTAATGTCAGCCCAGTTTAGCATAAGAATATGTCCTGAGGAGTTCCAGTGTTATTTTTGGCTCCCTGTCCTTGCATATTACCCCAACCCCAGAGGAAATGGAAGAAATACAAATTTTGGGGTACATTCATATTTGATTAGCTCATTCAATCAACATCTACATTTTTGGCTGACTGTAAAATGTAATATTCTTGAACTGCTGTGTGGTGGTTATGATGTGTGTCTTTTTTGGTGTTATTTGGTAGGTCCATTATGAGTCCTCTCTGACATTTCCAGATGGTTGATTTCATAAGCCACTGGCTCACACTTTGTTCTGTGTTTTAATTGGAGTCCTGGAGTCACTGTTAGAGGGAAGCTAACAATCTCAATCTGTATTTCATGATGGTTCTTACTTTCTCTCAGGGATAGCTGCATATCCTGGGTTCATCTCGTGTAAATACCCCAGTATAAATATTGTCTTAGGCTGTGTTGTCTGTCACATAATTATTCTTGTTCAATACTGCATAGGCCAGTGCTCTCTCACCCTCCTACTCTCTAACCGGGTGGAAGGAGGAAGTGGCCGAATGTCTCTTTTGTGTGCCAAGTACAAAATGCTCTTTGTGTGTGAAGAAGCAGGCTTTACCAGTGGTGGGCCAAAATTACTTTCATTTATTCACTTCAAAGCTGAAGATTGGATTACAGTAAATAGGATAGACTTGTGCAACATGCTCTATAATTTCATACCAACCACATTGTTATCATTAATGTAATTTCTGGTCAAGCAATTAATTTAAGTTCAATTTTAATCACAGTTAAAAGTGTCCTAGTTTTACATATCTTTAACACTGCAAAGCTGTGGGGAAACACAATCCCTCCTGCTTACCAAGATCTTTCCATACCAGTGGACCACTGTCATCCTCTGACAGCACATTAAAATGGGCTGCAACTGCAGCCAAGAGTTGCATCCTGAATGATAAATCCAATTGTCAATGCAGAGACAGATGTCGCAAGCATTTTAGACAGGCTGTAGTGAGCTAGCCCCATTTTACATCTGCATGACTGCATGGAGCTGTCTCTTCACAAGTACACAGATGCAAATGTTGGAGGGACGTCAGCCTCTTCTCTTCACATTAATCTCACTCTTGCAGAAACTGACTTAGAAAAAGATGCATTGTTTGTGACAGGTAGGGCTTCAATTGAGGCCACTAGCCAAATGTGACCTTTCAGTTGGGTGAGTGCTGAGCAGAGCTTAACTGAACGATCAAGTTGTTTTGTTTGATAGAAAGCAGTTTGGATTGGTTCAGTCAGATTCACAAGCTTTATCCACTTTCCTCTTTTGCTGTTAAAGAGTCTCCCCTGTGTAAAAGAAATACCATGCTGAAAATTTCAGAGAAATATAAAAGGGAGTGATTTTAACTGTATAACACACTATTTGTGCTTCAACCATTGCTTAAGTATTGCATCACTTCTTGAGAAATTAGTTGTCATATATCAAAGAGCATAGATGAACCAAAAAACTGAAATCCACCTTGGGGACAATTTTGTACCAAAATCAAAGAAATAAAATTAACTTTGAGATTCTTTTGTAGTTGGGAATATACACAGAGCCTCTGGGATTTATTTTCCTCTTGTCATGTGTGAATGAGCTTCCCAGCATGAAAATTGTAAAAGCCTTCATATATCATTAAAGCTCTCTAACACCTTTGCCTCTTCTCCCTCACCAGGTCTGTGTGGCAGTATGAACTTTGATGAAGCCAGCGAGCATGAGGATAATGTGGAGGAGGAACGGACACGTTCTCTGTCCCCTAACACAGACGCCACCAGACCCGCCTCTGCCGCCAGTGGCAAGGACATTCCAGTGAGTAGCCCGATATATGCACTCACCAACAAGCTTCGAACATGGGCTTCATAGCCCCAATCCCAGTACTGAATATTATGTAAAAAAAAAGCTGTAATCGTAACAAAACAATCATGTACTGAATTTATTGCACCCAGGAGGTGGTAACCCCCGGATCACCCACAGCAGACAGCGCACTAATTGATGTGGCCAATCTAGAGGAGTTTGTCTTTCATCCGGCTCCACGTGGTGTCACTGTTAAATGTCGAATCACCCGTGACAAGAAGGGCATGGACCGCGGCCTCTACCCCACCTACTTCATGCACATGGAGAGAGAGGACGGCAAGAGAGTGAGTGTGGGCTATGGGTCTTACGTTGTTGTAAGGAATTGTAGAGGGATTTGTTGATTAGTTGATCGACAGAAAGTTAATCAGCAACTATTTTGATAAATTCATTCAATACATTTTTTGTAGTTTTTCAGTGTCATTTTCAAGCAAAAATTACAAACATTTTATAGTTTCAGGGTGATGAAGAAAACTTGTATTTAAGGTCAATATTCACTTTGAATCTTCACAGCATGCACGCATCGACCCAGTCATACCAAAACCTTAAAGACCCCTTACATTGTCTCAGCTTGTATCTTCAACGTCTTGTGTAACCACGTCATCAGGTCAGGCTCAGTGTCTGCAATTACCGGCCAAAACCACTTTCTTCGCGTGCATATCACAGGAAGATGGAACATCTTCAAGGTCCTCAGCTTATCTTTACTACCGGACAGCTTGGCCAAGTGTGAAGGTCATTTAAGCCCCTTGAGGTTACTAAACAATACAGAAACCACAAATGTCTTCATATCTAATTAATTAATTAATTAATTAATTAAAATAAATGTTTCTACCATACAGGTTGTCAAATTTGTAAATTGTGTTTTGTACTGTTATACTATAGACAAAATAATTCATTGAGAAATAGTTGGCAGGTTAATCGACAAAGAAAATAATCATTAGTGGCTAAGGATTCGTTATACACTATAAAAAACAAAACAAACAGAGTGGAATTTCTTTTTCAAACCAAAAAATACTTTAATATACAAGACTTGATTTTAAACGTGAATTTAATATTGACCAACCCAAATTCTTTAAAAAAAGTTACTAAATAAACTACAAGATAATAAAGAATTAACCTCTCAGGAGTATGGCATCTGTGTACAGTACAGAAGTAAATATGTTCATATGTTATTTATTTCTGGCTCTCTTTCCAGGTGTTTTTGCTGGCAGGAAGGAAGAGAAAGAAGAGTAAGACATCCAACTACCTTATTTCAGTAGATGCCACTGATCTGTCACGAGAGGGAGAGAGCTTCATAGGTAAACTGAGGTAAAACCACACTTACTCTTAGATCTACATTGTCACTGTAATTTGTTGGTAGCAAACCTGAATTTACATCTAAAAGGTACATCCAAAACTTAATCTTGATGGATTAAGTTTTGGCTTCACGTTTTTTGTACAAGACTGCATTTTGTACTGATTGTATAACACAAATTACTCAATCCACACGTCTGGGAGAAACACCTGCATTAGCTGGCACTATGAGCAAATTACACTCAAATTCAGCTTTCAGACACTTAGCAGCAACTCTTAGTAATTGCTGTTGCTGAAATGATACCTTTCAGTAGTTATGTTTGGGTGGTTTTAAGAAAGTCAAGCACAGTGCTTATGCTTCTGCCACTCCACATGACTCAGATGTTAAAAATGCTGCCAGCAGTAGACAAATGTAAAACGGTGTAAACAGTTCATCACCAGTGTGTATTCTATCAGGTCCAACCTCATGGGCACCAAATTCACAGTGTATGACAACGGCACTAATCCCTGCAAAAACCCTGGGGCACTGCTGGAAGAGAGCAACACACGACAGGAACTGGCTGCCATCTGCTATGTGAGTGAATGACGTGAAGTGTTTGCTGCGTCCCCAGTTCATTCATAATATTAAGTGAAATTGTCACACTCTCTGTACTATTTGGCAGGAAACCAACGTGCTGGGCTTTAAAGGACCACGTAAGATGACTGTAATCATACCGGGCATGAACATGAACTTTGAAAGAGTCCCTGTTCGGCCTCAAAATGTGAGTCTGATGGTCCTGGAATCATGTGGTGCTTGACATTTGAGTTTATATTTGTTACAGTCAAGAAGAAATAGCCATCTCATGTTATTCATCTATAAAGCTCTACTGTTCTACCTCACATCTCTTCTCATTTAAAACTGGTAACTACAGTACACGATCCAGTAACTACCTAACCTTAGATCTCCCTCATGTACGCACTAATGTTGGCAGAACTGGTTTCAGGTACTATACACCTTTTAAATGGAATGAACTGCATACTGCCCTCAAACTACAGTCTTACATTCCCTTTGGAGATTTTAAAGCTTTATTTTCTAAAGTTTTCAATGATTCTTGTAACTGTTTTAATTAATTACCTTCTTTATTGTGTAGTTGTGTTGATTCTGTTTTTGTTTGTGTTCTTTTGAATGTATGTGAAATGCAAAGACATAAAGTGTATGTGTTTGATATGTATTCTGATTCACTCTGAACAAGAGCGTCAACTGAATGAGTAAAACCTGAACATGAATATGTTTGTATTACAGGAGCAGGAGAGCCTCCTGAGCAGATGGCAGAATCACTCACTGGACAACCTGATTGAGTTGCACAATAAGGCCCCTGTGTGGAACGATGACACGCAGTCTTATGTGCTGAACTTCCATGGCCGCGTTACCCAAGCTTCAGTCAAAAACTTTCAAATAGTCCACGACAACGACCGTAAGTACCCCCCCAGGCCTCCCTCTCCCCCTCCGTATCTCGTTTTGTCTCTCTGCTACTGGCTGCATAAAAGAAGACAGGGGCATGTAGAAATCCAATTTAACACCAACTTTTGTTCGATTTAGACATCTTTGGGAGTAGATTACATGAACATACTTACATATTTTTTTCACTATTCACTATTTGTCCTCTCTTTTCTACACATTTTCTGCACTGTTGAGGATTGGTGGTGATGATGATATGGTTGTACTGTCCCCTTAACTCTAGCTGACTACATCGTCATGCAGTTTGGCAGAGTGGCTGAAGACATCTTCACTCTGGACTACAACTATCCCATGTGTGCTCTTCAAGCCTTTGCCATTGGCCTGTCGAGCTTTGACAGCAAGTTGGCTTGTGAATGAACTACCAGTTTTACTTCCACACCACCACCTTTCCTGTCCTCCCTCAAGTCTCTTCTTGCAGGACTGTTTGGAAGCCGACAGCGACACTGCTTACATCATCAGGGATTAGTTCATACAGAAGTCAAAAAACAAACATGAGACTGAAAAAAGAACAAGAGGATGCTGATCAGAGATGTCGGTGCTCTGTTGGCCAATCCAACAACCCTCTTGGTTCCTGTGCGGTGTTTTTTCATGCCATTTTAATGAGGTTATTTCAATATCAGTTTAACCATTTTGTACAGTGTATGTGTACTTGTACACATGTATGCAAACTAAAAGGGAAAAGACTAAGCGACACACACCACTCTCATCTGTGCTTGAGACATGCGACATCTGGTGCAAAAAGAACTGATGGTAAATTTATGATTGAATCATTGTTTGAAGGGCAGTGATATGTGTATTAATTATGTATTTTCTGTTGCCTTTAAATTTGATTTCTTTCAGTGTTTTTTGCCCCACTAGCTGAAGAATGGCAATGTCAGCTGTCACTCTACGGAGCATAAATGATTTTGAATTACATAACATGGCCTTTCCCCTGGCGCCACCCTCAGGCCAAACTTTGGAGTTATTTAGTAATAAGGAACCAACAATCTTGTCTGGTAAGTAATGGGCATCACAGTCTCAGCGCTAGCATGGCGACAGAATTTCAGTCTTGTTTACATCTTTAAATGTTTCTACATGGTTTAATCTGACATTTTGATTTTCTTTTATCATCATGTTGTCATCCCTCTTTTTATTCTTGTGTGGAAGGTGCATTATTCAGAAGAGGCCTGTCTTGTGGTTTTTGTGAATAAGTGTAATTTTTATCTTGTGACTGTGATTTTTCTTTGTCATAACAAGTTGGATTATCATGAAACATAAATGCAGAATTGCACATTTAAACATAAAGGATATACATACTGTATATAAGATAATGCCTTCTTATTTGATCTATTCTAGCAGTCTTTAAACAACATAAAATGCTAAATGCCATTTCAAGACATGGGATTTTAAAATCATGGATAGAAGTTAAGCATTAATACACTAGACAGTTTATATTGTCATTGGTACACAGATACAGAAGTCACCCCAGAATTTGTTTGTATGAAGAGAAACTACAAGAAATCTACTGTATCTACTCTGAGTATTCAAGATATAAGTGACATTTTGTGTTGAGATGGAGTTGGAGCCAAGTTTGTACAGCCCACATTTTGTCTGTCTCAATGCCTCACAAATATAACTGCTTGTGTCTCTTCATCTCCATCTCCTCCCTTTTGAATTAATATGGAAACTTAAGGGAAATCAATAAGGGATAGTATCCTTTACGTGGCTTTACATTATTAAATGTATTAAACATAATGTTTTGTTAATTAAATGTACTGTAAGTCTGTGATGGACATGTGAAAACGTAACTGAAAACATCTGTATAGTACATACATCTTGTGGGTCATTATTGCTACACAGCCAACCGTAAAGAATTCAGTCACAATTACTTTAATTCAGTCTAGTCTGGACCCTTTAAAGAACAAGGGTTCAGTGGGACATCCTGCTGAAGATGCTTTTCAGGGGTAGATATAATTGCTTCTTGAATAAGGTGTTTCCTGCTCAGAAATCCCCCTTAACATGCAAACAAACAGATTCCAATACCTGGTTAAGTTTCAAAATAACTGTGTGCCAGGAATTTATGAAAATCATGTTTTGTCATTTTGTGTGCAATGGAGTTTTGAAGAGAGAAAAATGATTCATTGAAAACATTTTGAAATATATATGCTTTTACTACAAGAGACTTTGGTGAAACACATTCCAGTCTGACATTTGAAAAACATACAATCAGGTATATGGCTGTATTTGAACAGATTAAAATAAAACAATGGATGATCAAACTTGTTTATCATGTTAAAATACAGAGAGATGAATGTATTCAGTAAACAGTTTATTTTCCTAAACATGACAGATGTCAATTTGATTCAGAACACCTTTGAGAGAAAAACAAAACTACTTATTTCCATCGATGTAAAATGTTTGAATAACCAAAATAAAAGTGCTTCGTAAGTTTGAACTACATTTTAACTGTCTGCTTACATGTCTTCATTGTTGTCAAGTAGAACTTCATTGCACATAATCTATATATTGTACATTTTATCTAAGTGAACTGAGCATTTGCTGCAGATGCAAATGATAACATTTGATAACATTTCAGGTCATCTTACAACTGGACACCTTTAATACTGTTTATGTCTGAATAATTAACATCAGCTAGCTCCACTATCAATGCCTCTCCTCTCTCATCAAATATCAATCTCTTTGGGCAGATCTTTGTACTTGATGAGGTAGTATGGGTAGCACTGACAGCTATCAAAAACTACAAACATAGTGGGTTTGTCCATGTTGTCCACGCAGGTATCGTAGAGACGGTGCTCTTTCGTCTTGGAGTTGAGCTGCGGCGGCCGGCGGTAGTGGCTCCTTCCAAGACTCACCTTCCCTACCAGGACTTTGGCCAGGAACATGTGGCAGACCTCATCTGGTCCCACCCTGGCTGAGTAGGTGTTGGAGAAGGAGGCGGTGGTGGCGAAGTAGGAGCCAAAACCGCAGGATGTTCCGTTGACCCCGGCCACTCGAGGGTCGAAGTTGTTGTGGCAGATTTCTTCTGAGGCCACTTTGGTTGTCCCGTGAAAGAGATGTCTCTCCAGAGGCTCTGTAGACTTAGCGTGCTGCTTCTGCATGTACACCTTGTGCCTGTAATGACAACGCAGACACAAGTGTTGTGAGGTAGCTTGTGTCTGTTGTTTCCTGCCTCTTTGTTTTTGTACTTCACTCACAGAGAAACTTAAATATAAATATATTTAGACTGAATTTATCTGTCTTTTGTTTAGACGTACATATTAGTTTGCCAGTATTTTGTGCTGAAATGAGCTTTTAAGAAATTACTGTCTATGTTTACCACCTTTGATATGTTGGATATGGTTGTTTAACTCCAACATCAGTCATGGTATCAGTCAGAACCCATAATCAACTCAAACCTACTTAGCAACTTTAACTTAAGTCTTTAAGGATTTTAGACTAGAGACATAAACAGCAGCTGAACCTTTGGTACTTGTCCCAGTGAAGGAGGTTCTGGACCTGCTGGATGCCGATGATGTCCACCTTGGTCTCAGGCAGGCTCTCATGGAAGAGGTTTTGGACCACCCGGTAGGCCTGTGTGCCAGCGGGAACATCCACCAGGCTGTAATCCTGCTCTGAGGCCAGACACCATACTGGAGGATACCAGGAGCTGAACTCCTCCAGAGGGTCCACACTGAAGTTGGCCCCTGGAGGATCACTGGCAGGCTCGATGGGGTCAGTTTGGATTCCGGTCCTGGGTGTGGGGAGTACAGAAAGGGAGGATAATAATGTGATGAAGAGGAGATATGGGATCATTTCAAAATACTTTTCTTACAAATAGCGTGCCTTTACCGTACATCTGAATCAGAGCAGTTAAAGAGTGAAGATGTTCGTATGATAATTCTGCCTGCAGTGCTATTTCTGTGGCATGAAGCCAGAATTTTGACTGGACAATAAAAATTACATTATTATTATTACATTATTGTACTTGCTTACTGTCTTACATTTACATTACAATTATTATAATATTCAGTATGTAGAAACTGAAACTCCAATATATGGTTATACACTGTGTGCATTGCTTGCCTGAACTGTATAATTGGCATAATGGAAAAAACATCTGAAACCGTATTTGCACTATGGGCCACATAAACTTGCTAAATAATAAAAACAACAATAATGTGAACAGTTACAACATATTTATGCATATACGAGTGCAAAATGTTGCATAGAATCTGGTTAAGAGCTTTCTATCGCCTGATTTCAGACTTCTGAATTACTGCCCATATCTCCAACCAGTGAAATAAGGATCAATACTATATAGTTCAATAAATATGTAATTGCATTCTGCATTATAGCTAATTAAAAGGTTAAAAAAAAAAACAGAATCAAAGGAAAACAAACACCTACTTTAGTGAGGAGCTGCCTTGCAGGTACACAGGAGGGGACGCATAACTGCAATGCTATCTTTGTATTTTACTTATTCGGGTATTAGATTTTTTTTTTTTAAAGGCAGGTTTTGTGCCGATTTTGTTTGTTGACTTGTTTAAAGGCCAGCGCCCTGAAAAATGAGCATGCTTTGTCGCCAAAGACAAAGAAATTGTTGTAAGTGAGATTATTTCATTGTATCCTGAAAGTCTGTGTGCATGCTACATTTTTGCCTTTTGATGCCCACCCTGAGTCTGGTTCTGCTTGAGGTTTCTGCTTCTTAAAAGGAAGTTTTTCCTTGCCACTGTCACCAAGTGCTTACTCATGGTGGGAATTGTTGGGTCTAAGTAAATAATATTATAAAGAGTGTGGTCTAGACCTGCTTTATAGTAAAAGTGCAATCAGATAACTTCTGTTATGAATTGGTGCTATATAAATAAATAAATAAAGTGAATTCTTCACTATAACTGCTGAGTTTGTTTCAGCACCACAAACAAAATTCTGAAGGCAGATCTTTTCTTTTAATTGAAATGTTCTACTTCATTTGTGAATAAAACAAAGACAAGAGAGACAGAAAAAAAGATCCGGAATACTGACTGCAGGTAAGGCTTCATGGAATCAGGGGAGCGGTACACAGGTCTGCAGCGAACGTCCCTCTGGTACCCTGTGGTGACGTTGGTCTGGATCATGGTGGTGAAGTCCAACTTGTACTCCTGTGAGCCGATATAGAAGGAAGACTCGGGCTCCTTTTCACTCATCTTCTTCAGCAGACAGGTGGACACAGTCTACGAAGAGATTAACCAATCAATGAACAAGGAGCTGCTGAGAAATGGCAATGGGTGCAACTCACGGTAACTAAGAGAGTTGTTAGCGATAAAACTAGAACAAAAGAGGACTGTGGAGAGCAGAATAAGGGCACTAATTGAACTTGAAAATAGAGAAAATTTGACCTTGTTGTACTCTTCCCAGCCAAAGTTGTTCCACCAGTAGATTTTCCATTTGTTGGGAAAGTAAGGGTTCTTGACCAGACTGTCAGAGTTAGTCAGTCGTCTAACCCCATCATACTTAGATGGGTCGTCCAACTCCATCATGTCAAAGTTCAGACTGTAGCGGACATGCCTAAAGGATAAAACAACATTGTAAGGTTACAATTAAAATACACTAACTTTTGTTTTTGACTGGACTGGAAAAAAAACTGAACTTGCTGTAATCAACACAATGGCAAAAAAAAAAAAAATGGACAAAGAAAACAAGAATATTTAGCTTTTGTCAATTTTCATAGATATCAGTGATAGTCCTTATCAGCAGAAAACATCTTCCGATAGCAACATGCAGTAAAGCTAAAAGCAGAGATCTGACTCCAGTTCTACCTGCTTACTCACCCATCCCTGATGTAAATAACCTCTTGGTTGACATCGCTGTAGAACCTCTCCAGTAAGACCTGAGAGCGAGGGCAGATGTCGATCCACTGGTGGGTGATCACACACCACAGCTGCCAGTGAAACGGGTAGGGAGTGTGGTGCATCTTACACTTTTTCCCTGCGCGACACAAACTTAGAAGGAAGTTGTCACAGATCTGGATGTCGGGGGAGCTCTTCGTGTGGAACGGAGACAGGACAGGCACTTTGGACGGGGCTTGCAGCTTGGTGGGGGTGGCTGTCGGCGTCATGATGGCGGGTAGGAGCCCTTGCTTGGTAGGGGTGCTGGGCTGACAGGTAGGCTGTGGTTGGGTGATGATGAGAGGCAGTGGACAGATGAGGGAGGTGGCTGGGTTAGGGTTTGGAGGTATTTTCTGTAGTTGACCAGGAGGGCTTGGCAGTGATTGGGTGCTGTTTTGAGAGAAGGTTAGCAGGACACAGGAGGAGTTCTGGGAGGCGCCATGCTGCTGAGTGATGGACTGGATGACCATGTGAGGCTGCAGGATGCTGGTAGAAGGCGCTGAGGTCTGTGCCACGCTGGACGTGCTTTCACTTTTGCTGGAAGTTGTAGTCGTGCCTTGCTTAGAGGTCACAGGGGTTAAATGAACACTGATGCTGTAGGGGTTGGCGATCCAGGCGATGTCAAGCTGCTGGGATCTCATGGCGTCCCACACTGGGAGGCTGGTGTTGGTGTCGGCAGGGATTTCCAGTAGGAGGAGAGACGGGCTCAGCAAGGTGACTTTGGAAGATTTGGACAGGGGCTCTAAAACTAAATTATCGTTTGCCAACTTTCTCTTCTTCCCTCTGCTGGATGAAGCGTAAGGCATCTTGGACCTCCTGTAAAAGACATTGAACAATTCATTTTTAGTAAATTAGCACAAAGGACATGGTGGAGGTTTAGATTAAGTGAGTTTAGCTCAGTATAAAGTTAACCCAAATACACTAATTTTACCAGCTTAATGCAATTATATCGTATAGAATCAAAATAAGCCACCAAGAAAAGTGGTTTTCTTGGTGGCTGTATTGATGTCCACCGACTGGAGGTCATATTTTGTGTACATTTAACTTTACCCAACCTTTAGCTAACAACATAACCTGCTTTTCAACGTACTTGTGAATTTAAAACACACGCTTTGCTGTTAGCTACACGCACTATTAGCACTGCGGCTGTAACTAGCTAATACAACGATTTGAAAGCTAATTAACAAGTTGATAATAACCTTACCGTCAGTCCTGACACCTGCTGAGGCCTGTGACGTTGAATCACCAGCTTCACACAAAACAACTGCACTCAGAAAATTATTTTTAAGTAACGTTAATTCTCAGGAGCTGCTCAGAGAGCTTTGCTTTCGGTAAAGCGACAATGTCAACGTGCCAAGCTTTAAAGTTTAGTGGGTGGGGTGAAATGGGGGCATCAAAACGCTGTTAAAATACCAATAATGAGTATTTTCACAGTAATTACACATAGCCTACAGGTAAATGTGCAACCTAACTGTAGCGTACAAACAAATATAGGTTATAGATATGGACCAAGATAAATTTCAATAGACCAAATAAAAAAAGACAATCTTCACACACAAAATAATCTGCCATAATTTACCAGTTTTCTGAATTGACTTTTTTCGATAAGTAGATAGAAAGAAAGAAAGTCCACTGTAATAACATATTGTGAAAAGCCAGTTTCATCTTTAGTTATTATAATCAAAATGTAAGTAACAAAGCTGTCAAATGTTTTACACTGCACTGTAGAGTCCATGCAATTACATTATATAATGGTTGCCCTATCTAACCTATTTCGCATTACTCCTCATAACCCTAAAGTGAGAGGAGAACACATTCACCCTCTCCTCTCACTTTAGGGTTTGAATTTGAAGGCCTGTAGTCTAGACAAGGACTTGCAGGTTGCACAAAATCAAGGGAAATCACAATATTTGCAAGTAATTTATTTGTAAATGAGCACTCTTCAAATTTCTGTAACATTATAAGTATTTGCACATAAAGCATATTTAGTGTTATAGTGCCATATACCCATTGTTAGAAACAAAATGGGGCTTCAAAAACCAACCAGCATTTCTAGTTTGACATGCAAATTCAGAATCATTTTACTAAGTTTAATCCATCAAACTACAGCTATATTAATTATTTTTTTCAGGCTACACTGCACCATTTTAAAATACACATCATGCTGTCAGACTGTGTTTTGCATAAAGAAATTAAAGAAATAGCAGGACCTTTTATAGTTTAAGTGCAGAAATCAAAATGAAGTAAGCAATCGCTTACTGTAAAGTGTACAGACTAAGTATTCATTCTGTTTTAAACAGGAAAATTGAAAGTGCTAAAATTATGCAATTTGATTTCAGATTCTGAGCTCTCTCTTCCTACTATGTGAAATTCAAAAAAGTTCCCATTCCTTTTGTGCTGAATTGGAAATGTACTTTCAACAATACTCAACAGCTTTCACAGACACCTCCAGCGGTTCAATCGTTAAAGGACACTGCTGACAACCCACCCAGAAGTAAGGAAAGACTTTCTCAGTGATGGCGTTCTTGAAGGTGTAGATGTGTGTGTTGTCATGTGGGTCGTAGAAAGACACCCTGCCCTTGTCACAGTCCACCAGCACTCTGATCCTTTGCGGGTTCCTCTTCAAGTTAAGCCTTGTTAAAGGAGAGGTGCCTGCAAAGTACATTTTGTGGTAGAAGTACACACACAGGTAGCCGTTCTTCAGCACTGAAGACACTTTCTCTTTCTTCTGGACAGATTCTTTAGCCACGCCAACAACCCACGCTGTGTTAGCTCCCACACTGACATCCCAGGCATGCTTGCCTGAGGTGAGGCCCTCGTGGCCCAGCACACCGGTGTCGGGGTCGTACCGCTCCGGGTTGTCGGGCAGCTTCTGCTTCTCATCACTGTCACAGACGCTGGTGAGGTCGTCTGACAGGACGAGCCACGGGGCAGCAGTGTTGGGGTCCAGAGTCACCGGGGCTGAAGAAAACATGGCAGATTGTCAGCTGTCTCCGGTAACATCCTCTGACTGTAGTTCATTCAGCATCACAACCTTTTCTCCCCCTCAGGAATACAAGTGAAACTGCGTCTGAAAGTTTAAAGAATAAACCTCACCATGGCCTGAAAAGTAGGCCAGTGAGTATGTACTCACTGTATTTGGCAATTTTATGCATCTTTTTCCATACATGGAACGTCAGAGAGCCCACATATTTGGCCACATCTAGGAGTTCTCCGGGAGCCATAACTGGATCTTCGATTGGGCAGTTAGCTCTGCAGGGAGCAGAAGTAGGCAGTTAATGTATCTTGTTATAAAAGCAAAGAGAAGAAAAGTTTAAAAGATGTAAGCTTTGCTCACCTTGCCAATGTCCTCTTGCATTTCTGGAAAAAAAGAGGCAAATTCACATAAAAATATCTTTAAATGCAAGTATCCATGCTTTTATTCAAACATTTTCAAACTTACATGAAGGAAAGAGATGCCCTCCAAAGCTATCTCCTCCTCTAAAACTTGGATGGATTCAGACACAGACGTTATATCTCTGGTAATTTCTTTGATCTTCTGCATCATCGCTCGACTCTTCTGCTCTTCCTCTTCCTTCAGCGCCTCCATCCTGGCTTCCTCCTCGGCTTGAAGGAAAGTGTGAAGCTTTTCAAACTCCTCACGTGTTCGCCTCTCCACAAATCGAGCCTGGACCTGAAATAAAAACTGCGTAAGCATGACATGGAAATGGCCGCATGACCTCTATATATGGTAGGATTTTTTATGAGAATCATACTACACCTGAAGGTATGCCACAGTGTCCTCATAGTTTTTCTTCATTTTGTCAAAAGCATCCCTCTTTTCTTGCAAAGAGCTGAGGGCTGACTTCATTTTCTCCTGAGTAGATAGTTAAGAGAAAATTAATTTGAAGGCCTGTTGAAAATAAACAGATTGACCTCTAAAACTTTAGGCTGGTAACATCCGTGAACATAACAACTCATTGCTATTCAGGGAACTTAGAGAGACAGCTCCACGGAAAAGCATATCATTATTCCACCTTAGTAAGTATTTACCTTCACATCCAAGACAGCCTCGCTGACAGGGCAACAATCATGGTGTTTGTGTTTCCTTGAGGTGTGGCAAACCACGCAGATGGGCTCCTTGTCCGACAGGCAAAAAAGCTTGAGCTTCTCCCCGTGAAAAGGGCACATCTCCCCTGGATCACAGTACAGCTCTCCCGCCGTTTCCTGCAGACCCTCACTCTCCTCGATGTAAGACTCACACAGGTTCTTCAGGGTGAGGCTTGGTACAGGGTCATCCAGAGACTGGGTTCTGCACAGAGGGCAGTCGCGGCTCCGTCCACGAGTCCAGTACTGCTGCAGACAGGGTGCACAGAAGCTGTGGCTGCACTTGAGGACCACCGGGTCTCTGAAGATATCGCAGCATATGGGACAGGAGAGATCCACCTCTTGGAGTGAGAGCCTGGCTGCCATTTTGACACCAGCACTCGTGTTTTACTCTGAAAATAAAAGAAGTGCAAAGGTGCAGGCACCGATCAAGCACAGTAAGAGGCCTTGTTTATACCCACAAGCACTTGCAATGTTGTTTATTTACTTCACCCTATGAAGACTACTCAACACAAATCAGTCTTAAAAGCCGTTAAGTGCACATTGAATAACGATCAGTTCCATAAGAAAAGTTAGAGCCAAACATACCTGACACCAAAGTCCTGTGACAGATGTACGTACTCAGATGCGAGCACTTCCTGCTTCCTGTTATACTGAGTCACCCAAAGGAGGCGGAGTGTCAGAGGCAGAGCAGGCATTTTTAACCCTTAACTAACCCTAACATCTTATTTACAGTCTAAATCAACGGTTCCCAGGGGAGAAAAATCTGAGGGGTTACCAAATCATTAAAAGTAAAAAAAAAACAAAGAAAAACATTACTGTTACACAAAACTATGCTTTGCCCCCTGATTTTAATATCAAATGTTTGCATTTTTCTTGTGAAATACTGCATACTTTCACCTCTCCAGGGCTCTCAAAACCCTTCAAATGAAACAATCTAAGAAGAAACAAATCATTCTTTGGTTGAACTGCTTAACACTTTTGTCATGAGGGGTCACAAGTAGACACTGCTTCAATTTAAAGGTCCACAAGCCAAAAAGGTTGGGAACCACTGGTCTAAATTAGGATTTAAGTAAAATCCATAATCCACACACAATAATAATGAAAGAATTAACTCCATGCTCAAATTCAAACTCAAACATTCAAACTCAAAACTCAAATTAAACAAATTAAACTATAAATATGAAATATGAAAACTGTAAATAATGCAATACAGCTAAATCCAATATGAAAATATGTTCATTATGAAATACTGAATGTGGGGTGTAGCAGTCCGAAACTGCAAAACTAGCTACTAACTACTGCAAACCTGTTCTCATTTGTCTCCATGATGGTTTAATGAGCCCTATAAACAGCTCTCAGTATATGACGCCATCTAGTGGCAAAGTACAGCAAAAGGTTTCTCTTCAGTGTACTAATGCCAACTGCTAGGCATATTATGTAGTCTAATGGGCAATGTAATCACTTTGCAAATTCACTTTTTGCTTGTTATGAGGGTTAATTGTACAGTCAGTGGTCAACACACTCATTTGGTATTTTCATCTTTCATTTAACAGCAAAATACAGCAGTTTCTACCACGCTGCTTTCCAATTTATGCTCAGATCATTAGATTTTTATTAAAATGGTAATAAGAAAACTTATCTGTAAATTTATCATTTAATATGTCTGTTGTAGTGTTAAAGTCCTTAGTCACACACAGTCATTTGTCATATTTCTTTCTTTCCATCCTCTTTTATCACACAGTATGCTGTTACTGTCCAGAAAACCTTTCCTGTATTTTTTTGCTCTTTTTATGCTCCAAAGACAGACAGTCAGAGAAAAAAAGAGTCTGCTCACTGAGGTTCTTGCTCCTTGATAAATGTGCTGTACAACTCTGGAGCATCAGTGTGCAGACTCTATTTAGTTTTCATTCTGTCCACTGGGAGTCCAGTTGTACCCATCTACAGCCTCCACATGGCCTCTGAGAATGTAACCTGATTAACTGCATGTGGTAGAAACCTTTGATTGTATGGAAGCTACTCGTCAGGAGCTTTGATCATCAGTGAGTTGAGGCCTGATAACAAGCTGTGTTTGGGCGTATTGTCCTTCTTTGGTGTCTGATTAGAGCCCTGGACTTCTCACCAGGTCAGCACTATTATCACTTGAGTTACAGGGAACGTTTTGGAAAGAACCAAAACACTTACAGTAAGTCATCACATTCAGGGAGCCCCCTGCCAACTGTGCATTTACACTCAGGACAGCTGTTTTTAGGAATGTGGAAAAACAAAGACATGTACAATCCCAATGTGGGAACTTATTTATTGCAATGCTTATTTAGAGGAAATGTAACTTCTTTGTAGAGACTATATTTGTGGCATAAGTCACTGTCTAAATGTATTGCTTAGATGTGCTATGAGGAGAGCTTAAAGTGAGACTATATAACTTTTGAGAGAAGAAATAAGACATTCTTCTTCAGCTGCAAAACACACTGTTTAATACACTGAGGGGTTTTGCTGCTACAGCCTTACTTGGTCTGGTATGACCAGTAGCTTATGGCAGCTAATGCTAGCTAATGGTAGTAAACTTTAAGTAATTATTGCTGTATACGGGACATTACAGCGCTAAATAGCTTTACATTTAGCATTATCCTGTTATTGTCATTTGCAGTCGCACTGTTCAACACAAATGGCTAAGTCTCACTTTAACTGGCTCCACATTTAATTATTAATAATTTTTTTTATTGTAGTTACACTACATTTAATTAACACAATACTTATGCATAATTTGTCACTTGTGTTATTCATGCAATAATCTAAAAGTTCATTAGTTATATGTTACATTAACATTTTAGCTGTCTAATTCAGCTCACCCAGGGCAGCTGGTGATTAAGAACTTGCTGAAAGGAACTGACAGGATGTTGACATTGAAAAAAAGAATCCAATCTATCGCTGTCACTTTTTGGTATGCCACAGAGACTCAAGAGTTTTCATTTTGACCCAGAGCTGCAGAAGGTGATTTTACTGATTGACTGGAATGAAAACTTGCAGTCTTACCCCTGACTGATGGAGTAGTCTGTACTTGGCCAGCCTGTCACCTTCAAGAACAATGTGAGAATAAAGTCAGCTTTCCAAAAGTTACTTTTAATTGAGCTTCATTTTCTTCAGTTGATGGCACTTAAAACCTCATTTATGGATGACAAACAGACCTTCTGTATTGCCAGTCTCATGTCAAAAAAAGCAAAGAGGGCATGAGTTTCCAGCAGATGGTTGTTAATTTCTTCACTTCCATCCTGAAATAACTCAGAGTTTTTTAAGGCACGCTGAACTCCGCTTCAGTTGGCCAATAAAGCATCTACTTCGTTAATGTTTAGTGTAGGACACTGCAAACATGCTGTCATGTCTTCGCAAGCCTTTCACTGTTCATACAGTAATTTACATCAGACATCAATGCATTTATCACATGCATTATCATTCACTCTAATTATGGTCTGATTATGACCAAAGGTTTCAGTGCTTAGTGGAATTTTATGACATTGTGCGTTATAAAATGGACTTATTATATGCTTGTTATCATGCTCACACTGCTTCATAACTCTTTATGAGCCACGTCAAGTAAATATGTATCTTTCTCGCTAACAGCGTATGTCAGCGTATGTCACATCATCTGCTGTCTCAGAAGCATACAGTATATGGAGTACATGAAGTGCTTTTCTGAACGTGGAGTATTTGTCATTTCTGATGTATGCAAATTGCAAGTGCTTCTCACTTTATTGGGGAGATAGTTCTACTTATACTTCTTTCTAATCACATGACACCTTGGACAATAAAATCTTACAGCACCTTTATACTGAAATGAAACCGGTCACCATGTTTCCCTGTTGAAATTATTTACCACCACTAGATGTCAGAATGTACCCACTTATGGCAAAGTAAGCTAAAACGGCAAAAGATATTGAACGTATGCCGCAGCACTCAGGCAGAAGTGTCCTTATTACTTTGTATCATAATGACTTCAGGTAAACAGACAAATGTCAGGAGATAAGATATAATCTTATGTGCTACCTCAGGATAAAGTGGGTTAACGCTCACATTTACCTGGATATCACTCTCTGCAGCCTCTCTTACCCTGTAAATTGGTTGTCAGCCAGTGTCACCCAGGCTAATAGTGATTCATTATTGCTCACACCCTGCTGGTGTTCACAGAGCTTCATCTGGGCTGGGGAAGGGGAAAGGGGAGTGGGGTTGTTTCAATCTCTCAGCATCTAATGAGGACAGGCAGGCTAACACACAGCAGAGACAACCTCAGTCAGACCTGTGTCACCGCCTGGTACTTTACAGAGAGCATCAGGGCCACTCTGACATCACTTTGACGGAGCTGAACTGCAAATACTATCTGTGGATGGCGCTCCATCTGTTTAGGTTGAGGAAAATACTAATGACTGCGGCTGAGAAGGTGCATTAAAAACATCATCAGTGAAGCACAACAGTTTCATATTTATTTCACCCTTGTACAAGCCTATTTGCAAATGCGTGACAAAAGTCAATAATCTATAACTCTGTAGTGCTACGCAGTAAAGCTGGACAGTAAAAAGTGAACTACAGCCAGTGAATTATGTGGGACCATAACAGGAAGAAATGAAGGAGGAGGAATGAGAGAGAGCTAAAGAAAGTGGCAGAGAGAGAGAGATTTTATTGTATGGATTGATGGTGTTGGCAGGCAGTTCACCCCAGTGTCCCCTCCACTTCATTATTGGCTGTATGCTTACACAACACCAGTTTCTGTTACGAATATGGTAAAACAAATCCCTTTATTAAAGTACCACTTTCTAATTATGCACACTTTATAAAGGGTTTATAAGTTGTGACTAATGTCTTTTTAAATCGTCAGTGAATTAATTAACCACAAGTGAATGCTACTTAAAATGACAAAACCTAGTTAAACCTGCATTAATTAAATTTTTTGGCCTCTTGGGGGTAGCAGGAAAAAGCTGTAAACACACACCAACATATTATTACCATTTTAATTTATATGGTGGACTATGGTCGCAAGCATTTGCTTATTTAGAACAACATCAGTCCAATATTCACTCTCCACCAGCTCCTGAGGGAAACATTTGGCTCTTTAGCTGCTAAATGCTCCTCTATGTTTACTAGCTAGTTGCTAACATTGTCTGCCTGCCATTAGGTGCTGGCCAGGTTTTTTTTTTTTTTTTTTTTTTTGTGCTGAAAACAGCTTCCTGCTGTTTTTTTGCAACTTGGCAACCTGAGTTGTTGTTATTAATGACGTTAATAAATTATTACTCACCATTACTGAACTCATTACTTACAACTTATTAACCCTTTATAAACCTAGACCTAAACTGCTATAGTAGGTAGTGGTAGCATTTTTAAACCTTCAAAAGTATGTTTAGTTTGAAACCCAATCAAACTGTACAGTCTTAGCTGTAGCTAGCTAGCTATCAACTGACACATTGACCATGTGTGCATGGAGTGTGCCTGTGCTGTTATTTGTGTGACAGCTTTGCTTCTAACCGATTTCAACTTATCACAAGCTCAAGTTCTTTCAGTTATTGTCCTCTAAACCCCTCTCCTTTTCTTCGTGTCTCCATATGTTCATGAATTGAGGTCATAAAGCCTGATTGAGTGCAATTTATTTGGTTCTAGTTGTAACAACTCGCGCAAATATGTCTGCCTCAATTCTCACCTCCTAGGATGAATTTGCATCCATTCGTATCACAACTTTGACTTTATATGCCATTGCGCTGCCTCCAAAATCCACTTCAAATTTAGTCTGACCACAAGTCAACATTTGCAGTATATCAAGCTGTGTTTAGCTGCATCGTGCCTCTGTGTATCCAATTTAGATCCTAATTTACTACTTTAAGTGCCCTACTGTGCTTTTTGGCTATAACCATACTTGTACTCAATAATATTTGATAGATAATAACATTCCACTGAATATTGAAATAGCTGCAGTAAAAAAGATTACAGACAGCAGGCAGCAGTTGAGTCAGTGCTTAGTGTGGAGAAGACATGATAAGATTAATCTCCTAGTGTAGTCATAATTGTAATTGTTACCCGAGAGACAAGAGAAAGAGACAGAGGCACCAGAACGGAATTATACTTTTTGCCATATCAATATTTGATCTTTTCAGATTCAAATACTTGTGACGCACTGACAAATCGTTGTCATGCTCTTCACATTGCGACTCATGTGCAGCGAGCTCCATCATCATCGAAGGGAAACACTATAGCAGAGCCAATTCATAAGAGGATGCTTCCATTTCGTCTCTTCTTTCACTCACATGAATTGAGTGCTCCATGTAAATTGGATTAAATGCACAATTTCACTAGGGCTTGCAAGGCACTCTCACCAAAGACCAGGTAACCTTTTTTTGGTCACATATTGATTTTTTCCCCCTGGTAATGGCTGAGAAACTTTTGACAGCAATCTCACAAGGACACTGCAAGGCATGTGTGAAAAATCAGTAACAGAATTTAGGTCTTTTCCCTGCTAGCTATTTTTAGTGTGTATTTGGAGGTGTGTGGGAGGGGTTGTCTGAAACAACACACTTGCATGTTGCTCACACACCCCCACACATGAACGTGAATACCTACACATAAACACCCGACATTTCCACAAACACAAATGTACACTGAAGTAAAAGGTAAATTCGATCTTACTGGAGAGGCTGCTGGAAAGCCTGGTGCTCAGAAACCTCCTTGAGCCTCTGGAAGGTCGCCAGGCCCTCCAGATTCACAGGAAAACCACAGTTATCAGTATTTCCCTACCTCTCTCCTTCTCTCTCACACACACACACCTGCACACTGCGACCCAACCCACTGGAGTTTAAAGGAGTGACATCAATTCAATAAGCCCGGCCTGACAGGGACAGTGCAATACGCCACAACACAGCTGCTCTCTCTATCTCTTTGCTAACCCATTTCCCCTCCTGGCTTCCTCCCTACCCTTTAAGCTCTAGCTCAGCAAAGCAGAGTGATGACAATTTTGTTTTAGCCGGATGAATCTGCTGTCTGTGATGACACAAATCTTTATTAGGTTTTTTCACTGCTCTGCTATCAAAAATGGTATAGAGTGTCAGGAAATGGTGCCCGTGTCTGGGAATTGCTTACAATCATTTCCTGCTGGAATTGAGTTATGTGTTACTTTCTTTTTCTTTCATCTTGAATAGACGAAGTGGGATATTAATGGAATTACTCTCATTCCTGTAAGATTCATAAAAAATAAATGGATCTCAAAGAGATCAAATTGTAGACTTAGTAAGTTGGATCTTGTTGATGGCTCCATGGGGCTGTTGCAGGACCAGGAGGCCCATGCATTGACCATCTCTATGTGGGTCATTTAGCTCAGTTCAGGCCAGAGCCGCCTGTCACCATCGATGTGTCAAAGATAGGCTGCAGGGCTGAAGCCAGGGATCTAACTGCTGAAGAGGCAGAGCGACATTATCGAGCTTGAAGCCCACAGAACGCTTCGACTAAATGTGATCATCACCTGCATCATGGTGGACCTTATCTGGTGTATCATAATCCACTTTAAGGACTAGAGCAAAAGCCTGTATGTGGTTTTGAGGCACAGGTCTCTTTAGGGCTCAGATGGATGTGGTTGCTCCGCCAGTATGACACCCAAAGGGCCTCTGTCACGTGATAGTGCACATTAAGAGCTGATCTGGGAGACAAATACCCCGCCCTCGATGGCTCTATCTTGGGGAAAATATAAGATATGGATTGCTGGATGGAGCTGCACAAAACCCCCATTGACACCTACAAGTCCACAATGTGTGTACGTGAGTGTGTGTGTGTGTCACAGTGTGTGTTAGTATGTGTTGCTACTGGGAGTGATAAAAGCACAGGACAACACATCAAACAGTGTGTGATGCACATAATTCGTTTGACAAATGACTGGATAGCCATGACCTAAACAAAACAGCAGCAGAATACAGAGCCCACTTTAAAGATACACGAGAGCTGCTTGGGTTATCTTTTTCAGGCTGTGTGTCTAGGTAGATAAATCAAACTACTCTGGTTCAAGTATTTGCCCTGCTTTTCCTGATAGGACTTTTTGTGACCTCACCGTTAATTAACATTCCTGGGGCTGCACACATCAGAATGATTTCAGCCAGTGACAATTCTGTGAGATTATATTAACATTTTTTTTATCTTAGCTGCAGGGAGGATTTGAAAAATATAAATCCCCATTGCAAGAAAAAGGATTGTAGCGAGCGCCTGACTTAAAGGTGTCGAACAGTCCGCAACGGCAGTAATCCTGTAATCTGGGCAGTCAGCAACACTGCAAAGGTCCTTACTACAGTATGTAGAACACGCACAGAGACACACACACAGACTGATACAGAAACAGAAACACAGCTCTGCCATTAAAACTACAGCTGCCATCAGCAACACCACCACCCACATCTCACCTGTCATCATATCCCACCTCGCGTTGCTCCACTTTATCCTAGCAACCCTTTGTCCTCAGCTGAAATCATTGGGCTACTGAACTCAATAGCAAAATGTTGGTGCTTTCTATGGGACTACAACTGTTCACATTTCCTTTTTCTTCAAATGTTTGTGTTTTCATCTTACATTCTTTCACATGATGTGTTGGGTTTTATGCACCTATACAAAAGCAAATAGACTTTGTTTATATTTTGTAGCTGTCACTGTATCATCCTAAAGGGTGGGTTTGAAATAGGACTAAGTGCACAGTATGATGGGAGGGCCCACAGTAGTAGAATATTGAAGACAACAATCAGTTGTCAATTCAAAGGTCTAAAAGGCCAATAAACATCCAGGATAAATAGGCAGGTGGACCTTTATTCACAGGACAACATAATATAAATAAAAATGAAAATCTTTATAACTTAATAACTTAATAATAATTAATAATACAATAGTTGTATTGTTGTTTACACATTTTTAATCTGGCTGTTAACATATTAATTGTAACAGCAATATATATGTACTAGTATAGGTATGTACATGAATAGTATATACTGTATCTACATACATGTGTATAAATAGGTGTATGAATATGGGACTGTGTACAATATATTTGAGTCTGTATGTGCATGTAGGCATATATGATCATGTGAACATATGTTTGTGTGAGCACATGTGCTAGACTAAGAAACGTTTTAATTGTAATATAGTCATGAAAACTGTGTAATACAGCGGAAAGCCCCAGAAAAGCTAGTAAATGGACCTTGAGTTGGTATTGTTTTGTCAAACTACCATTTTCAAGGCCAAGAAGGAACTTTATTATAATTTCTTATAATTTAAAGTAAATTATAGACCAATTCAGGTGAGAAGTCCTAAAAGGGCTTTGGATGAAATCCCAGGCACTACGCAAAGTCCATTCACCGATGAAGACCATGTGTTGTGGTTGAAAGCTCCAGAAAAGGCTAGTTAGTGGAGCTTGACCTGGACTTGTTTTGACAACTTTAGTATGGACTGGGCTCTTGGGAGACTAGACTTTTGGCCTAAAGAGATCAAAATAAACAAACAAGCAAATAAACACAGAAATTGCAGATACATGCTATGTAGTATATTTTAAACATGTTTTCCACTGTAAAATACATGTAATATGGGCTGGATTACCCTTTGGGCTAAAAAGAGATCAAAATAAACAAACAATTGGTAGTTGAGATGCTAAACAAAGACACAAATATCCTTAGAAATACTATTTTACTAAGGCCTGAGTTGTATTAGTATTAGTACTAGTGTTGTGAATGTCAGAGGAAGTACACACTGACATATTGTCTGGTTATGACCTGTTAAAATGATAAATGATAAAATGAGAGTTTTATAAATGTGCTAGTCCTTTGAACATCAACATCTTGTTCGCAGAGGCTGCTGGGCAGAGATGAACACACATTCCTCCCAGTAACCAGCCTGTCCCCTCCTACTCCCTTATGAATAGGTTAGCAGAAAAGATTTAGAGGCTTGAGAAGAGAGACACAGACATGTTGCTGGGATACCAGAGGGCTGAATACATTGATTGCATCTTATGCTTAAAGATGTACACTGAATCGGATTACATTGGCTGTTTGTACCTTATTAGTATGACATTTCTACAAGAGGAGGACAGTGTCCCCAGATGACTTAGAGAATTGGCTGCATTTAAATGTCAGGCTACAAGGGCTAATGATTTTTATGTCTTGACATGTTTTAATATGCTTATGACAGTGGGGGAAAAAAATAGTCTAGAAAATTGGAGATTGTGCAACGAGCAGAGAAACTGATAAGAGACCTTTTTATCACTGCAGTTCCTTTCAGGAAGAGGAGACACAGCAAACTCAGTTGCATAATGAGACTATCCTGAAGCTTGGCTGAGTTCTCGACTTGAAAAATCACAGGTTTAGCGTGGGTGATTCAGAACAATGCCATGTTTGAAGTCTTTGTTGTGGGCCTTCTTTTTTTTTCAAATATTAATAACTTTCGCGATGGCCTAAATCTAATGAATGTCACATCTCGTTGAAGGAGGCTCCTCTGTTCCGAGCTGCGTTTGCTTCCTCAAAATATCAGCACCCACAACAGCAAAACGCGACATTCTCTGAACAACAGCATTTCTTTTACATCTTTTTAGGCTCATATGAACGAGAGACAATAATTAAGACTTAAGCCTCCACTGCATTAATATGATGGCTAGAATATGGCCTATAATATGGCAACCTTTTGTACTGGCTCGTGTTGCTGTAGGACTGGACTTGGCGTGCGATGAAACGTGCTTAAACCACAGCAGGAGCTATAATCAGCCATTGAGCCACAGACAGAGGAGTTCATGGTAGTTGTATACAGTCAGGCCTATACGATTTTGATAAAACAATGATGTATGGTGGGTGAGCAGTAGGGGAAACGAGCTGAGATAATTGTTTTGTTGGTGTTCCCTCCATGACCACACTGTGCCCTTGGTGAAGGTCATGCCTTATTGAGTGTTTGGCTACACTTGTGATCATAACCATGCAGTTACGTGGAATAGTGTTATCGATCAAACCTGTGTGTGGCTTTCAAAATTTTAATTCAGAAATGGCCCACAAGTATACAGAGAGAAAGAATCTTTTAAAATCTTGAGGTGGCACAAAAGGCACATCAGGGGGAATTCATTTGAATGTTTTCAGGAGCACATTTGGGGAGCCTGAGCCTGAGCAGACAGGTGGAGTGGAGATTGAATTTAAGGCCATAGGAGTTTAAGTTGAGAGAGACAGAGACACCACAAGCTACATAGGAAGTATTACATCAAAACAGAAAACATTCCAAATATTTATTTTGAAGCTAAGGATTACCTTAAAGTGGGAATGTGTAACTTTTGAAAGAAGAAAAAACCTTATCAATACACTCAGGGGTTTTGCCAGTACAGCCTAAGTTGGTCTGGTATTACCAGTAATGGGGGCTAATGGTAGCTAATGTTGGCAAAACTTTAGATATTGCTGCAAAACTGACATTACTGAGTAACCGGTTCTCATTAAGCATATACATTTACTACTTTACATATTACTGCACAACCTGTCTACATTACAGTTTATTCATTTCATCACTACAGTACACCAGTCTATCTCAGTATTCTATTTTATATTAAGAATAATTAATATTAAGTTATGCACAAGCAATGTACACAGATGGAGTGAGGATGTCTGTGTTCAGAGCCTGTTGTACACCACTCTATACTGCACACTTGTGGTCAATCTAGAAAAAAAGCAATCTTACAGAGACTAGTAGCTTATAATGATGTCGTGAGAAAATTACTTAAGAGACACTTGTCAGCGTAAATACTTAGAAATCTGGCAGAAATCTGACTTCTCATTCTTGACTGCATGTGTTGGATCCATGTTTCTTACATGTTTAATGTATTTGTGTCTTTCCAGTTTCTTTTTTTACATATTCAACACCAGTCTGGTTTGTGCTGAACTCTAAGTAACGGAAGGCCTGTCAAACCTTTTTCCCTATCAATAGTGTATCAGAATTTCTCATTTCAATATATTTTAAAATTGAAATAAGTATATATATATTGCTTCAAACAATGTTTAGATAAATAGCTGGATAACTAGATAGAGATTAACTGGGAATTGACTTCACCCTGATGTCCTCTCTGCCATGCTGACAGATTCAAGCCTCTTCCCAGTGAGTGACATGCATGATCTAGCCAGCACTTCAGTCAGTTGTTTGCAATCTGTCAGGCTCTTGTGACTGATGATTATGGGGTGTTAAAGGTCAATACAGTCTGGCTTTACCTGCTTGAACTGGGGCTATTCTCAACCTCATTATGTAGAAATCACAGATCTCCTCTCGGGCCAGACACATTCTCATCTGTATGCCAGGAGACACTAATACAGACATCGATGTGGCTGGCGCTGTCTGCTCTGTCTGCTTGGCTAAAATTGACCCAAATAAAACACAAATGAAACACACATTACTGCAGCTGCTTTGCTTGGGTGATTTTCCACATGGTGCCAGTCATAAAATGTACCTTGTGAATGCAAATTGCTGAAAAGTGTTCATTTTTAATGCTGTGATCAATATTTATACGCCTGATGCAAGCCAGAATTAAGTTAGAAGCTTATCTTTCAAAAAAAAAAACATTCAGATAAGTTTTAGGGGAAATTAAAAGTGTATAAAAGATGTTGCTTTTGTAGCTAAATTTACAAACCCACTCATCCAATTACATTAATGGAGACCATTTGGGAGGCTGCATTGTAATACACACATTTAATGCTGAAAACCCATCAGCAAGCATTACGCATGAGGCACTGCAATGCAAAGGCTAATCCTTACACTTCCTGCTGCAAGAATGTCTGTTACATCCATGACAAATTGTTCACTGCACGTTCTCATTGAGGCTGCTGCATGTGGCTTCATTAAAAATGGGTGTTAATCAAAATGAGCTGAGAGTATTGTGATCAAAGTTAAATCCCTATTTAAACAGTCTTGTCTGTAATTTGAGCTGGACATTCATGTAGCTGCTGTAGCTTCATCTCAGCATCATGATCAAGTCTTATAAATTGATTAATGTGTCTCTTATTTACAAACAATAAAGATAGATTCAATTTTTTCAACCAAAGGGAATAAATTGACTTTTGCAAACTTTGCAAATGAAATACTGCCGGTAGACTGGAGCAAATCCTCAAGTTTGATTAAAAGACTGATAGCTTGCTACAATTCCCTGATGTTTTTCCTTTCAATAATGTACTTCATGTGATGAGTATGAGCGCTTTAGTGTAAGTAACCGAGGAAGAACATAAAACCCTGCGATCTACAGAGCGCTGATTGCAGATGGTCCGAGCTGTGTTTTCAGATGGACTTTTATTTACTTTACCACCTCCTGGATTGACAGTGAGCACCTGCAAAGGGCAGGACCAGCGCCCGCTAAGCTGATGTGTGTTTACACGCTTGGCTGACTCGGAGAGAAGCCCACAACTGGAGAAATGAGGCCGAGGGGCCCGGTGCCAATCACAAACACTTTAGCTGTCTTGCTAAATCCCCCGAAGAAGAGAGAGTCAGAAATCGAGACAAACCCATCACTTTTGCATATGGTCCCTATCACCAAGATGCTGTCTCATTACTGAAAGTAGTTCTCAATCTTTTTTTGGAAAGGGGGAACAGGGCCGACTGTGGTTGAATTGCAGCTGTGGCTCAACCTCTCTCTTCAGCCCTCTGGCGAGGTTGCCAGTGGTAATTTATTTTCTCATCGATTGGGACTGCAGGCCCTTCCACGGAACACTGACAACTGGTGATCAGCTGGAGTGAGACAGAGGTGTTTTATTATGAGGATGTTGACTTCTATCTAAATTCACTTAAGTAACACAGGTAGGTCATCTTTATAAAGCAAGCTGAGGCAAGGCGACGGTCAGAGCAAGTTGCAACACACAGAATCGGATGCTTGCATCTGTGCAGCACAAAGAACTCCCATCATCACACAAGCGTCAGGAACATCAGGTATGTGGCAACGGAGCCTGATGTCCTCGGACCAATGCTGGTTTCCGTCAGCGTTCCCTCGGAGGAGGTGAAGGAGGAAGGTTCAGTGTTTGGTCACGGAGCTATTTCCCTTCCTTTTTTCTCTCAATCAGCAGATAAAAGGGCTGTGCAGTGCCAAGCAAACAGCCCCCAGCCCACTGGCTACAGACTAGATGACAGAGAACAAATCAAACAGAAAGACGAGTGCTCCCTCAGGGGTTCAGGCTCCATCAGTGATAGCAGTGATCCCAGGCCATTTTTATCCTCCCTTCCCCTGCCTTTTTTGCTACTCAGCTTGGCACTAATCCTATTGTTAAAGGTGACTGCCGGGAACACCGAGACGCTCCGAGCACAAGTACAGAGCTCTGTGTTTTTTGGATGATGACTCAAAGTTACTTTTACAGAACCGGGCAGATGATATGCCGTTTAAGTTTTTCTCACCTCTCTCACTTCGGCTATCATTCTGTCTCTGTAGTTTTTTCACAGCAATTCCCTCACTAATTGCCCTCAAAGGTATTGTGGCCAGGCGTGACAATTGCATTCAAGTGCACACTTTCATTCTTTTTGAGAATTTGGTTAGTTTTGACTGAAAGTTTGAATTGTTGACTTGTCTTTGAGACCGTGAATCAGGAGGAATGTATTTTATGCTGAGAAAAGAAAAGAGTGGAATGAAATATGGAAGGCTGTGTTTATTTCACCACTGGGGAAATACCCAAAGGGGAGAGTGAGAATCCATAATCCCAACAAAAGATAAGAACAAAATACCAGAACTACGTGTCTTGTGGCGGACCAACTTCAGGACCATCCTTTTTGGCATTTAATCCTCATGTTGAGGTTTTAAATCTACTTATTTAGCAAATATTGAACTTTAAGAGATCCAACATCGCTCAGATATGACAAAAGTTTGTTTTTCCTTTTAGCTGTGGGTATTTTCCATAAAAACTGTGCTCCATGCAGCGATGAATCCCTTGCCATCTATAAACTTAGTTCGCCCTGTGTCTTTCAGTGTCTTTCACAAGTTCATAATTTTTGTTTGAACTATGACTTGCTTGAAGCTTTTATACATTTTCATTTTCTGTCATCATCCCTCCTACCAGATCTCATACTCGATTATCTGCAGCGTTCACCATCAAATAACTACAAGAAGGATCACGTACATTTTCTATTTCCAATCTAATCCTTTTTTTTTAAAGAAAGAGACATTTTATAATCTTGCTTCTGCTCTATAGCATAGGGTTGAAAAGCCATTAATGAGAACATACGCAGGCCATACTGGGAACACGGAATTAAGCCCTTGGGGGGGTATAGAGGCAGATAAACGCTGGGCGACAGGGCCAGACTGTCGGCTGGGAGACGAATTGGGTGAGAGCTGTTTTTGCTAACGCTGTCACACTCCGCTGACCATGCTGGAGTGTTTTGGCTCCTTCAGATTAATTGTCAGTCATAAATTAAGTTCCGCAGTGTTCAAACAGGATGGCCAGGACAGGGGCTTTCACTGACATAGTTATACATGAGTGTAAGAGAGGACATGTTTGATTTTTCTGGTTGGAGTCGCATTCAAATTCAGCTGAAAAGGTTCTGAGATATTGTACACAGCAAAATGAACCCTGTACTGCATCAGATTTCCATTTGTATGACTGGTAGGAGCTCCCGCAGTCTGACACCCAAGAGTAACTGAAAACTTGACATCCTCTAAAATCCCTGGGGATCACTGGTTTTCACTACGGAGAACCACATTATCATACAAAAGTATCAGGCTAATAAATCAGCATTCATTCATTTTCAGTCTGATTATCTTGCTAATCAATAAATTTTCACTATTACACTGCAGATGCTAAAAGTGTATGATGACTAATTAGCATCAAATGGATTTTAAATGGAGATTAAATACTGCATTAAGGCCTGAATAACAAATGCAGCTGCAGTCTTAGAAGCATTAGAGGTAAATCTTTGCTTCTTTCATTGCTTTATAATGAAAATGTGAAAAAGTCTCGCTTGAAGTTGCTAGCCGTTCAACAACAACAGAAAAAGAAAACATGCCAATCATATTCCACCGGGAATGCCGAGGAAGGTCTTTGGAAAGTAAAAATCTCTTTACTTTTATTAGCTAGAGCATAGGCATATAAATATTAATATTCAACCAAGAGCGTATGCTTTATTAATGAAACTGAGCTTCTTGTGAAATTAAATGGGCATAATGGGATACTGTTCATTACCTCATGCTGAATAGATGAGAGCCATAAACTTCATCAACAGATAAAGGTTGTGTTTTCATACAGATTCGTGATGGGAATCGACTTTACTGAGGTGTTTGTGTTGTCCTTGTGTCTAGTTAGAGTTCGTATATAAGAGTGTGTGCTATTATTTGTACTGATCAGGTCCACAGAAAATGATCAGAATCAAAAGGGACTTTTAATGCACTTACCAATGTTTTTAAAGTAACAATGGATCAAATGACTGTGTGTAATATGAAAAGGGTCGCTTGTAGTGACAAACTCACAGGGAATTATTTCCCAACTCTGTAGTTCATCTCAGGTCTACGTGTGCTGCTAAAACGAGTGTTTTAGCATCTTTTAGCTCATTGTTTTGATTTTCCGGCCCACCATTTTACTATTACTTTCACTGCTCTCATCAACCCAGCTTCCAGCCGCAGCAGGAAGCTGTTTTCAGAGAAACAGCTCTGATAAATCCACTGTACACTACCTGCCTAACACTAGGGATGGGAATTGATAATATTTTATTGATACCAATGCCATTATTCTGCAATCATCTTATTGATTCCTGGTTCTGTACACAGGTTTTCAGCGTCAACACAACTGTTTTATTATCTCTGAGACTGAACACAGTGTAGAAACAGAGTATAAAAAAGACATGCATGTGATTCAGGTGTGCAAAAGCTCCACTGTTTAACCGCTGTTTAATTTGGAACTGGTTCTCAATTCCCATCCCTAGCTTGGAGCTGATGGGCGAGTTGAGCTGGCTGTGGCCTGAGAGCTTGCTGTAGCAGCAGTCTGTCTGTCATCATCTAATATGGATGGAATGAGAGAATATGTGTACAGCATTAATTTTCATTTAGGTTTTCTTATTCAAAGAAAAAAATCTGCTTAGCCTGCTTACGTGGCGCTAATGTTATTATAACATAGGATATTTACACTCTGTAACAGACGTGCGGTTGGGAAGCAGTGGCACTTGTGCGTAGAGTGTCAAATACATGGCATTCTTGGAATTTAAGCCCATGTTGCGTAGAAAGATGTTTCCACCCTTACTTGAAATGATCATTTTACAGACATTACAACTAGCACTGTTGTCATCTTTCTTCGTGAAATGAAGCCAGGCTTTGGACTGTTTCTTCCTCTCCGCCATGACTCCTTCTTGTTGCAAGTTTGCAGCAGCGTAGACACGAGTTTGACATCATTGTCTTGCAATGCGCAACTTTCAGATAAACATGCTGCCATCGACAAAAGGAACTGATAAGCTTGGAGGCAAGTAAAGACAGGCAACATTAGTGACTAGCTGGTGAACACAGTGGAACATTTAGCCACTAAAGTGTGAGATATTTCTCTCAACAGTTGGTGGCCAAAACAGAGCTAAAATGGGAGTGAATATTTCAGTGTTCACCAAAGTTGTGGATTTACTTCGCCTCCATGAGTGAATTGAATGATCACACAGATTTAGTGAAATTGATTGATTTTAGACTATTTTTTGCGATATTTGAGATATTTCTGCTATAAGCAATCAATTAACTTACTGGCTCTGTGACTTTGCAATTCTTGGTTTTATATTGTAATTCTCTGTTTCTGTATTCCTTGTACTTTGTAGCTGTTTGAAAAGTTATTGGTTGTATACTACATTTCTATTTCTCTATATTGTAATTACTACTTCTACTACTGCTGCTGTTATTTCTATCTATTCAGTGCATGTAGCATTTAAATACTATACAGGATCTATATCCTAAGGTCTATCACTCCTTTTCCTAATAAGGTTTTTTTTGTGGAGTACTTCTTTTTCCAAAGCAAGGGTACAAGGATAGAGGGTGTTGTCCTCAAACTTGTGATTAGAGTCGATAAAAATAAACTTGACTTTTACTTGTTTCATTAGTAGACAGCTGGATACAGTATGTAGCTGGATACATATTTAAATGACGGTCATGGCCCCGCAGATGTTCAGTGTGTGTGTGTATATGCATGTATGTTTTGTCCTGTGTCTGATATGACTTGTGGCCTAGCAGGATACATTCTGTGATTCACAGTGTCAAGACATTTTGTTCCTGCATTTTGTCCTCATGCACTATCTACATAAGATGAATGAAATGGTTGGATAATAACAGTGAAGAAAGTACACATCTGCCTTTTACCGTGGAATATGTTATTACAGGGATTCCTACATGCTGTGTATGATTATCTTATATCTAAACAGTTTTTGAGTGATTTGAGAGGATGTTCTGAGAAACAGCTATTTTCCCCCCTTCTTTTACAACCATAAATTCAATCTCCATTTTCCCCCAGACATGTTGCGCAAATACTTGCTTTTCAAAAAAGGTGTGGAAATGTTCTGCCATTTCCTGGTGCTCTCATCTGTGCGGATACTTCGTGGTGTTTTTGTCAGGGAACAATGGGATGGAGAGGCAGAACCAGTGGAGCTGTTGTTAAAAAAAAAGACTGAAAGAAATGCTGCAGCTTACTTTGACAGGCTGATTTCATTTGGTTTCATCAGACTCTTACTGCAGACAGGCCCAGGCACTGCCGTCTTCTTATTGGGCTGCCGCTGGACATATACTCAACGAGTAGGGTTAGTGGGGCTTAACAGCCACTTCATCTCTGGCTCTGTTCAGGCTCACAATGACAGCAACCAGTTTGAAGTGAGTAAAAATAACAAGGGATCTGGATTTAATATAAAGATCATATTTCACTCAAACCCCTTTATATCTTTGTAAACTGTTTTCCAGAGCTCATTTTGTGCTTTCAGCACAACAGAAACTCTTGGAACATGCCATCAAAGATAATTTTTCATAATTTTTTCATCATTTGTCATATCTCATTTAATCAAGGCACAGGGTAATTTATTTATCATTTTACAACACAAGGTTGTATAATCAAATGAGGGAAATGATATCAGTGGAGAATTTCCTTGTGGATGGCACCAAAGCATATCGCACACTTAGGGGAGGGCTGAAGGGGGGTGCAAATGGATTAAATGTATTATTAATGAGTTGAATATGAGACGGCAGCAGTGGAATGGTATATCGTTATCAGCGGGGGGTATGAGTCATACTAATTACTGGCCATTACTGGAGCTGATACTGAAATCCCCAGCAATGCAACATAATGCTAAACATGTGGAACTGCAGTTTTAGCTCTGTCACAGAGGCAGCACTACCACAGCAGCCAAGGTTTGGCAGCATGAATGAACAATGGACTAAGTGCAGGTTAATTATTAAAAAAACACAACACAGTTATGCATCCGGTGGTTAGAAAAATGGAGACCAATAAGACTTTCATTTCACGTTCTAAAAGCACATTGTTTTTTGATGCCATTTGGCCATTAGTGCACTGAAGTGACCCTGAAAATTTCTCAACTTTGTTCAACTGCTTGTTCTTGTCCAAAAATCAATGCCTTTATTTCTAGTTTCTGCCTTAATTTAGACTTTAGATAAGGAAATATCTTTCTGGGGCAGATGCACCAAACAGCCTAAAGGCTCCTTACTAACGAATCCATTATTTTTGCTGATAGCCTGTTGCTCACCAATTTAATTTTTTTTTTCATTTTAGAACCTTTTTGTTGACTTTCAAAACAAGCTTTCAGTTGCTACCTGAATACTGTGATTGAGCAGCGGCCTCTAGAAATTTGTAACATCATTCTCACCTCTCACCTCTTCATCTCTGTGTTTTTCATATCAACCTGAAAGAAGTTGTGGTAGTGAAAAGCAGATTTGAGTCTTGGACTTCAGTCAGACTTGCATCAGAAAAATTAGGTATTGACTTGACATGACTGCTGTGAGACTCCCTCAAGACTTAATGTGAGATCAAAAACATTAAAGTCTCCAATTTTGACATGAAGAAACTAAACTGTAAACATAAAGAACACAGCAACAGGCTGGCCTTGCATAGCCACAAATCTTGATTATTTAGGTATGTGCATTGAAATAAAATATATCTTAAAAACAACTTTTAATCCAACTGGGACTTCAAACTTGGAGATAGTTTTTTCAACTACTGCTTCCATGGTCAAGAATGAACTTTGCACATGGTTGAGAACTCCTTAAAGTGAACACTGTACATCTACAATGTCATGACAACAGTGCAAACTCTGCTGAAGAAAATAATGTGATATGATCAAAAGCTCCAGAACAGCTACTACAGTATATTTGTTATTAAGTTTTCTCAACTTTTAAGCCAGCTTTGAAAGGTAAATGTTCAAATTCAGTGTCATTTTAATGGTAATCATGCAATTTGCTTTACTTTGCTTTTGGTATAATATTTTAAGAACAAAATTGACCACTGGTGACCATTAATGCAAATTTTTGTCCCTCTCTTTGAATTAATAATGTTGAGTCTCCATCTGACCGTCTAATGGTTCTTGAATATGCCTTCTCTTCTAAATGACCATTAAAGTATTGAAATAGTGCAATTTAATCACATTGTGGATGGCTCTGAATAGCACCTTAACAACAGACTCTGGCACTAAAATGGGTTATCTAATAAATATGAGCTAAAGAGCTGCTTTTTTGGCACTATAAGGTATTTTTTTCAACTACAGAGTGAATTCATGCCAGGCACTCAATCAATAACCCGAGCCAGGAGAGACAGCCTTATAAGGTGAAATATAAGGCCATTTTTTGTGTGTGGACTACAGAGAGTTTACAGAGGCAGTCTGACATCAGTATTGTACACTGGGCTTTGTGGACAGAACTAATGGTACACTTTATTGATTGTGTCTGCTGTAATCTGTCAATCCAGGCTTGTCCAGCTATGGCAGAGTGCCTGGGCTGCTCTATAGGGTCAACTCCAGCCATCTGTCATTCCAAACAACGTAAGAGTATCCACAACGTATTACCACACTCCCTCTAAAAGGATATCTGGCCACAGTGGAAAAATGGATCTAACCAGAAACATGAGAGGAAGAGAGAGACTACAGATTAACTGGCAGATAGCTGTACAAATGAGTCTCAGGTTTAATTATCTAAATTCAAGTTGAAAATTAAAAGGATCCTCAACTTTAAGTCGTCATGAAAAACAATGATTTTGGTAACTTTATTCACTGTAATCATGCAGTCTCACTGCGATCAAGAGCTTTTATTTTCTGAGAGAGAGACCTGAGAAACCAGAATTCAAAAAACAACATATATTAAGTTAGACCACCATTCAATCAAGTGACAAAAACACTTTGAAAAACACTTATAAGACAACATCATATAATCAGATGGCATTCACATGACAGTGAATCTTTTTTGCAGTGCTGGCCCATATAAAAAGCTGAAAAACAAATCCAGAGCCAAAGTTTAGTCAATATTCTATTCTGTGGTTGGACTCACTTTTCCATGGATCAACAAGATAGTTTATATAACTCTGTGTGGTTTGACTGGGCTGCTGTTCCCAGCTTGCTCACTCTGTGGGCTCATCCAAGGCTCCTACAGCTGCATTTTGTTGTTGTTTTTGCTCGCACCTTCTGAATACCTGCCTCTCTGTTGGCAGTCTCCCTTCTCTTTCTGTATATACGTAGCCATGCGACTCTTTTTCTCTCCCAGCTCTTTCTGCTCATCCCCACGGTTCTCCCAGGCATTTCAGCTCTTAACCGCTCTCTCCCTCTCTCTTTCTCTCACACTCTCATCGTCCATCTCACATCTTCTCTCTGGTGTCTCAGTGAGTGCCAGACTGGGTGTCCCTGGAGTGACCTTGGGGGCTAATGAGCTCCTGATCACTAGTCAGGAAACCCGGCATTCAACACCCACTCCACTACCCTCCCCTCACCCCATGCAACGCACACAAAAAAAAAAAAAAAAAAAACTACATAGCTATCGCATGCTCAGCCCACAAAGAGAAATAGTATTGGAGAGGCAGGGCAGCAGGGCAGAGTTGCAGATGAAAAGAGCCTAGAGAAAATACTTCTTCAAGCTTTGATATACAACTACCAGACAAAATAAAGTAAGTGGATATTTTTTTCTGGGTGCACACTTACTGATGTGTGGCTTTCATGGAGTAGGTGTGATGTGATGGTGAGGTGGTCACTTGAGCAGCTAGACAAGCAGAAATGTTTGGAGTTGAACTGTATTTTGTTCAGAAAGACTCTGTGGTACAGATGGCATGAAAGCCATTTTTGGTGTGCGTTTGTGTGTGTATCTGTGTATATGATGGGGGTGGGATTCATGTCATTTCCAGAGCTGCCAATATCAACCCCTGTTGTGTTCTCAATGTCTTTAAATCTCACTATAGGAAAACTTTGGGTAAAGTTGCATAATAAACTCAGTTAAAGTTTCTCTGGTGATCAAAATAATGTTTTGCATTTGTGTATTTCTCCTGATAGTTTGCCTTTTCATGTTTCTGTTTCATATTTCAACAAAATGCTTCTGTAGACATGGTCCTAATCGCTGCTTTGTTGCTCTTCCCATTTTAAGCAGATTTTCCCCTGAGGCTGTTGATAGGAGATAATAAACATATGAAAACATAAAAGACTATTAAGCTTAAAATGCTAAGAATTATAACCGCAGATGGAAAAGTGGCTTGTAGACATACTGGGTAAACAATTGGAAAGTCCCAATAATCCAGCAGCCATTGGCTATGGAGTGTGGTGTTAAATCATTAACATGGCCGTTTCCTCAGTGATTAAACTTCAAACATCCATATGTTTAGTTTATTATCGCTATCAGCCAAATATATGCTAGCCCAATTAAGTATGTCCGTACATGTGTGCTGGTTGAAGTGGGCCACTTTTGCCCAGGATGTCGTAATTTGGGTCAGGCCTGACTGGAATGACAAACCTCAAGCAGCTGTATTGTCTTAGCGCTGTGGTCTAGCAGACCTTCTGCTCGCGTTGCCATGGCTTTCTTCGGTACTGGTTTAGCAACCCGAGTCACACCAAACAGTGCTCCTCTTATGGGCATTCCTGCTGCGGACAAAAGCCTTGTCCGGCTCATTCTTGCTCGAAATGAGGTGTCCGCTTCATTTCTTTAGAATCAACACATGGTGTGGTCCTAATGAAAGAGCTGGGCGAGATTAAACATGAGATGAGCTTGAGAAACCAGTTTTGGTCCGTAGGAAGTCAGAACACAATGTGGATTAAGCTGGATGACAGCCAACAGGGTCAAACTCATAAAACTGCTTCATTTCTAAATAGGTCCTGGCATTTTCCTTCCAAGATGGCCACTTAGAGGCCTTTAAGAGACATTTTACACATTCTGCCCTTTTCGCTTGTGAAACACTTGCCCCACAGACTTCACCACGTGATCTTGCCTATATGTCAAGACTATGCACAAAGCCAGTTCATTTCCGACTGTGTCTTCACAAATGCTTTGACGAGATTGTTCTCCATGGAGGAGCTGGAGCAATAAGGCATAGAATTAGGGCCCTGAGAAGTTCAGTCCGGGGGGGGGGGTAGTGCTGTGAATGGAGCCAGTTCTCATCTATAGGGCACAAGTAAGTAAGAGAGAGAGCGAGAGAGAGAAAGAGGGTTGGGGGATGAGGACATACACAAAGATCTTCACATTGAGTGGCTGGTTTATTGTTGCGGAGTATGCACTGACCCCTCACATGTGGGATGAACAGAATGAGCCTTGATGGGGTCCAGAGGGCCTCCAAAGAAAGGGAGGACAGGATAAAGAGAGGAATAGAAGAAAAGAGGAGGGGAGGGATGCCAGAAGAGAGAAGCCTGTCAAGGAACCATCCTTCATTCAATCCAGTTGTAGATGTTATAGTGTAGAAGTTACAAGTAGAAAAAAAGGTAATGATATGACCCTTAAATGGATGATTCTGGTGTATTGCAACCTGGGTTTTATTAGTTTTGACCACTATTCCTATTGGTGTTAAGTAAACCAAGTTTATTGGAGATCTGGGATCATGATGAAAATCAGAGCAGCAGAAGCTGAGATATCCTGACATTTAGTTTCTAATATGGCTCAAGCTAAAAAAACACTGGATACTAACGTCCCATAATGCAACTCAGAAGTGTTTTTTGTTAAACCCTCCCTGCCTGGTAAACTCCTGTGTCTTTCAAACTCGTTCTCCAACCCATACGACCACATAGGTCGTTTGTTCCTACCCTCTAATATGACCCAAAGGAGCATTTCCTAAATTAGTACCCCTTACGTAAGTTACGTACGCAATGTTATGTAACTTAAAACTTTAAGTCAACGTTAACTTGGTTTCATAGTGGACACGAACCCTGAACTTCTGGGTGAAAGTCCTTTATTTGATTGTGCCGTCCATCCCCCCAACACCTCCATAAGCAGACTTTTTATTTTCTCACTTTAAAGCATTCGTTCCAGTACCTTTATACATCTCTTTTCACAGGCGAGTAATAATTTCCAATGGCAAGTAAACTAAACTTGATGCATTAAGTGCTACAGGCAAGGGTGAGCTGGTGAGGGTCAAAGCTGTCTGCAAAACCTCTAAGACGGTGATGAGAGAATGTTCCTCATGTGTGGTGTCGGTCCCCATTGTCTAAGAGAGCCAATTGACGGGGTTACTAATGCCTTTTTTGGATGAATGTATATACGCGAGTCGCACTTTGTATTCGTGTAGTGTTGAGGCATGTTGTGAATCTCTCAGTCGCTTTTTGATCAGAATCAAACTTCCACCATCTAGCTTTGCACCCTAAAAAAAGTGCGCATTTCTTTCCTTACATTTGTACGGATTTTCCACTTTTCCTGTGGAAAAACAAATATCTAATTGTGGCCTGCATCTCTCTGCCTAGCTGTTGGCTTGATCTGGTGTTTGATACTCGTAGAGCTAATGATAACCCGAGGCTTTCCACTGTAATCAGTCAGCTCATTAATGTCCCACTCAGCCACAAAGCCACCCACACACACTTACACACATATGCACAAACATACACAAACTGTCCCTGGGCCTGCTGGTAGGTGACTGAAAGAAAAGAGGGCAATGGTCACAGGGCTGTAACATAAGTTCTGTACTAAGTAAACATACAGTAATGGAAGAATGGACTCTAACTGTATTTCAGCATTGGTCTGTGGCACATTACGATTTAAATTGGTGGTTTTGCAGGTTTTAGCCCATTTACTACAAAACACACAAGTATATTGTCTACGATTCCAGGCATCCATTGTGAGATGTGAAAATATCGTAGAGGCATCTTGAAACTTGTTGTGCACTCTGTCACTGTGAACATTCATTCTGCATTATTTTAAAGGAAGCTGTACTTAATCTCCATGAATGAAAATAATAATGTAGCATTGTCAAAAATTGATTTAGACTTGACATTTACCAGTGGATTACACAAGATAAGCAGGCCAACCGATTTTCATAGGATACAGTAATGAATGTAAATCAATGAAAATACATCCAAAAATAAACACCTGTATTGCATCCATTCCAAAATGGTCAGCAAAAATGTTAAAGCTGTATTAATTGATTTTTTCACTCAATAAGTGTAAGTCCAATATCCATTTTCCTCCATAGCTCTGTCAAAAACAACAACAACATCTTAACCACTCCTGAGGGAAATATTTGGCCATTTAGTTGCTAGATGCTGCACTGTGTTCTCCAGATAGTTGTTCAAAACCTTGTTTTTGTACTGTTTGGTGCTGGGCAGGTAGGAAACAGTGTTTTTTTTTAGAGCTTTTTTTCTTGAAAAGGGCTGTCTGTTGCTATTGCTGCTGAAAATGAGGTTGATGAAGTTGATGAGAGTGAAGCTGTAAAACCAAAACAATGAGCTCAAAGAGGGAAGCTGAGGGAAACGGCAGAGTCGGGTGATAGTTCTCTGTGGGTTCATGGCTACGAGCAACCCATTTCACATTACACATAGTCATTCGACCCATGCTTAATATAAAAATGTTGATCAAAGAAACTTTAAGTATGCATGATATGTAAATAAGTAGCTAATAGTGAGCTTGCAGATTTGCATATTAGCTTGTGTGCCATTCGGTTTTCTCACAAGCAGCTTAAACAGTTCCTGCAGTGTACAAGATACAGCAGAGGCTTTAGACAGAGATGCAGTAGTTGTGTATCTTAAGCAAATGTCATACAGGGAATACAGGTCCTGAGGGTGCTCCCCCACCCCTACTTTGTGTGTATAGGCTTCAGAGTGTGAAGCACAGGGGGGTGGGTATTTGTGTTCCTCTAATGAACTGAGTGATGATCTTGTCTCTTTCACATACCATGTCATCAGAGGAAAAGCTGGAAACTCAGACAGAGAGGAGAGTTGGACAAGCAGTGCTACTTCAGTTGTATTAACCATAAAAAGAAAAACAAGAGCATACTGGAAACATCTACATATTAGCATTATATGAATTCAGTGGTAGTTACTTATAGAAATTGTCTTTTTTTAATATTATATTCAACATTCTTCCATTAGTCCTCCTCTTGATAATAACAGGGGCAGCAGAAATAAAAGTTATTGACTTGGAAAACTTTCTCCCCAATGCAAAACCTCACTAAATGGCTCAGAGGTAAACCCTGAGGGGACTATTAAATAACATACAGCCAATATGCTGCCAAAGCTTCACCTAAATGCTGTAATCTATTGGCTCAATCAATGCAGTCTCATTTTATTTAGAGCCACACTTTAGTTGCTTCGTAGCCGGGAGTGGATTCGACCCAGCCAGTAGAGTTATAAGCGATATTATAATAATTTCTACACAGAGAATTTGATTCTTGCACGGTGTAAAGAGTGTGTAGGTTATAAAAGGAAAAAAATAAAGCATCCAGACGCCCATGGCAGCGGGTCGCTCTTACTCACAGGGATGCAGGGATTTGTTGTGATGTGGCCACTGATGTTGAATGGAAAGTTAAATTGATTGTGAGCTTCACTGTGGAACACCGTCTGCCACTTAGTGTCTCCATTCCAATCCAACTACTAATTGGATTGCTAACGGTAACGGTATTGTGCTGGGTTGACAAACTTCTCTGATTAGAAGGGTTTGTATAGTTTGTCAGTCGTGTTTTAAGTGCAATGATCACATGAAAAAGAGATCCAATTTCTTTGACATTTCTCTCTTCAACTGATTCAATGAAATTATATGTTTAGGATAGAACATCTCTGACTTTTCCCTCTTGCAGCTCATTTTATGCCAAATAGTGGTTACCAGGCTGCTTAAAGGGCCAAATCTTTAATACTTAATACCAAAATAAATTTGAACAGTTTATACATACCTCCTAATGCCAAAGGGGGTGTCTAATCCTTGGTTGAATCTCAGCAGGTTTTAATCTGGCCCAGTGGAGAGTTTCTGCAACTCTGGGATGTCTTCCTGTTCCTCCCTCAAGGCACCACATTCTGGAGAAAGTATGATTTGGAAAGTTAAAAGCCTAAGATGGATGTGCAGAGGATTAGACAGGCCCACTCTATGGTTGCAAACACCAAGGATGGTTTTATGTCCACCCACCAATAAGTGATTAGAAACCAGGATCAGTAAGAGTGGGGATGTGTTCAACAAAGCCCCAAGGGAGAAAGCATTCTATTAGGCACTTGTTGCTTGCCCTAAATACCTTAAAATGTGCGTACATGTCACAGCTGTCCCTTTAGTTGTAACTGAATTATGCATCTGAATCCCTAACTCGAGAGTTAGAAGTTTCATCCACATGGAGGGAAAGGGAGAAGGAGCACTGACAGAAGAGAGTTGAGTAGGAAGGAATCGGGAGAAAGGGAGAGAGGCGAGAGAGAATCATTAGTCATATCCATTAGTATTCCATCCACAGCTTGTGCTGCGAGACAGCCGGTCTGTCCAAACAAACAACCAGCAGAGGGGGGATGCCTCATTATTACTTCCCCTCGTTTTTCTCACCCGGAGTTCACATTCCATCTGACCATAAACACCAGGCCAGGGCTGTAGCCTTGCCCCCAGTCTCTGCTGGAGTTTAGAGATGTTAGTGGGGCTAGTAAAGTAACGATTCACATGCTGTTCAGTACATGACGAGGGCAGTACAGTACAAGGCAGTGTCCTGGGAGAGGGAAGACAAAAAGACAATGTGAATTCATAATGTTTAGTCCTCTGAGCATTTTAGATTGTCGCCCTCTACAGCATGATGCATTGTCTAGTGGCAGGGGTGTCTTTCTACCCTTGAGACGACCGCTCTTCACACGCCTGCCACCTTCCCTTCCCAACAGTTTATCACTGAAAGATCCCAGTGCTCCCAGAAGGCACACATGCCTAAACTATTGAACGTAAAGAGGCTTTGACAGAATCTTTGACGGAAGCCATGTTTCCATCAAACATTGCAAATATCTGCAAACGGAAATGTAAATCAGTTGCTTTAACTACCTTTGTGTGAAAATATTCATGAGGACATGACAAGATTATATAATTAATGGAGCATGAGTAACTCTGATACATTAAGGCATGTCACTGCTGCTTCCCACCTAAGATGGTATTTGTGTTTTTTAATGAATGAATTCGTCTCTTCTGATCCACATTTACCCTCTGATGTTTTTAACAGCCTTTATGGTTTATAGAGAGGGAGATGACATGCGACAAGGGCCCCCTCTGGACTTGAACCAGGGATGTTGCAGTTATGTATGCCCCACAACACCATGCTCTTTTTGTTCCTTATTTTTTGGGCTTTGTAGTGGAGTTGAGGCATATAACAGTGAGTGGCAACATGACAGTAATGCAGTAGAAGAAGCAGGAGCAAGTACAGTGTCAGGGTGTATTTAAAAAAATCTCTTTCGTCTTCAATATTCCAACTTTTCCACCTTAGCTAATCATAAACACTTGTTTTGTAAAAATGTTTTTCTTCGTATTTCTGCCATTTCCACTCAGGTTTTTGTGCACAAATTGAAAATAGGCACAAAAACAGGTAGATGGAATACTAGCTGAACACCTCTATGTTATCAGAAAAAAACACAAAGCAGTATTGCTGTTTTAGAGCACAAATGCTTGTTCCTGGGGCAGCACCCTGAACAAGTACATTAAGGTATCCTTTCTTGCAAGTTAGATTTTAAACCCCTACCATTTGCACCTTGAAAAGTTCTATAATGTACCCGAGTGACCTACAAACATAACCATCATGGAGCACAGAGAAAATTTGAGTGCTGCCTTAATCTGAATGGCCAGTTCCCCCCCTACAGTGCAGTCGTTGATGCTTCTATCTCCCACTCTTGGCTTGGGGAGGGTGTAGACTGAACAACCAGAAGAACAACAAGGACTTGATCCCTCACCAGCTTTCCACCCACCAACACTGACAGTTGAGGTCAAGCACTGATGCTGGGAATTACATAATAATAATAATATCTTTATTTATATAGCACTTATCAAAACAAAGTTACAAAGTGCTTCAGATAGCAAGTAAAATATTAAACGAACCATAATGAAAAAAAAATTAATAAAAATAGGATCAGATGAAATCAGGGAAGGCGGTGCGATAAAATTACGTTTTAAGCTTAGATTTAAAAGAAGCCACTGACTCAGCCTGACATATTTCCTCAAGCAGGGAGTTCCAGAGTCTCGGGGCTCTTGTTTCAAAAGCTCTGTCCCCCTAATTGAAGCTTTATTAAGTCAACTTTATTGCTCAACAATTTGTGGTGTGCATTATTTTGTTATGAGCATTTGTTACGTTTCTCCACTAATTTATTCAACGTTTTCCCTTAATTTGTCAAATGTCTGTATGATATATTATTGGTCAAAAACCTCATTAACTAATTACTTGCCAGTAACACTACATTTCTACTTCTAAGTGTAGAAAATTGTCCTTCTCTTGTAGCTCTTTTGACTGTGTACACTCTGCAGAGACAACCAGCTCTGCGCTCGACTTATCGAATCAACTGTATGTCAGTTTGCACTCTTTTCACACAGGGTGAAACTACCTTGACTGCAGTGGCTTGTGTGACACACATTAAAGTAAAAGAGGGTGTCAGTGGAGACACAAACCCCACCACACTCTGCAGTGTTCGTACCCGAGAACTCAATGTCTCCTCTGACTGTGCTAATGCTCAGTGGCAAGTTGAAAGGTCGTGTTCAGTGCCCTGGGCTGTGGCCGTGGCCAAGAGCCACTTCCCCCCACCTTACAACCCTACACCCACCCCACAGCTGAGCACAGCCCATGTCATAGAGGGGCTACTGGCATTTGTACAGCAGCACTGAGTTGTGTTTTCATTTTGAATGGGAATGATTGGATCTGTCCATGCAGCAAAATGGATTCCCTTATTTATTTGTAAACTGTGCCACATATAGTATCGCCACAGTTATGGTTTAGTAAATAAGCTGGAGCAAATAGTGTTTTGTGCAGATGAATGTAGACAATGACAGCAGCGGGCACACAGAAAATCTCGTGGGTTGCTTTCCTGATGGATGGAAATAGCTTACTGCAGAGGTAGGGTGATGGTGAATACGATGGATCTGTGAGGTGGACACTGCAAACACTGCGTTGTGTATGTGAGAAACAAGACTAAATGAGTTTGTTTGGAAAATGGGCCATATTTTGAAAGGAGTGAAAATTGGGAACATTTTCATTCCTTATTATTATACATGGCTACCTTTACAGTGAAAATAGATGTTTCAGCACTCTTTAGTGTATGTGGCTTATTGGAATATTGGATTGTTCAGTGTCCTATTTTATAACACCACTGCAATAGACAACACAGTAAATGAACTGGCCTTACCGTATTTCAAATTCGTAGTTGCTTTTAGAGGGTATTCTGTCATTCTGCACTTGTTTTAGCAGCTTAACAAATAAGCGAAAAGCGATTCCATGTGATTCACAGAAACCTCTTTAGCTAAAGAATCTGTGATGAACCTCACTGACATTCATTGGCCCGAACCATCAATGGAACTGCAGACAAACAAGCTGCAGCCAATTTTATTGTGGAATAAATTAGGCGGTGTGGATGCTGTGTATTGAATTCCCATCAGCCTCTCCAGCTGACGTCAGAGGACCTCAGGCGGTGGATCTCTGCTGTGCTCCACATGCCCTCCTCCTCCACTTAAAACTCCAACTTTCTCTCAAACACACATACAAACACACACATACACACTGCTTGGTTACACTCTGGGACCTGGATGCCAAATATGACTATGACTACTATCTTTTTTTCTATTTTTCTTTTTTCAATTCAAGGACATCACATATAAAAAGTAATTTACATGTTTATTAAGTTTGGTGTTAAGGCAAGATTTCTGAGGACTCTTTGGGAAAACAGGTGTTCAATTAACTTTCAGCCAGCTGGTATCAGAGATATTTTAATGCTGATTGCTTAAGTTGTTTTCTGTTTTTAAAAAAAATGACACCCAGACAGTGCATCATCTTGGTACTGGTTGGTCTAATGAGTGTTAGTCTCAGATCAGCAGTTCGCTCTGGAGAGCAAGGCCAGACTCTGTGAAGAATTGTTCGAGTGTTTCCAGACTCTAAAGGTTATAGACTGGACTTTATCTCTGTTCAGGAAACTTAGCAGTGGAAAACACTGCTAGATGAAGGCAAGGCACCTTGTTAGCCTCCCAATTCCATCTCCTTGTGCCAAATGGCCCCAAAGACAATGCAATAAAAGTGAAGGATTTGCTTCGGCCAAAAGTCATGTCCTTGACAGATCCGGATGTCCAATCTTCCTCTGTCCACCATTCTCAGTAAATAACTTTGCTCCTGCTTCCTCGATGGCTGGAAATAAGACTGTCACTGGGTCCTGGAATATAGTGCGTTGCAAGCTATGTTTGATTCATTGAGGGTTGCACAGAGCCTGGCAGAGGAGAAACTGAGTGACACTATAATTGCAAACTGGAGTAAACAAGTTAAGAGTAGCAGTCTTTCTTTGTCATAGAAGGGTTTAAACCAGAAATTTTCTTCACATTTTGCATAAGCAAATCAAAATATAATACACTATAATACAGGTAAACTTTGTACTTGATTTATCGTATCTGTATTAAAGTGTGTTATATTTTGATTTGCTTAGTACTATTCCTTCTATTTTCATGTGTGCACTGACGTGATATTGAGCAGCTGTAACGATCCTCGGGGATCAATAAAGTATTTCTGATTCTGATTCTGATAAAGAAACAAGATAAACAGGTATACTATATACTAACCACAAAATGGCAACAACATGCTGTACAGAATGTACAAAATATTAGGACACCATTCTGATAATGAGTTGTAGCCCCTTCCATCTTAATTATGTTGAATTTTTCTGTAACTCATCTGCTTCTTTACAACTACTCTTTTGTTATAGCTATTGAAATTGGAAAATTGAAAATGGAAGATTATTTTTTCCTGATCTGTGCATTTCATACAAAAAAAGAAGAATCCCTACCATTTACCAATAATTACATAGAAAAAAAGGAAAGAAAAACATATAATACAAAACAAAAGCCCTCTTATACATGTTACCTTATATCAGGATCACAAATATGAAATAATTCAATAGCAGGAAGTTGAATTTCAAGCAGTAAAAAAAAAAAAAATTCTCTTGCCACTTGGGGCAGTAAAACAAGCTGTAAACATAATATTGACATATTGTCAAATAAACTTGCAATGGCTAATGTGTTAGCAAACAGTTGACTATTTACACATCCAGCAGACATAGAGCAACATTAGCATTCATCTGGGGTCGTGTTTCTCGTCACCTGACAAATGTAACTCCAATATTCACTCCTTTTAACTTGGTGTTTGTCTCCACCGTTAGCAGCTAAATACTCCGCTATGTTGACCAGCTAGTCGCTAACTTTTTATGTTTGCCATTTGGTGCTGGATAGCATTTATGGTGTCGTATTTGTATGCACCTGATGAACGTAAGTCCTATATTCGCTCCCCTTTTAGCACAGTTTTGTTTTAGACCAACTCCTGAGGGAAATATCTGGCTCTTTAGCTGCTAAATGCTCCACTACGTTCACCAGCTAGTTGCTACCTTTGTCTGTCTGCTGTTTGGTGCTGGGCAGGTAGTGTACAGTGGGTAAAGTTTTTGGCTGAAAATAGGGGCAGCTGTGGCTTAGAGGTAGAGCGGGTCGTCCACTAATCGGACGGTCTGTGGTTTGAACCCGGCTTCCCCAAGCCCACATGTGAAGTGTCCTTGGGCAAGATACTAAACCCAAGGGCTGTGCCTTCGTTGTGTGAATGAGTTAGTTTCTTTGGACTGATGAGCCACCTGCCATCAGTGTGTGAATGTGATATGTAGTGTGAAACGCTTTGAGTGGTCGGAAGACTAGAAAGGCGCTATACAAGTACAGCCCATTTGTCTTGTAGCCATTTGACTGATTATTAAAATGAAAAACATTGGTTAGTGCAGCTTTAATTTGTTCTAGTTCCTAGTTAAAAGTAGTAGAAAGCAAGTTTGTGAGAACTGAATCAAACCTTTCATAAACCTTGTGTTTCCTTTTTTCACCAAAAACACACAAACAGTTAAAATGACTATTATAACTAAATGTTTGTGAAGTATTCTTTGATAAAGCATGACTTGCAAAGACTGTATTTATTGGTTTATGTTTGAGGAAGACGAAGAGAAAGTGAGGTAAAGGCTTCATCGCTCCTATGCAAGTATCTCCCTATTTTGACACCATATTTTCTGAGAGACATAAGTGGAGTTTTGACATGTTTGAGAGGTTCTTGCAGTCGGCGGGTATTTCATGCCTGTTTCACTGAATGAATTTTGATGGGCTGCAATGGTCCAGGCATCTTTAACAGTCCCGACAAGCCTTTGTTCTTTCCCTGTTTTCATGTCTGATCCCCAATAGCCCACAGGGGAAGCTCTGTCGGCTGTGCACTCCTGAATCCTTTCTGTTTGATCAACTTCTAACATATTTGAACAATTTAGGCAGGGATGAGTACAGGTAATTCAAAGCCTGCCAAAAGAGTGTTTTGGGGAGATGAGAAGACACGCAGGTTCACAGGGAGTAGCGGAGAAACTTGGCTTTCTCATTTCTGCGCTGCATGCATACTCCAAAACTACCCATCAACATGAACATGAACCCCTAATGCGGCTGACATCTTCCATCTACAAAAAACCCCATTTGAAATGAACATATTTCCCCCCAAACCACCTCTACCCTTTCTCGGCTTCCCTTTCCTCAGGCAATAACTTATTTCACCCAGTAGAGGCCAGTGTGTAGCTGATGAGGTCATCTACTCAATATGACAGCTACAAGGCAAAAAAGGCTTTCGAACACCTTTACTGGAGGTTAGAGTGAGGAGGGGGGCCAGGGATATCATTTAGTCCAGTCTAAGCAGGATAATCACTGCGAGGGAATAAATGGGACACTGAGCAGCAGAAAACAAAGAGAGACATAGTGCTTGACAGTGAGGTAGGGTAAGAATTAAGCCATTGTTTGAGTACAGAAAAACACAGCGAGTGGGAGAGAAAAGCGTTCAATATTGCCATGTAAAGATGTTGATGGTGTGTGTCATTAGTACAGATGAGAGGTCAGGGCCATTATGGATAGATCATGAGAGCCCTCTACTGACAGTTAAATCAAAAGAAACCAATATTACCATCAAAACAAAGTCTCCTGCTTCTAATTTCTGCCCTATGAAGAAAAATGAACTTTGCTGAATAGGTGTGATTATTTTCCGCGGTTGAGTCATCAGAACTAAGCTACTTTTTCCCCCCTTCATGTGGAGAATTGAAGTGGGACTGGGAAATTCTAATCATCATTTAGCACTAAAATTTTATTTCAGACACCCACCTACTGCTGTAAAAGAAATGAAGAAATGATTTAGTGATCAAAGGGGAGGTGTGGAAGAGATAAAGATAGTGTGAATATATTCATATGTTGCTATGCAACTTTATAGCCTCTTTTTACAGGTGTGAACCTGCAGAAAGAACTAATTATGCTCTTCAATCTGCAAAATAAGTCATACAGTCTCACACATGGCTTTAAAATTCATTTTTACTCAAATTGTGACTAGTCAAATCACTTATTTTTTTAAATGTGTCAAAACAAGACAGACAAGAGCAGGAAACTTGAAAAGAAGTTTGTCTTCATTGACCAAATTAACACTATATTGATCGATACTTCAATACTCACAAGCTACTCATTTGGTATCAATTCTGTTTTTAAAATATCCATAATAAAATTATATAAATACAAAACGTAGGTGGCTGCATCACTTCCAAACATTGGCAGTACTTTTGTATAATTTTTGTAACAATAAACAGCCCTGAGCTGGTCCATGTGTCATCTGACCGTGGAAACCTAAGTGACATGTGAACCGAGCATGCAGCTGCTCACAGTCTTTTTTTCATATATTTTTTTCATTATATCTTGTGAAAACATCCGAATCCCATACATACAGATGAAACATTGAGAAAACAAAGCGAAAAGCAGTATCACAATCGTACACTTCCTCATCAAACTTGTGAGAGAATGGCAGAAAGGAAACGTAGCATGGTGTTTAATCAGTACTTCTGTACTGGACTATTTTTTACACTTATTAGCACAAGCATTTTTATTTATTTGTACTCCTGTTTGCTTTTGTAATGAATTTGTTATTAATGGCCGGTATGTGTCATGTGATTTTGAAGTGTAATGATCTTTATTTTTTCTTTAAAAATGGGTATGTGATTTCATTTTTAAGAAATGATTAGTATCGGTATCGTTAAAATTGTAACAAAAAGTATCGGTATCATATCGAATATGCGGGATCATCCATCTGGGATCAGCGTGTGAGTGAATATTAATCAACCAATCATTTCAAACAGGAGATGGGAATTGAAGATGGGTTTGGATGTGCATGTACTGATTAATCCACATGTGTTGGGCACATGTGGTGCAAAGTGAAGGGTCACTGACTGGCGTCCTTGGGAGAGAATAGTTGAAAATGACCACTGATTGCTTCTACCCAATCTTACAGGTTAGTGATTAAAAGGCCTAAACTCGCTCAGGTTGCAGTCATCCCTGAAATTGGACGGATATCGAGGTAATGCTGCGACTTAAAGGGCTGTAGAGACAGACTATTATTATTATTTTAAAATCAATAGGCATAAAATCAATTTTTTTTAGGCATTGCTTGTGGGGGGCTTGATTGGTGGAGGGTGTGTGACGTGCGTCTCGTAGATGTTGAACTGTAACTATTTCTCGCTGCTGCTGCTGTGTGATCTGAGGTGAGCCTCAGCCTGGAGGGAAATGTACTACCGTTTGCCTTTGTGAGGCTTTCGTAATCTGCAGTCAAGCTTTATTCCACTGCCACACAGGCTACAAGGGAACCAACAGGGCTGTGGTGCTTCAGCAAAACAAAGAAACCATACTGTATCTTTGTTATTCTACATCAGAGACCATATACACCTGCACCTTTAATACCTATTTCAAGATGGCATAAAGAACCATACATAAAAGCACCTCTGTTGCAGTATGTGGGCTCAGGAGAGGACCAGTTTAAATGTGATAGGTAAATATATATATATAGCATATACTGTATATATTCTGCAGTATCTATGCCAGCAGAGTGACACTAATACTGTAAACACATTACATCTCCTCAAAATGGTGGGAAGAGCTGTCAAAACTGTCCACCACAATTTGTTTTGCTAAAGTGAGTAAACATGATCTGCCCACACTTTCTCAGTTGTTGTCTTGCTTCGATGTCAGACAGTCAGAACTTCTCATCTTGTGCATGTCTCGGTGACAGCGCAGCTTAGCATGCCTTGCAAGCTAATGTTGCCACCACTGTCACCACAGCTTCCTTCAAGAAGCAAGATGAGATCTGCAGGCAGAGTGTGAAAGGAGGAGGAGGGTGAGGAACATTAATGAATCCTTTGACAGTTTCACTCACATCTTCTCTCTCAACTCGTATATATCACTATGCGACACTCTCTAGATAATAAAACAGAAATACCAAATTAATTAAATCAATTAAATCTATAAAATTAGGTTATTCTGTCTTTGAACAGAAAATAGCCCTCTGCCTCGACATTGTTTTGCACAAACCTGATGCATAAATCTGTTGAATCAGTCTTTCTGGCAGAATCTAGCTGATACTGTGCTGTAAGGTTTTATATTTGCCTCATCAACTTGGAGGCAAAGTAGTGACTGCTGTCATTTTGCACACTCGTGCTCATGGAAGCGCAGATTTGCTGCTCCAAACAGCAGATGTCTGTTACAGTAGTTGTTCCTTGGATTTTAGGGGGGAAAATCCTGCCTTAGTTTTAGGTTTGTGGTTTGTTTGAAATAAACGAAAGACGATTTGAGCAAAAGAAAGCCACCTGCAGGAGCTCAAACAGGAGAAAATGCAAAAGAGAAAAAAGATCACTGGGACGTGGAGTGCACAAATATCATGACAACAAAATCACAACCAGTCTTACTGTGTGTGGCTCCTACAGTACATGTTCTCAGTCTGGTGTTAATCCCGGTCTATACTCTGCTGTTGGACATGTTGCTGAGACCATAATGCTGTGTGTGAGAAGCTGGTGTGGGATTACAGGTAACTGAAGGCTTTCTCTCCACTACCAGCTGCAGTCGTGCTCCATCTCATCCTCGCAGTGCGATGCCTAGTTTGGGATAAGTGGGTGGTAAACCTCTATGGGGAAATGTTGGCTTGTGTGTAGGTGGTAGATGTATGTTATCTGAGACTGGAATCATGGTTAAATCCAGAGGATGAGCAATATCTCCTCTCTGGTGTGTGGTATACAATATAGAGTCCTGCGCTGAATAGGTCATACTGTATATAGCTTGCACAAGGGAAACACGTCACTTCTTAGTATCCCACAGCCACCAGGGGGCTCCCAATTCCTCCCAATTGATTATTCCTCTGTTTAGTTTTGTCATAATTTAAGTTTGTCCCCAACTTTCTCTTTTTCAGGGGGACAGCAGGGATTTTTAACAAATTGTGAGATTATAATTTCTCTATGAAAAATTTGACACATGGGATACACAATAACAAATGATAGTAACAAATAAGATAATTTATGCATGCAACATTTATACAACATTTTGGGTGTGTGGGCACCATAACAAATTTTTGATATTGCAAAAAAATTGGGGCTGACTTTACAAAAATTTGGAATTTGGCTGCCCATTAACAAAATTGGAGGTTAAACTTTTTTTTGGGTGTTATAACAAGTTCTGGGTCCACCATATGACAATTTTTTGGACATGGGGGGGGGCTGCACAAGAGCAAAGGCTAGGATTATAACAAATTTAGGGGCACTATAACAAATATTTGCATCATAGAATAAATAACAAATATTTGGGGGTGCTGAACCACATGTTTTTTGGAATTTGCAGGTGCTATATAAAATTTTGCCGCCATTCTAAAATTTTTGGATTCGGCTGTGGTAAAAAAGATTTTGTAGGGTATTATACCAAATTTTGTAATTTAGGCACACTAAACAAAATTAGTGCATATATCTTAAAGTTTTAATATCCTGTGATTTTTTATGTGTTTTTATATTGCCTCTTTCCATAAGAACATGTACCAAACACTTCACATGTAAATGTAAATACATGCTTCATAAAAAGTGACAAACTGTGTTTCCCCCCCATAAAAGAGATGATGGTGGCTCAGTTATCACATAACTGAAATAACACAGCTGGGCAGGTCAGGGTGATGGGTGGGTGTACAGACTCAGACTCAGAAAGTCTCTCAGCATCTTACTCAAAGAAACCACTGGGGCACACTGATAGTTAAAATGTGACTGATTTGGTGCAAGCCCTTGCATTTTGATATGGCTGCATCATCATCAGAGTCAAACGTCTGTTCTCTGTTCTACTCTATGAGCACAAGGGGTTGTGTGTGAGAAACCTTTATTCATGTACTTTTTTTAAACTTCAGTGATTATGTGAAAAAATTTTCTTCTGCAAACCAACTTTTCTGTGAGTTTCTTATCTCACCATAACAAAGACCCAAGCATGAGCCTTATCCCCAAGATGTTAGTTATTTAGTTTCTTAATTTAAAATTTAACCAAAGTTAACTTTTACTTGCAAAAATGTACAGTAAATGTAAAGCACTAACTTAGCATTGGGCAATGTTAAAGGACTCGCCATAGTCCAAATAATGCAGTCCTTTAGTAGAAGAAGGTAGCGTGTTATTTGCGTCTTTAGAATGTATTTGAGTGCAGCAGTCTATACCTTAAATCAGTTTATTACAGGTAATGTAACTTTATAGAGAAACAGAGGAACTATATGCGTTAAATAGTTAGTTATAGATTGGCACTGCTAAATTAAACTGATAGTGACTTGAAAGGTGGCTGTGTAAAGGTAAATTGGTCCTTTGTGGTCAGCTTTGAAATGGATGGAAAAAGAAGAGGCGGCCAAATTAACATGCACCTTTTTGTAAGCGTAAGAGAGTTGTGCATTAGGATTGAGATAAAAGCAGTGCATTTAGCAGAACTATGAGGGTTTGAAACATACTGAGCATATGGAGGGACTGCACAGAAGTGGATTATGCTGCAAGTGGTTTGAAAAGTTTCTAAGGACATTTTTATTCTTGTTTAAGCCATAGCAACTTGTCGCTATTGGAATTTATTGTAACTGCAGATCCAAATGGACTTCAGCCTACATTTCCTGTGCATTAGAGGTGTTATGAATGAACAAATCTTAAGCACCATTGACTGAAATTGCTAATGCTGTTGTCAATCGTGATATATTGTATGTTACTTCCTGGTTAAAAGTTTACTCACAAACTGTGAAATCCACAGAAACAATCATGAAGTAATAAGACTGTTGCTGAGTTATTACCATATAAATAGTGCTTATAATAGGCCTAGTTTTGTTCTGAAAAACTACAAACTGGCGCAGTAATTAATGTATTGTAATGTCTTTCTAATTATATATACATTCGGGACTTAATGACTGGCATTCATGTATGCATCACTATATGACACTGCAGGAATGCTATATGAACACATCTACACAGTTGAAATAAACCTTCAAATGAACCTGTAGATTATGTTGAACTTCATAAATAAAAATGTTTTTCATATTTCGCATTTTTACTGTATTATTCATGGGTAAGTCACGACTGGCAGGCATAGCTGCTACAGCATTATTTACCTTAATACACAGCACATTAAGTGCATTCTCACTTTCAAGAAGACTGATTTCCGGGCTCTTTAATAAGCTGTCACTTCTTTTCCACTCCAAATATGAAAATCCACAGTCTGTTTATGAGCAAAATAAAATACACAGATACGAACGGCATTGCTCAAATGGACAGAAATGCAAATTCTCTGTATATCTCTCAGCTAAATACATTGAATAAGAAGTGGAGAAAGGAACAGATAGAGGGAGAGGCAGACATGATGGAAAAGAGAAAAGGAGGGAGGATGGCTTAGTCAAAAGACGGACAAAAGAGCCCACACTGTGTGCAAAGGCTTTCTTATGCAGCATACTTTAATGAACAAGTGAGTCAAGGTGCTTTCAGTGGGTCCCTGAGAGGAACACATGCGCACACATACACACACACTCACTCACAAAGATAAATGTTGCCTATTCAATTAGACAGACACCTCTAAATTGGCACCTTTGGAGAGTAGGCAGGAGAGAGCGTCTGAGTGAGGAGAGAGGGAGGCGGTGACTGTTGATGCTAACAGCTTGAGGGATGGAGCTCTGTTTCTGGGCTGTCAGCGGCTGCCAGGGGGATCAGGCTGCACAGGTCCAGTATCCAGACAGCCAGGATCTAAAGGTACCGAACCCAGCTATTTCTTAGCATTCAAAAAGGCACCCAAATAGAGAGAAAAGCACAAGGATGAGGAGTGGTTACAAGATGTCCTCTGCAGGCTGTACACAGGTGATTCAGCTGTAGCTTTCTTCACTGAGAGGAATGGCGATTAATGGTCAGAATGAAAATACATGAATACAACACAGATCAGCGTGATCTAAAATGATCAAACCTGCTGACTCAAATATTCACACTATGTAGCCTTTTTCAGCATATTCTGTAAATGTGCTACATCTATCAGTGTTTAGCCTGTGAACCCTTTTAGTTCTGACATTTAGTACATGATGAAACCACATACTGTGTGTGAGTACAAAACAGTCCGTCCAAGAATCTGTGATCTTGCCATTGACCAAACTCTGCAATATTTGAACAAGCTTATAATTTTTTTTCTAAAAAACATTTTCAAACTAGCAGAATGCTTGCCAATTTTACCAATCACTGCTTTTTTTGCATATAAATAATTCATCTCAGATTCCAATTTTGTAAAAAAACAAAAAACAGATTACTTAATATTTGTAAATATTACCATAATTTATTGCAGATTAACACAACAATTGTTACAAATTTATGAGGAAAAACAGCTGCATTAAATTGCTACAGGGCCCTGGGGCAGCAGTGGCCCCCTATTGAGCCCCTTTAAACAAATTAGTTTTAAGCAGTTATGTTATATATATATATATTGTTATACTAACATCAAATGAAAATGTGAAAACAATGTGACAATGTAAAAAGGGTCACTCGTAGTGATGAATCTACAGAGAATTGTCACCTGAACCTGCAGCTCCTCTCAGCTTTACGTAGCTTTACAGTAAGTTTCAGCTCATTGTTCAGCTTGCAACTTTACTATTTTGGTTCACGCTCACTGCTTTCATGGCATAATTTTCAGCCATAGCAGTTTTCATCTATATGACAAGGCCTCAAGATTGGATAAATATGCATGGGCCACCATAGAGTCCTTACCATCTCAGCTTTTAATTGTACTTTAGTGGTGCATACTATCAAGAAAATGTATAACTAATCAAATTACCACAATTGCCACATAGACAACTCGGTTGTGATAACTTTTCGGGACCCAATAAAAGCCTTATTTTAAACTTTTTTGTGATGGACATTTTGGAGTTTGTCCACATGAATCAGTAAAACGTTTTCGTCGTGATATGATATTTGTATTCAGCACACTCCAGAGAGTAAAACTGAAGACAGATCCACTTGTTAAAATTGAGAGAAAACTTTCAAAACAACTGCAGTGGCAATCTTTCAAACATTTGTGCTATCATTCAGTGTCCTAAATTTATACATTCTCTAATATTTGTTTGAAATGTTTACCCCTTGAGCCAGTGCTAAAAACATGTTGTTTTCTTTGGTGTTTTACCAACCTGTCTCCACTGAAAAGAAGACCTTATTGAAAGTTTAATCCATTTGTGTGGCCCCCCTGGCTCTCTTTGTGCAGCCTTTTTTCTATGTAAAAAATAAGCTAAAATATTACAAAGCTGAATAGACTCTGATACAAAGAGAGGAAGGCAGTGGAGTTGCATACTGTCTTCATTTGTGGTATTGCAGTTTTATACTCCTAAAAAAAGGAGGGTAATTGATAACTACTGGAGTTTGTCGTACCAGTGACAGTATAAGGCTCATAATGTCCTCATATGAGTGCAAATAATAAAGAAAAAGGGGGCACAGAGATGAGTGGGAGGATAAGCAACGGAGTGGGTGTTTGGAGGCGTAGATATAATATGATCAGCGTAATGGAGGTATTCATGCATAAATTTAAGTCTTCAATTTCAGCTGTTTCAGCTCTGATGCTCTCACAGAGCCATTGTTTGTCATCCTTATTATTGTGTTTTTATCATTAAACAAGCCCGTCATTCTGCGCCGCTGTTTAAACTGAGCTCTGTTCATAAGACTTGTCCTCAGACACAACACACACACAACCACACACACACACTGTTTTTGTTCCAGAGCGCGGCTCCCTGGGGGCTCCTCCAGGGCTGTTTTGAGAGATAACGGGGACCCTCTCCACACACTCTCTCCCCCACTGTCTGACCTTTACAAAACACAAGTCAGAAAACGTGTGGCATTTTCCTCTAATCATCAGCACCTAAACACATGAGAAATGGTGGTGTACTTCAATTAAGGCATCCAATGGCCCCATGGGAAATGATTCACTTTTCTTCAGTAGCAGTCGATATCAAACCCGGAGGTGCTGTACTGAGCAGCATTTCCTTAGCTTTCTCCTATCTGATTTACCATATATTTATCTATATTCCTGCTGCAACCCTTCACACAACTGTTTATGCTTTTTCCCTTTTCTCCTGTAATCCGCTGTTTTCTTTTGTGGCTGCGTACTGGAGCGATATGCTTGACTTTATATGCTTGTCTGTCTCTTTCAAAGGCCTTCCTCTGTCCTCTAGTCAATACACTTCTCATTTCATCTGTGCTGGAATCTCTCAAAAGCTCAGCTCAAGGAACACATGGACCGAGAAACTCCTAAATAAATCCTTTCAATATGCCCTGTGTCTACATGAGGCATTCGCTCCTCTTTTGAATCACAACTACTGAGATGGGAAAGCCACGCAGAAGTGGATTTTACTGCCTGACTTTTCACAAGGACAAAGTGCTGTATTCTCTGTCTGTAACTAAAGATAAACAGTGAATGGTACAGAAAAATCTGTCAGTGTTTTCTTCTGTTTCCGTTTTTTCTAAATATCTGAAATGTCTTAGTAGGAATGAAAATGATCCTCCAAGTAAAGACATTTCTATGTGAGATGTTTTTAAATTCAGTTTCTGTATTCATTTGACCTTTATTAACGAGGTAAAGGTCATTCATTTTGCAAGAAAGAGGACAGGCATCGGCCCAACTGAGATTTTTTTGTGTGAGAACTTTCCAAGAAAACATCAACAGTAACATAACAAGTACCAGTAACAACAAACACTGTCTGTACCAAAAATAGTTTACTATAACAGAAGCACCAAAATAAAACAATGTATTAAACAAAAATGCATACAAAATCTCTTTAAGCTGAAGACCATTATTTCAATGACCTTTTCTGACTGAAAGTCTCTTGCACCTGTAACCAACCAGACACAGTGTACTGATCTCACCCTGGAGTAAACTTATACGTCACTACAGCAAGGTGATATCGTCAACCACTGGGGGTCAGCAAAAAATGTGTTTAGCTGCTGTTCTTTAGAGTTTCGAACAACTCAGCTCTTAAAGCGGCATTTATGATTTTTTGGCAAAAGGTCCTCCAACCCATACAACTACATAGGTCGTTTGTTCCTACCCTCTGATACCACCCACAGGAGCGTTTCCTAAATTAGCACCCCTACCGGTGGCAGTGGAGGACGGGCTGTAAGGTGAGGATGGGCTGCATACGTTACATAAATCACGCGACATAAGTCACGTGACGTTAAACACGTGGTTAACGTTGTCGGAGTTTGGTTAGGTTTATGCAAAAAAACTATTTGGTTAGGCTTAGGAAAAGATCATGGTTTGGTTTTGGTTACGCAACTAATGTAAGTTATGCAACTAACGTAAGTATGTTACGTAAGTCGCGTAACTAACGTAAGTTGCGTAAGTCAGGTACGTAACGTTATGTAACTTAACTGACTTGGTTTCACACAGGACACAAACCCCGGTCTTCTGGATGAAAGTCCTTTATTTGTTTGTGTCATCCATCCACCCCATAAGTGGACTATACTACGTCACCTGACTTTCTGGCTTGCTCCTGTCATATTTACCACGACCACTAGAGGTCGCATCCTACAATAAATGTAAGCATGGGTCGTAATAAGCTGCTTGCACAAATTCCAGAGATTTGAAAGAGTTCAGGAGGAAAAGTTGCATCCATACATATGCTGCATGTGGAATGTAAAGACACAGTGAGATGCACACAGAAGCTCCTTGCTTGTTTTATGGACTGTGTCTGTTTGTTAAATTCCTGCCTCAGCAGAGCTTCATTGACATTACTCTTAGATTGCAAGACTTTGTGTTGATTGGCCACACCTCATCTGTGTGTGTTTGTGTTTTTTTTCTCTGGGCCTGTGCTTTATACTTGGACAAAGACCTGTGAGTCGGATGCTTACCTTCCACATAGCGAAGAAATAGGTGACGATCGTCCTCTCCAGGTCTCTTTTTGCACTTGGAACACACCTATGTGACCTGAGTGACTTTTCCCACATGAGACCAGTGTTTACCACTTGGAAGATAACTGTGGGTGTGAGACTTAGGCTACCCTTTCCTTCCGATTGCACATTCATGTGAAATGTACCTCCAAAACTGAAAGTGACTATGAAAAGACGGAAAGGCTAGGGGGGAGAATGGGGAAAAAAAGCTTATTGCACAAGACAAAACATGCTTATTGCAGCATATTTTGTCCTCTGCACGAAGTACACATGGGGAGTTGTGTGTTTTTTCTCACTGGCCTGTTGTTCAGTGTTGTACAGTCAATCAGCCTTACGTCATGGAACATGTTTGGCTGCCATCCCTCTTTTTTGCAGATGAGATAGGTGGAGCATGGTGGCTTGTTCCTGTCTGACCTGCTATCAGGGTTTGTGTCCTGTTACAGGCTGTGTGAAATACAACAATAGTTATATATTGTAATTCTGGCTCAACGCACAACCCCTGATATGTTTACCTGCCATTCCATTAATCACTGAAGATGCAATGAATTCATAGGCCCTTTATGATCTGCTGAGCATGTATATTTATATATGTATACATGCAAATGTTAATACTCAAAGGTGAGTGACTAAGCCTACAGAGCCTATTTAGGGTTATCCACATGTAGTGGCTATTGTTATCCCAAGACTTAGACAGAATACGTGCCCTCTTTTACTGAGTGGAATGTAAGTATGGAAGCTTCTCAGTGCTTATCTAAAGAAAAACTTTAATTTTAATTTTATTATAATATTGGTCTAAATTTCATTTTATATATTTTTCTAAATTAAAATGCTGACTTAGACTTGCAATAACTGGGTTTTTGGCCCACTTGGGGGCAGCAAAAACAGGTTGTGAACATAAGATTGTCATATCATCACCTTTTAAGTTCATATGGAGAACTTAAAAGGTGCCAGCTACACTGGTCACAAACTTTCTCAAATTACCGCTAAACAGTACACTAAAATGTGTTTCTGAAAACATTTGAGGACGGGAAATAAGCAATGCAGTAACAGAATCTGGATTCATATTTGATCAGCACTGCCTAGTTTGACAGACTGATCTGAGTTTCGTGAGCCTGGTGCGTTGCGCTGGAAGGACCTGCTGACTGGATGCAGGCCCAGACCTACAACCAATAGGTGACAGCTGATGACTCTGTTCACTAGCTAGTCACTAACCGTGTATGTTTGGTGCTGAGCAGGCAGTGTACAGTGGGTTTTTAGAGCTTTTCTCTGAAAACAACTGCTGCCAAAAACAACACTATGAGAGCGGTGAGAGTGAATCAAAACGGTACAGATGCAGGCCGGACAGCTAAACAATGAGCTGAAACTCTCTATAAAGTGCTGTAAAACCAAGGTGAGCGGCAGATTTGAGTGATAATTCTCTGTAGGTTCATTACTAAACAACCTCTTTCACATTGTCACATTTGATACATTATTATTATTAGAATATAGATTATAGCTGCTTTAAAGTTTCCACTAAAATGAGATATGCATATTTGTGTATTTTAAATAATATTTGCTGCTTTTTAACATTGCTTAAAGTGTGTTTTAATGCGCTGTAAGACTCAAGTCGAAGGCAAATTTGGACTAAAATAAATCCTTATAACACAAAAAAGGACCTCATATTAACACAACTCAAATATTGCGTTATGGAGTCAGAGAGAGCTGGGAAAGACTTGCCTTGGGAAACTACATTCTTTGATTTGTTACCTCCAGGGGAAAAGAGTTATTTAAAAAAACATGTATAATTCATGTGCAGCTAAGTGATATTAAAAGCATACATGTGTGCTATGATAATATTTGTGTTCATCATTAACACCACGGAGGGCTGCTGCTTAATTGCATGCTTCCCATATGTATTTATACAAGTTCTGATTAAGAACTCGATTTTGAGAGGTTAATGGTTTAAATGAAAGAAAACAAAATGTATTTTTTGGCACTTTGAGCACCACAAGCAGACATCTCTACTCTCCAAAACTCGGCAACTCACACCAAAACAATCTAGATGGATAAATAGAACTACAGGTAAGAGGACAAATATGTATTTTTGATTTTGGGGTGAACTGTCTCTTTAACCTGCTCTCTTCTTTATTCCTGCACTGTCAACTCCATCGCCTGCTCCCTTCATGTATCAGCATGTATCAAGCAAATGATCTGATAGTATAAACAGATTCTCCTTTATGGACTCAGTGGGGATTATGTCAGTCCTAATGAGAGAGAGGAGAGATGGAGAGCTTTTTGCATCTGCTGTTCTGGTGGAGCGCCTTGTGTTAATTTTCAGGAGCACACAATTGATTTGTGGCCAGTATTGGTTTTCCTCCTCCATTCCCTTCACCAGGAACCCACAGCTGGGTCTGGATCAATGGGGTAAATTGAGGGTTTGATAGGACTAATTCTTACTGGCTCATGAGCCACACTGGCCACTGTACGTTTGTGATGTTCCATCTAAAGTAACCCCCACGGTGTGAGTTTTGCAAACATTTAGTTCTCCTGTTCCTGTCGTAGCTAAGTGGGGAACTCTACTAAAAGAACTCTTCTAGATTTCGATTTAGACTTTACCGTTTCTGACCTTAATTGCAAGCCATTGTTAAATGTGATCTCATTTGGTTCCCACTTTAATACAGGCAGAGTCAAATATGTAAGAAAGACTTGTATTTTGTACCCTGAATTTTGTTCTTATTCTCACCTGAGGACTGTTTCTTTTCTGTCCTGTGTTGTTTGGAGGGGTTTTCATTGCATTTGTTTCTGTATCAGTTATATCCTGAATTTGTTTTCATTCTAAAAAATGTATTAAATAAATGTTTCGATTAATCGGTCTAGTCATTTATCAAGCAAAAATACCAAACATTCTCTGGATCCAGTTTCTCAAATGTGAGAATTTGCTGCTTTTTGCTGTTGTATATTATTTTAAATTAAATATCTTTGGGGTTGACTGTCGGTTGAACAAAACAAGCAATTTAAAGATAACACCCTAAACTATGATTTAGCTGTTTAACTGTCATGGGAATTTATCACTATTTTTACACTTCACAGACTAAACAATTAAAGGTCCAGTGTGTAACATTTAGGAGGGGCAGAAATGGAATATAATATTTATAAGTATGTTTTCAATAGTGTATATATGCCTGAAAATAAAAATTGTTGTGTTTTCATTACCTTAGAATACGCTGTTTTTATCTACTTACCATGTTGCACCGCCATGTTTCTACAGTATCCCAAAACGGACAAACCAAACACTGGCTCTAGATAGGGCCGCTCACATTTAACCGCAAGTTTCGCGGCCACTATAGTTTCTCCTACATGCTTGGAAGGGGAGGGTGAGGTGAGCGATATTCAAATGGTTGCAACGTGCAATTTAACCACAAAATGCCACTAAATCCTACACACTGGACCTTTAATCGATTAATCGAGAAAATAGTTGGCAGATTAGTCAATAATGAAGCCGGGTTATTTATTTCAGTAAAGCTACAGCACACGTTTTTCACACACACATGGCAGGAAAATAACATCTATCCTGGTGGCTTTTAAATATATATTGGACCCAATGGGGCTAATTGTCACTATTCAAAGTGTCCAAGACTAGCTTTTGAATGCGTGGTATGCACAAAAAGTGTAATTTTCTTTTGATGGGTATGTCCAAAATAAAAGTCTAAGAACCAAGATGTCACATGTACTGAAATTGTGCTCAAACACCCAAAAAGCCACAGAACCTAACGTTTCATATTTATTATTACATTGAGCACTGTCTCTTTTAGAACCAAAAATTGCCAAACTAAAGTTGTTGTTTTTTTTAAACTTATAATCTTACGGCAACCTCTAAGCCATTAAATGATTCTTTTATTTGAAGAATTTCATTTCACTAAACCTCCTGGTATTTAATATCCCACATCACATATCTAGCTCAGAATCTGGGGACAAGTTGAACAATGACTGATGACTCTTTCTCTTGTGTCCGGCTACTTGAGTATCAACTTTAGCAGAACATTGAAATATGTCTGAGCATTTTACAAAATACATCAGTAATTCCCTGAAAAAAACAGGACAAAATTTCCTGCAGAACACCACCTCTTTGAAGGATGACGTGACCTGGGGGGTGGGGGAGTCTGAGTCATGAGAATAAGTGAGTCATGGTCAGGTTGCCAGGGGCTAAGGAAAAGGAAAGGAAAAAACGTCAGTTGGTGATTATTTTTTAAATCTCCTCTTCTCCCAGTCACAAAGTGTCAAGCTGTAGGTGTGTCTGACTGTGTATTGATAAAAAAACAAAAAGAGGGGAAGAGCATTTATGGAAGAGCACCAGCAGACGTCTTTTAAGTTGGCAGTCCCCAGCGCTTCTTATCAAAGCGTTACACAGGCAGCACACATGCTGGCCGAATGATAGTCAAATGTTCTGATCCACCCAGTCATCCATTATAGGTGCTGTCATGCTCTGGAAATAGGAGCTACATCGTTGGGAGAGACTTCCATTTAATTTATTGACCTCTGTCGTCTCAGAGGATTCTCCGGCTACAGATGAAATGGTTAATTCAGTTTAATTTCAAGACTTTTTCTTTCTTTAACCTACTGTATTGAGTGCTCATTCAAAGTCATCAACACCGTCCCCTTTTATGCCTGCACTGCACCAAGAGCCCATCACTCTGTGTGTAACTGAGGAAAAGGCTTTCTTATCTTTTGAAAGGCCACAATGCCTTTCTCTTGGAAAATGATCTTTATCTGGGAGCTTTCATTGGGTTTTCTCTCTGAAACTTTTAGAACTCATTGTATGCACTTCTTACAGTTGGAATTCAATGATTTTTTTCTTCCTTTTTCGGGTTATGGAGATGAATAGTTTGGAATCTCTTAAAAAGAGTCAACATAAAAAAAACTGGGAGATGGAGTCTGAAGTATTTAATCAAAACGGGGGTTTGTCTGTGCGCTCCCACAGTCGGAAAAGTATAAAATCAGTCGTGTGAAGGATTCAGACGACTTTTCCTGGCAGGCAGACTACAGGCTCTGCCATAAAGCTCATTATGAGTTTCTAAGAAGTGCTGGGAGACATTAAATCCTATAAAATGAACTACAATAACATCTAATAATTAAATATAAGGTTTGAATACCTGATTTAAATTTCTGAGAGCTTTTACCGTCCTCTAAACAGACTTAACTTATTTGAGGTCTTAAGTGAGTGAAATGAAAAGTTGGGATTGCAAGTTCATTGCACAATGGGGTGGGGGGCTCGGAGCCAACTCAGGATTAATTAAAAATAACAAATGGATATTATTTCCCTGCCAGGCTCAACCTTTCTACAGGAATTTGAGCACAGGGGAGCATTTTTGGAGTCAGACACTTGGTAATTGCTTCAGTCTCATACTGTCTCTCCTCTCAGAGAGGGCGGGGGGTGGAAGGCAGGAGAGTCGACGAGAGTTGGTTTTCTGTCATAATTTCATCACATTACAGTGCATTAGGCTGATGATATTGACAGTAACAGCATTCTGCTGATTCAGAACCAGCTGGAGGATCAAATAATTCATTCATTAAATAATTCATTATTTACTTCCCTATTTGTAACTTCAGCATCAGTTGTATATATAGTATTTTGTTCTATAGAAAAAAAATTACACTACCTAAATCACTCTTCAAACATGTTATTCCTAAATTAGGGATGCCACAATCCAACTTTTTCTATCCTGATACACATTCCAATACTTTAACTCAGAGTACTGAATTGTTACCAATACTCTCTTTTTCCAAATCAAAATCTGTATACCTGTATACACTGTGTGGAACTCATTGTCATTTTTATCGAAGGTAACCCCAACCAGCCATATCTGACTGAATGTTACTGACAGTGGAACACTTAATCTTACGGTATAATGACAATGATGTAGAAACTGTATTTAATGTGGATCAGTCACATCTGGCCCATACCCTTAAAAAGGTTCCCCCGGGGAGAGTTCTTGTAAACAGGCAAAGTTTCTGTTAACATTTAGTGTTACACCTTAAGGATATGCACATTTTGAAATCTGCATTGTTTACATCCATATTTACTTGCTAAAAGTGTTCTTCTTTACTGCCTTTTGTTGGCACATTGCTGTGGTTCTTAGGTCATTACCGCCATCTGTTGATCAGTTGAATAATGTGAAACCATTGCCATTGGTTCCACAAAGAGACATCGATCAAGGAAGAGACAGATAGACCAATTTCTCCATTGATAGCAGCCATTAATATGCAGTGCAGCATCTGTCTTATATTGTGAGCAAGGGTTCACTTAACTTCACTCACGGTCCAGAACAAAATTATTAACATATAACATTGTTAATAATTAACATTATCAACATCATCATTTTGAAACTTCTCTTCTTGCTTCAAACTGCAGGGGGCAGAGAAACAACAGTTTTGACAAATCTAACCTGTATGGTGACTATCTACCTGTGACAAGGTTTCACAGAGTTTGACAGCAAATACAGCCGTGAGTGACAGTGTAGTGGCAGTGCGGACAATCAAAATGTTGATATTGGAATCCAGCACAGTGGAAATGACACAAGATGAGAGATGGAAATACCCCAGGCTATTCCTCTGTCTCATGGGACTTGGGACAGCTATTGCTTTTTTCTCCTTCTACCAAACAGCTGAATGTGTCAAGTTCAGGAGTTCTCAGAAGTCATGAGTTTTCAAAATGTAGTGAAATGTAGGAAATCATAAAATCGACATAGACAAGAGGCACTTCACATTCCAAAATAACTCCTGGATTTGCACTGAACAGCCCACTCTGATAACAATTTAACTGTGTAAAGAAAGCAGGGTGTTTTGTCAAGCAGGCAACGCAGGGGATACAGGGGGACTGGACCCAAACACAGGCACAGAGGCAGAGCTGGTACAGTACAATGATTTATTAGTGAAACAAAGGTTTACGGAGTGATGAGGCAGGCAGAGGTCAAAACCAGGAACACAGGCAAACAAATCCAAAAAGTCCAAGAAATGAGCCAAGTCCATAAAAACCTCATGTAAGTCCAAAATACTTAAAAAAATAAATAGTGTGAAACACTAGGAAAGGGCTGGACAACGACAAACTGGCATAGAACAACCGAAACACAGACTTAAATACACTCAGGAGATGGGAGACACAGGTGAAACCAATCAAAGCTGGGCAAACAATCAAACTGACGGAAAAAACCCCCACACAAGACAGGAAGTAAAACTGCACAACACACATGAGGCCGAGCACATTACAAAATAAAACAGGAAATACTAAACCAAACTCTCAAACCATGACACAGGGTTCTCCTCTAACAATTGTCTTGTCTCTCTTTCAGAATGAATGGACAGAAGCACTTGACACAGGTGGCCATGATGGCACTCCTGGTGCTAACAGTGATGGCAGCTGAAGGGGGCAAAGCAGAGAAACAAGGTGAATCTTGTAAAGCTCAGGACAGATTCTTCACATCTACAGAATTAATCTATATCTGCAGGTTAAGATTCCCTATACACTGTTTATTAATATGAAACAGGAGCGCTGTGATGTTCAGTCTGAAATCAAATCTATATTAAATGAAGTTTAACATGCCACAATTAAGGTAAGACACTTCTACTTTCTGCTGCTGTTTTACTTAATAATAATAAATAATTTCCTTTAATAAAGAGAAAAGTCTTAGTATCTTAAAAAAGCATAAAATGGAACTAATGCTTCACTGGTGTCAAAATATGACTTGGCATTTCAGTTTGTTTGATGATGGAGAAGCAATGTCTGTCAATGAACATACAGTGATATCACTCCCTAAAAGGCTGCACTGTGAGAAATGTCCCTCTTAACAACTTATTTAGTTGGACACAACTATAAACTATACTAAAAATATATGAAAATGAAAAAATAGCCTTTGGGGTTGAAGTAATTTGTCTCCCTTGAGAATTTACCAGAAACAAATAGCAATACCTTGCAAGAAAGGCAAACTAAGTCAGATAACTTCCACTTGGGTAAAGAAAACAACTTTTAGCCTAATTTAAATTCAAGTAAAAAGGTTAATTTGCATTTGAAATTAGCACAAGCACCTAAACCCATTACATCTGCCTTGAAATAATCTGAAAAAGCCTAAGAGGGGGTAAATACTTTCATAAACACTGCAAGCAGCAGTTTCCACTTCTTGTTTTAATAAAAGCTAAGATTCTAACACGTTTTGTATAACCAGAACTGTAGACGTGAGACTTTGGTGTCTAATTGGGCTCAAGACATGAGAACTTCAGACTTGACTGGTCTGAGACTCAACCCCTTAAATACATGACTTGACACTTGAAAGCAAAAACCTTAAAGTCAGTGAAATGACTTGTTCTCAGCGATGTAAAAACAAACTTAACACAGGTTTTAAAGAAAAATGTTCAATGTATGACATTTTGCACGTTAATTGCTTTCTGCTTAAGAAGACTTGTGAGTGCATCGTGCCCTCAAAAACTTGATAAATGTATTGAGGCTTGCTTCGACAAAAGTTTTGAACAAGTTGCACTAGTTTCAATTGACTGGAGACTTGACTTGACCTTGCCTCAAAACAACTCTGTCTTTAACTTCATCTGTGGCGATATTGTTGGAAGGTTACAGAACTGGTGCATGTGTGGTCTTATAGGAAAGAAGGAGCGCAAGTCGGACTGTGGGGAGTGGCAGTGGAGTGTATGTGTAGCCAACGAAGGGGACTGTGGAATCGGCACCAGGGAGGGAACGCGCACCGGCACTGACTGCAAGCAGACCATCAAGACCCAACGCTGCAAGATCCCTTGCAACTGGAAGAAGAAGTTTGGAGGTGAGGGAGAACTGTTCAGACTCAGACTGTGCTGGGTAGAAATATGGAAATAAGGTGCTACTTGGGCTGAAATCTAAAAGGTCTATTTTAAAGGTACTGTAAGCAACATTCACTCCCACTAAATGTCCAAACAGAGCACCAGCATCTCAGATCAAAACAAATGGGCGCTACAGTCCACCAGACTCCATTGAGAAAAACAGTAATTTTACCTCACAGATCATCGTAAAACATACTTAATTCAAACTGGACATAAAAATTAAAAAAAATCTCACCAAAACTATCTTTTCTAGTCTTTCCACTGTACCAACAATCACCAACTCTCGTTTGGTTGAAATAAATCCTTAATTCACCGTGTTAGCTGAGAAAGGAACAAGCTGTTATATTGCTCTCCACAAAGCCAACAGTTTCACACAGAGGGACTCAGATGCACTAACATGCATGCATGTCCGGATCGCCTGTATAAACACAGCACAGAGAAGTTGGGATAACAACACACATAAAGGGAGTGTGATGTCATTCTCTGCTCAGGACGCATTACTCTACTATATCTTTACACAGCAAATAGTTCGTTGCTGCTATATTAATGTTCAGAATGTCATATACAGAACCTTTATATAGTTTTCAAATAACTTGCAACCACTTAAATACCCAGAAAACGTCCCTGCTTCTGTACAACTGCATGGCTCCCATCCCTCTCACCCTTCACCTCCCCATGATGTATGCTGTCATTCACACAAACAATGGTCCCATTTTCACAATAGGAATGAGTAAGCTAGCTAATTAGAGGTACAACAGAAATGTCTGCTGAGGACGTGATACATTGTCCTTGAAAACACAGGAATAATCATCCTGCTTTGTCATTTGCTTTTTGGGCTTGAGACTGTGCAGCCTTCACAGCTGAAATGTCTTGCAGTGACAAGCCTGAGGGACTTTCGTTCCCCCAGTATGGCCCGTCAGGCAGGAGCCTGCTGCTCTGCAATAAGCCTGTCACGAGTGATGAACACACTGCAGGAAATAATGGTCCCGCTAACTGGCTATATAGATTATAGCAGCAAAAGTTTTTGGAGAAGTGGCAATAAGTTACATGCCTCTGGCCTTTAAAATGTGGAAAGTTACTTGAGAAAAGAAAAAAGGCTAACTAGCCCTTCTTGTATTGTTGAGGCTGAAAGGTCCTTGCAATCCGATCCAGTGTCTATTTTATTTTGGATATTTTTGCAATTTCAAAGATAAATAAATACTGTAACCTTTGGTGTCTACGCCCCACAAAATGCATCAGAATTGGTGTGAAAATACCCTGCAATTTAACCCTGGGAGCCAAACCTGGATTCAGATATGGTGCTGCTCAGTAAAAATGTCTGTCTGTCATTGATGTAAAGACTAGACTAGTAGCCCAAGTACTAGCATAGCATATTGCATTAAGGAAAAACATTATGTACTATTACAAGAACCTTGTTAAAAAGTGTAAAGAGTCGTTCCGGACTTGATCTGCAGCATGACAGATTTGACATACCATTTGGCAAAACTGTCTGATTACAATATTAAACTCCAAGAGATCCTTAAAAACAAACAAGTGAAAACTAAGTTAACAGTGGTTTTATGTTTGCAACACATGGCCCAAATTGTTTTTTGCAACTCACTTTATACGAGACAACAATGCAGGGAGAGTATATATGCTGTGCTTAAAATAGGAGTGTGTGCAAAATACTGTGGAGCCAGGGTTGCCAGCAGCATGACCCAAAAAAGAGGACAACTGTGTGGGGCAGGTGACAACGGTAACCAACACCAAAGCTAATGGGTTTCAATACAATAGACCATAGAAATACTCGTACAATGAATTCACAGACACAAAGCCCAGAACAGATAAGAAGTGATGTTGAAAGGTGATAAAAGAAAGGGGATGAATAACAATATTTCAGTCTGAGGAAATATCTTTTTTTTCAAGGCATTGATGTCTGGGTCCCTTATTAAAGGGGCACTCCACTCGTTTTACAGATCAAAGTCAGTATACTCAGTTTGCAAAAACAGTTGATTAATGTCTTCTGTGGATTTGGAGGAGCTCTCTGGAAAACTAACCCTGATGATGTCATCAGTGTTGGGCTCGGAGACAACATATTTATAATATAATTAGTTAAGAAACAATAGCATACAAGTATATAGAAGCATTCAAAGGCCATGAATTGATCAGCAACTTTTGGCCTTGTTGCAGTCTTGTGGAGAAAGGTATTCTTTCCATCCTAAATAAATGTAAATGATCTCAGTCCAATCCCTAATTGTGAGCATTTTCACTACTTTCTAGTGATGAAGTTAAAATCCTGAACAAATATTTGACACTTGATGTAAAATTTCTCAAAGGCAGGGCAAGATTCTAAATGAACAGATCTTTTCCAATGATTCTGAAATCTTTTCACACATATATGACTCTGTTTGGATGTATGGTTGCTGATTAGTGGGTGTGTTCACACTTTTATATGACACCTTAAAGAGGACATGGGCTGCCTGCCAAATTCCCAGAAGCCAGCAAGGAAGCTCTCTCTCTGAGACAAATTATGGAGGCGGAGGGGTTTTAAAGTTCGATGCTCAGGAAGTCCCTGTAGGATTCTTGCAACAATGGTCCTGTCACTCCCTCCACTCTCTGTCCCTCCACTCCTCACCCCTTTTCTCTCATCTCCCCTCCTCTGATGAGCACCCTGGGATTTCAGAGGCAGTGACAAGGGGTCCGACGCTTTCATGTGAGAGGAAGCTGAGGAATGAGTGTAACAGCCTCCAGGGAGCCTGGCTAGAGTGGCAACAAAATAATGGAAGGAGATATGAGAGACATGGACATACAGTACACAAACACACACTTGTGTGCGCACGCACACACACACACACACAGACTTTTTCAAACACATTTCTATAATATACACCAGCAACTGCTGCTATTTTCTAGAGCAATTTTGCATCCTCTGGGGTTGAGTTTAAGGAAGGTTAAATTTAATATCACATGAAAGCACATATGTGAAATTTATTTGAGGTGCTGCTGAAAATACTTTCACTTCTCTGGTGCCAAGATTGTATCTGTGCATTATTTCCAGGATTAACAGGAGCCAGCCTGTTTTTGATTACATTCATTTGTCAGCGGGTTTCATCATATAGGAAATATAGCTTTTTGCTAACAGGGACAGATGGTGCTTCACAATTTTGATCTTATAAGCGTCTTTGATTTTGTTGTTAGTAGGAGTGTCTGGTGACAAGGTTTTGGCAGAAGTCACTTGTTTCATTAACTGATTGCAATTAACTGCAATTGACTGCTTTTTAAAACAAATATAGAAGCTGCATTGTGTCATTTTACTAGGTTTTCGGCTTGATCGATCCTATATGATGCCTCCTTAGAGCTAATTCGCTAAACAAAAGCATCTAATTAAGTATCTGATTTCTTTGTGTTCTATAGGGGAATGCAAGTACGACTTCCAGGCTTGGGGGGAGTGCGATCTGGTGACGCGCAAGAAGAACAGGACGGGCGTGCTGAAGCGAGCGCTCATGGATGCAACCTGTGCCACCACTGTCACAGCCACCAAGCCCTGTGGGAAAAACCCCAAGCCCAAACCGCGAGGTAAACTGAGAGGAATAAATCATCTCTAGATAAAATGCAACTCTCACTGGACATGTTGATCTTGTCAATAACAGTGGTGTACATTGAAGACCTGTTGATGAATCACCACATCCTCAAAAATATGGCATGAGGTGAAGATATATTTACTGTTCAGTTTCAGAAGCATAAACAAAACTTGAATGAATTTTAAGTAGATTCTGACACTTCAACCATACAGGGCTTTCTTAATCCAACTGCTAAACAGTGCCAAGATACTTGATACTAAATGTTATCAATTACTAATTATATAGTACTCACTGAAAAAGTAATTATACTTATAGTATATGTATCAATTGCTAAAATAGTAATTTTACTAATTACTCAGCAGCAAAAGTAGTAAGTAGCATTACTTGTTACTCAACTCAGCTGCGTCAAAGGTGCCTTTAAACAACTCCAAATCCTCCACACCCACATATTGCATATTCTGTATTTAACTTAGTAGAACTAGAAAATAAGAAATGTGGTTTAACAAACAGGCAGCCTATGTTTTGAAGGTATTTACTGACCATCAACTGCTAGCTAATGTTAGCCAGGGTGACTGCACGCAGCCATCTAGAAGTGCCGGGTTTACACACAGCAGCAGGGTTTACACACCTGAATTTCATCTCATTGTCCCCATCCAACGATGAACTTTTTGATCAGGATGACTACTCTCAAAGAGACCCAGAAGCCGGAAAGTTCTCCGTCGCCTCCATGACTAAGACCTCGCTCCCCACTAATGTTATCCAAAAGACGCCCACGAAGCGGGTAAGTACAGCAAGTTCATATTCCGTCTCTTCCTTGGTCCGTATCTCGCCCGATTCATCTCTCCTCCAGTTCCAAGACCACTACAATTCATCCAACGAATCATCCCCACCCCCCCAGCACATCTACCCCATCAAGCGGAAGAGGACACTCAAGATCAGTCCGTCGCCCCCCACCACACTTCTCTGTCTCATTCGCCTCTGAGGACATCCCAGGCTCCCCATTATCTCCCTGACCGCACTGGCCTCACAACCTGCAGCTGGGTGCAGCGTTACCACGCTCCAGCAAAGCTCCTCGACAACCAGCCTTCATCAAAAATGTCTGACTGGACCGTTGCCTCACTTCAAAAAGCGCTGAAGGACAAAGGAATATACTTAAATAAAATGGACAATAAAGTAAAACACTTCAACACTCTCATGTCACCCCCTCATGGCCACTGTTCCGTCAACACCACCTCACTTCTGGATGACATCATTGCGCGCACATCCAAACTACATGCTGTGACTTCAGCACTCCCGTTAAAGGGACAGCTCACCCACGTCCTCTGGCTCTAAGACAACAGAAAAGCCAGCAAGAACAAAAGAAAAAATGAGACTCATCAGCCAGTGCAAAAATCACCATGGCTTCAGCAACCACCTCTCACCCACATTCAATTCCATTACCTTCAGTCGAAGCAACCATCACTGGAATTCCAGGGCCCTCCACCTCTCATCAGGGTTTTCAGTAACCTCTCCAGCAGCTCACATCATACAGCGGAATCTACACTGGGACTTCAGTGCCCCCATCCAGTTCCAGTATCAACACCAGCCAGCCTTAGCAGAGGCAGGGATGCCAGTTCCCCCAAATGTCCACTTCCAACAACCTCTGCTGCCCTTGTTGGAGTTCCTGGCACCGGGATGCCAACACCCCCTGCTGCCCACTTCCATCAACTACAGCAGCTAGCTACAATAGGGGCTTTTGGCACCGAAATGCCAGCGCCCCCTGCTGCCCACTTTCTACAACAGCAGCTGGTTCCAATAGGGGCTCCTGGCACCGGGATGCCAGGATCTTCCATCTCCCAGCTCCACCAGTCCTAGCAGCTCAGGTCAGCTGAAGCCTGCGGCACCGGGATGCCGGCACCCAGCTTTCATCCACAGCACTTGCAGCAGCAGTTCTCTTCCTCTCTTTACTTTGGTCTTCCTTCACCACACTTTCCAGCCCAGCAAGCAACCGGCAACTTCACCCTGTCTACAGCTAATCCTCCCATTCGCCATTCTTTCACATTCATCTCCCATCCTTCTCCAGTTCCCTCTAATCTACGTAAACAGATCATAGACGGTAATTACATAGATCTCACTCTTCTCATCATGCCTTCCCTCCACCAATCACCTGCCGAAAGATTTTCTGAAGGCCAAGAAGGGCTCCCTTACCCGAAAAGGAGGAAACTTACCCACACCAGAGAGCTTTCTTCCACTGAGTTTGCTTATGCTTTCTCTCTTTTCAGGGACATACTATGTTCCCAATTCCCCCCTCTCCAGTGGGAAATACATGGCAGTCCCCATCCTAAATCTGGCCCTTCGTTTTGGAGGAAATGGTTTCTATCAGTACCACATTAACTTTGCCTCCGACTTACTGGGGTACACTCGACAACAAAATCTATTTCCGCATCTTCGCTGCCCGTGCAGCCCTACTATGCTCCCCTTACATATCATTCCACAAGGGCAAGCCTTCATCTCCCACTTATTGTCAATCGCTTCTTCCGTCCCATTACTCTTGAATTCCATTTCCCTGGACAGTGGAAGCCGTGACGAACTCCGTTTTTGGCTCTACCTTCTTGCCAACTGGAATGGCATCACTTTCTTCTACTACAACCAACTGACTCACCCACATGACATTAATCTGTACACTGACTCCGCCCTTTCCGTCAGTTTTTGGGGTTTCTACAATGGAAGATGGTTCGCATCACCATGGCCCCCAGAGCTTTCAAGTTTCAGGTTGCTCCAACACCCCATCCATTATGCTGTTCATGCGCTGCTTAACCTGGCACTCCATTATTCACCAATATGTTCTTCACACAGCTCACATTCCTGGTCATTCCAATGCCATCGCGTAATACAAATCTTGGGCCATTGGTCCTCCCAAGCATATCACCACTACATTTGCTCTGATCTCAAAGATCTCAGATCTGTCCAATCTTTTCTAAAATAAGTGGAGGCTTTTGGGGGTCAGTCATGCCCAGGTGCTACAGCGGATTCCCCACCAAAGCTTTCCCACACATAGTAACCAACCAAGTGCACAGCGAGTCAAGCCTCCCACATGATCTTTTTGTTTCATCAATAAATCATTTAAAACATATCGTGTTGATGGTGTGGTTCTTGCTAGTGAATCTCCTGGTAAGATAGTGAACAAGCTGCCCCCAAACTGTTGTAGTAACAGAGCTTTACTGGGATTAGTAACTGTGATGTAATTACTGAATTTCAAATTGTAATCCCTTATACATCAAGACTGACAAAAGAAATGACTCTAATGCATTACTGCCCAACACTGCTAAGTACTGTAAGTGCTCAATCCTTGGAAAGACGACATTTTCTAAAACTTGATTCCTTCAATAACTTGTAGTGTGTCAACACATTTTGGAGAACTGACTCCTTCCTTTGTGTGTCCTGAGAAAGAAGATTTTTTTCTTTTAATTAAATGTATTGAAGAAGGTACCATTCTGAAATATTTTTTTTTATTTTCAATAAAACTTTAATGCAATTCACCCAAGACAAAGCCAAGCCTTTTAAGAGACTTGTTCATGGACTTTGTAATGTAAGCTAGACAGATATGTTGAAACACGCCCTACCCTAGATGCAATACAGTAGCCTTTTTGGACTAGTTTGAAAGTGGGAAATGTTATTTACTCTCCAGAGAAATCACTTCAGTTTGGATCAAAAGCAAGACCTACAAAACAAACTGAAGATTTCCGAGAAGAATTGTTCCATTATTTTCTTGCACTGTCAAATCATTGTAAACAGTTTTAGGGAATGGAAGATTAGTTGGCTTGTTTAATTAATTATAGCTGAAGGGATGTTTACCACTTGGGTGTCTTTGTTTCTTCAGCTGAACTGCTGCTCTTCCTCCTGACAAGCTTGTATATTTCGTGCCGTTTTGAATGTTCGTGTGTTAGCATAACACACAGGTCAGAATCTTATATAAAATAATTTGAATTTCATTTTAATCATGATAAATTAGTATATGTATAAAGGTATATTTGAGAGTGAACTTTATCTATTCTCTTAGTGATAATTACTGTGTAAGTTCAATAGATATTTATCTTGTCTCCTGGTATATCTCAGAATAATTGTATCTTTGCTAAATCCAGTAAATCCTTACAAACGATTTTAATCTCAGGCAATGACAGCTGTAATTCTCGCTCATATTCAATCCACCATCAGCATGATGGAAATCCACCTACTTAAGTGCTAAGTTGAAGCAGTGAGTGACAGTGTTAAAGCAGGGGTGAATAGGTTAACTCGCTATTCAACTGTAATTACATGCTTTTAGCTTTCTTTGGTCATGTCAATGAAACTGAAGCCAGGGAGTTTTTTTGCTCCTACTTCCCACATTCGGGAAATGGGCAGTTATCGGAAAACCCGAGTTGACACAAGATTTTAACTAATGGGATAATATTTAATAACCATGTGGACGCATGTAGAATATTTTACCGTCTGCTTGGAGAGTTCAGTGTAAAACTGGTGATAAGAAAGCACTCGATTCATTCCAAGTGAGTCGATGCCCTTTGTTAATTATGTAAACAAGGATGTAAGTGACCCACTGTGAATGTCCCATTGTCCAAACAGGATTATAATGAGTGCAGAATTGCTGCCAATGGTCATAAACTGCACCCTTATCACGCTCAGCAGATGACTTGTGCACACAAGCTTTACACATGGAGTTTGCTTAAGCTTACTGTCACTTCATCAAACAGCCACAGTCAGGTGAAGCCCCAAATTTCAATGATAAGACAATGTGAGGTCTTCTGAGACTTTTTTTTTACTACAGGATGTCTGCAGCTGCATTGCTGCCAACTGTTACTCATCTGTGTGCTCTACTGTTTGTCTTAAGATTTTATGCCAAACTCTATTTGACTTTCAAAGGAGGAATCTGTTAAATTTTTCACTCGGTAGTACATCATTAATGCATTGTGACAGGAAGTTTCTCGAGGAGCTGTACTGTACTTGCCATCTGTGATTCTCCCATGCTTTCCAGAAAATATATAGTACAGGATGCCACTGTTAAAACATATAGAGATGTATATGGATTTCTAATAGGAAGGTGTATAGAAGTGTGGATGATTTTTAGAAATCTTTAGTGTCATTCATTTTGTGTGACAAATAGTATTTGCTGTAATGTGAGACTATCCTCGCAAGAAAAACGACAGCATCTGTCTGTCAGCAAATGCCCAATAGTGAAATATGTTTATCATTTTCTACATTGATTTATGTTGTCCAGAGCTGTGGGGGATGGAACCTATCCAATAATGCCGTGGGTGAGAGTGAGGAAGGGTACACCACAGACAGGTCTCCAATTTATCTTAAGTGTTATATTATGAATATAAAGAACCTTCCGTCAAATTGATGCATTTAATCATCAGATCCTTTCAGTTGCTACAGTATGGCAAAGAAATCCAAGAAAATCCGTAAAGGAAGTCAAATATGATGATCCAAATTTAAATCCCTTTAGAGTAGGCATGAATGCATCCACATTACACTTTGATTATTCTGCTTTTCAAATTTAATTTGTCATGTTTCATTATGCAAGAATATTGATGTAGATCCTGAACTATTCATGTTAAAAACTGTAAATGAAAATGTATATATTCATGTACTGTGGATGTGTATGTGTGCATGCAAGTGAAAATGAGTTTGGTTTACAGCCATGTGTGCAGTGCTGCACACCTGCGCATCAATTCTAATGAAGGCCAGATGCGTGTATGCAGAGTGACAGCCTTAGAGGTGTGAGAGCTGAGGGCAACAGAGAAGCAGAGCGAGAATGACAGTGGCCAGGATGAAGGGAGGAAGTTGAGAAGAGAGACTCGCTATTTGAGCGATGTGATTGCAATTTTCCCAGGGCTTAATTTGACCTCCCAGATTGGGACCGGCACCTATTTTTTCACTTTTTTCCCACTAATAAATCTGTAAAGAAATTAAGTGTAAAATTTAATGTTATCTGTTCTGTCATTCTTTTATTTCCCATTGAAGTTACTCATAAATCACTTGTTTGCCTATTTTGGATGCATTTTAAATCAGATTTTTTTTTTAGAGAAAGGGGGGGCAGTCAGGTCACGCAGTGAAGCCTGAAGCATGTGAATTTTGTGCACGTCACCTAGGGTAATGTTACTGCGATCTGAATTAGGATACACTCAGCAACAAAGAGGAAACTGGTAAAATGTCAAAAACACAAATTTGTTTGAATTTCTTCAAACCAGTAATAATAATGATAATAATAAAAAACTTTATTTATAGAGCACTTATTAAAACAAACAAAGTGCTTCACAAAGCGAGAAATTAAACTACCACAGTGAATGATAAAATAAATAAAATACATAAAAACAATAAAATAAACAGACAGGTGAGGTAAAATCAGGATATGCTTTCCAATAAAAATGTGTTTTGAGAAGAGACTTAAACAAAGACACTGACTCAGACAGCCTAATTTCTTCAGGCAGGTTGTTCCAGAGCTTCGGGACCCAATAGCTCTGTCCCCCTTAGTTTTCATCCTGGACTCCCCTGCCCGAAGATCTCAAACTACGTGAAGGTTCATAAGGGATTACAAGGTCTAAAATATAGTCTGGAGCCAGGCCATGAAGAGCCTTAAAAATAATCAATAAGATCTTAAAATCAATTCTAAAACAAACAGGGAGCCAATGTAAAGAGGCTAAAACAGGTGTGATGTGATCGTACTTCTTGGTCCTGGTTAAAAGCCTAGTTCTGTACAGTCTGCAGTCGTTTGAAAGTTTTCAGTAGCTCAGTCGGACCCCAAATAGACCAAAGTCATCCCTAATTCCATTTCCCCCCCCCATTGTAGCGGCAATCTACAAACAGAAGGGAATTAAGGGACAGTCAATGGGAGAGAGAGAACCTAAACAGCTGTTTACGCGCCTCCCCTGCTGATTTTGAGTGATTATTGTGAATGATATGATTAATAAATGTAAATAAATAATGCTTTGTTTATGATGACAGTTTAGTTTTAACAGCTTGCACCTAGGCATTGTCCAATGTGCTCCAGGCACTGTAGATTTTTGATGCTTTCCGTGACTTTTTCTCTCCAATTGACCTGCCGGAACAGCAAACTCTTTGTGTTCCGGGACCTCCTGATTTACAAATTAAGCACTGGATTTCTCATGTCTGCCATTTGGAAGATAAGCTCTGGGAAGCAGAGGGGTTACTGGAAAAAAGAAAGAGAGGGTGCTGTGAACAATGAGGTGTGTATGAGAAGAGGAATTGTGTATGCTTTTCTGTGTGTGTCAGGGGATGGAGATACAGTCCATGGCAGCGGGATCAGAGAGCCTATGAAAAAAAATGAAAAGAAATGTATGGCTTCAGAGTGACTGAGATGGAGAGAGGAGAGGCTATCTAACTCCGGCTGGGAGCAGAGATCTGCCCGGCCAAATCTGCAATTCTCAACAGCCACCTTGGGTTTGGGAGATAGGTTTCCCCTGACTGCAGCAGGTTGCTGTGATGGAGGTAGCATCTGTCATTTGCAGATTCTGGAGGAAACAATGCTAAGAGGCGCCTTGGGAGCGATCTGAGATTCAGAGTTGCGTGTCTTTGCTGTCTAGCCCAGGTGAAACACAGACCCTGTGGAGCGAAAGAGAGAACAAAGAGTGACAGAAATTAAACATTATGAATGCCTGTAGAAACCTCAAGGTCCCCGCCTTCTCTTTCAGCAGAACAGGAGTGGGTAGCGCGCGAGGGAGTGTTTGGATGCCAGAGTTGATTTCAGGTTAAACAAAAGGCTCTGTAGAGATATTTCTGGCATCTCTGAATTTGTTTAGAGAAATTCTGTTTGCGTCAGTCTTGCTGGACAGACAGGTGCTGATTTTAAATCAAAGACGTTAATTCAGAGCCACATAGAGTATTATTATTACGCTCACACGATATTTCTGCCCTACACTTGCATTACCTGTGTAAGCAGCTGTCTCCCTGTGCAGCTACACTGCAGTTAATGCAGTTTGCTGCAAATTTTACATGTTTACACATTTAAAAAGAAAAGAAAATGGGGATTCAACAGTAGAGAAATGACTGGAAATTAGGGGAGAAAGTGATGGGAAACAACATGCATCAAAAGTCCCCAGCCAGATGAAACCAGGGAAGTTGCAGTTCACGGTCAGTAGCTTACTACTACTACATTATGTATACTGTTTGGTAGTTTAATCAATACCAGTGCATCATTTCTATAATGTGATTGAATGTTTTGTATGTAAAATCTTAATCTGCAAAATCACAATAGGTGTCAAATTAATTAGTATATTATTTCCCTCTGAAATGTTGTAAAGTAGATGGATAAAATAGCATAGAATTAAACTGTGCAGGTAAATATACAAGTACCACACAACTGTACTTGAGTAAATATACTTAGTCAAAGACAGATTCTACTCCAAATATGTAGTCACTGTGTTTTGGCTCAGGGCAGATTTGAGCTGGAGAAGCCAGCAATGCCTGATTATGAGTCAAAGGCAGAGAGGAGAGGAAGCCGTGTCACGTAATGTGCAAATGCAGCAGAAAGAACTCCAGCCTCATCTCATATATGGGGCATGTACAACAGAATGTGAGCGAATGTGACAAAAACATAAGGGGGAGCGGGAAAAAAAGAGAGAAAACATTCAAACAAATGAAAACAAGCAAACAAATGGGATGGAAGAGCAATTTCCATATTTGCATGGGTGAGAGCGTTTTGCACGTCAAAATCTTAATGCTCATAGAAGTTTGCAACCGAGGTGACAAGAACAGATTCCTAAGAAGATTTCCTTGTAGTGCACATTCAGAATATTAAAAGGTTGAAACTCAATTGAAATCTCATTGACTAAACATACCATGTCTCTGTTCAGAACTGCTTGCCAGCATGTCATTAGAGGATTTGTGAGTGGTGGAGGTGTCTGTAACTGCCTCACATTGTCAGTTGTGTTTCTAGTTGTCCACCTTGCCATTTTGGTTCCTACCTGTATTAATAATGGTAATCCTAGAGGCGGAACTAATTACTGCCGATCTAGTGTTCCGTATGTTGTAATTAATTAACGACAATTAAGACAAGACAAGGACGAAGCACAGAATATATTTAAGAGATGAACAATGCTTCTCCACTTCCTCCCACTGTACAAAAATGAAGCCAAAATATCCCGGATATCTGGGAAAAATGTATTTGACGTGTACTTTAAGTTTTTAGTTTGGCTCATGTCCCATCTGCTAACATCGAGGGGGCGGGGTTTATGACCTATACTGCAGCCAGCCACTAGGGGGGCGATCAAGATGTTTTGGCTTCATTTTTGGGCAGCTGTCATGTCGTCCATCTTTATATACAGTCTATGGGACAAAGTGATCGGGATTTAGCCCCTCTTAAGTAGTAAGCAGCCTACAAGGTATGTTTGAGTCCATGTCATTTTTATATGTTAAAAGAATGCACATTACTTGTCACTAACCATGAGTGAAGTAGCTTGTAATTTTACTAGCATTATCTGTAAAAATAATAACAATAATAATAATAATGTTATGGTTATGTTCTATGGTCTAGTTCAAGTGTATAATTTACATATGCAATGGATATGTTAGCTTGATATGCTACCTATTGTATGGCTACAGGAGCAATACATACATACATGCATGTCATTTAATGTATCCTTTATTTTTTCTCTCGCAACCCAGTTCTCACAGGTTTGTCTGACTAGGGATAAAACCCATTTTTAACCATGACCTCGTGCCTCATGTCTGTTACTGGAGTGATTCAGGATTAATTCAGGATTTAAGTATTAACAGTCTTTTCATATAGTATCTCTTTTTTTTAAATACACCAAGATGCTTTTTTCATATATTACTTTCCTTTCATTAGATTTTTCAGGCACGTTAATCAAAACTGCTTTTTATGTGACTTTTACTAGTTTTACCTCTGAAATGGCACCATAATGAAAATATGTGGGGATTTTTATGTCACATGTGACACGCCTTCCATTTACATAAAGCTGGTTGAGTTTTGTGTGGGAGGATCAAGTGTTAAGTGCAACAGTATAGGAATTAGTATAGCAGGAACTTGCTTTGGATCTAAACAAAAGGGTGTGGATTAGCCAGGCTGATACCTCTGTTCAACATGTCATAAGCTGAAAAGCTTGCAAGAAAACACTGCTTATAGTAAGAGATTAGTAGTGCCAAGCATCTAAGAAATGCAAACAGACAAATATATTTTGAACTAATTAACATGTTGCACCTCGTTCGTTTGGCTGTTTCCCTCTGTTTCCAGTATTTGTGCCAGTTAGCTGGCAATTGGTGGTACTATAGCTTCATATTTAGAGTAGAGACATGAGAGTGGTATCGATCTTCTAATCTAACTCTTGGCAAGAAAGTGATCAAATCAAGAAGTCACTTGTCATAAGGCTTTAACTTTAAATTTCTCAAAGTTGGAAAAAACATGTCTACATTTTTGAGGAATTCATATGGTCTGACATCACCACATCCATCGCAGGTATCGGACTGAAGTAGCAGTAGTTTGATATTTGTATGGGGAAAATTTTCAAGAGCACCGGTGCTTAACCTAATTAGTACGATGATATGTTATTAAGTTATTAACATTATTTGCATTGGTCATGAACGATGACAAAACCAGCTGAAATATGTTCTGTTGGTCTGGAAGCTGATTTAGATCAGATTTAATATATTTTTGAATAATCAGCTTGTTACAAAATAATAAGACCATATAATGGAAAACTGGACTGTGCATACATATCAGATCCATATGAAATTGCTGCGTAATGATATATATATTTTTTTCTTTTTGTTGTTTTTTTTTAGTTTTTTTAAAGTTAACAAAATGTCTTCCATGTGAAAGGCCTCATCTCTTGCAACCACAAAAAGATCTTTTAAAAAATGTCAATTTAGATATGTAACCCATAACTGTGCACACACACACACACCCACACACACACACACGCATGTACGCACGCTTCGAGTGAGAGACATACACACATGCATATAGACAAGCAGATACACACAAACAGCCCAGCAGATTGACAGTCCAACAAACAGCCAGCCAGCAGCCAGGAGCTAGCTAGCCAATCCACTGCAGGATGTGCTCTCTTCCGGTTCACCAGAGCGGAGAGGCCGCAAGAAAGCAGAAAGGGAAGCCATGGACTGTGGCTCCTGTCATGGCTGCCAGGTACCAATCCACTGTTGCGGGAAGTTAATGAAGCGGGTTTTCATTGGGCATACACCACGCCACCAAATCAATCCCTAGGAGAGAGTGGGAGGAGGGACTGCATGCAGTATCACAGCTTTAAACCTGCACTCTGGCAAAAAAAAAATCTAATTAAAAACTAATACGGTTGATTATTACAATCTGAAGCGGAGCATCTGTGCTCTTCATGGACACAATGGGATTTGTTTATTTTCGAAAACACTACCTCTGGCGAGAGAAATTGTCAAATTGGGTCGTAACTTTTTGTCTTTTCTCTTCTTGCAGATGCAAATAACCAAAAGGAAGGCAATAAGCGAGTTCGCACCCAACTGGACTGATGAGGTTGTTTGTCCCAGGGAGGAAGGGAAAAGAGAGTGGAAAGACGTCCACTGCCCTATTTCAACACGGTTCCTCTTTGTATGTCCTGTAGGTTGACAGTAGGAGCCTATAGAGCTTTGACAAAACCAGTGGAAATATGACTTTTAGTGACGATATGTTTTACCTTTTCTTCTTTCTAGCACCTGATAAGAAACAACTTGTATGTTGCGATAGGAGATATAATACTCAGCGGTAGGGAAGAATAATGAATATGGAAGAGATTTGTTTGTTAGTGTTCTTACCTAATGATGTTATTTCTAGGATTATTTTCTTAAGAACAAATTGGAGAGGATTTGTTTTACAGTTGCATAGCCTAACTCTAATTTGGAAAACTCTCCGGTCCATGCTTGGACTTAATGAAGCAGTTTGCTAAAAGTGAAGCCCTAAACATTTTCACGTAATTAATTTGAGTACAAAAACAAAGTTGTGCATTTGCAATTTTTCAAGTGGCTCAAGTTAATAATAATACTTTACCTGTTATTCTGTGCTATATGATATGTTTCTTTTATTTCCAGTAAGAATAAACATAAGCTAATTCTTCTGGAGGCTGCATGAAATAGCTAAGTGTGCAAACTACAACTGTTTTTAATTTGTCTTCCTCCTGCTGCTCTGGTGTACCTCAATTTATACAAACTGATTTTTACTCTCCAGCTCTTGGCTGTAAAAAAAATAAAAATAAAGTCCTCACTATTGTAGTCCTCAGTTGGAGTTAACATTCTCTTTATTTCCAAAAATAAATAAGAAATAAAGGCAGAAATTATGTTTTTTGTTTTCACCTTGTGCACCCTGACAGTCAAACACTCCAAAACGGCAAACACATTTTGATATATTTTTATTTGAATTTTATTCTGTGAGAATATGGCACAATGACACCACTTAATGCAGCTCATCTTACAGTGTCGTAGGTGGCCAGCGATAGTAACACTCAGATCCATTGTCCAGAACAAATAATCAATCAAGAATGCATCAAAAAGGAAATCAATACCATTGTTACTGTACAGGAAGTATCATAGTGGGGGGGGGATAAATGAGGGATTCTTTAGGGGGGAGAAACATTCAGATAGTAGCTATTAAAGACGTGTATGTACATTTCAAATGTACCACATCCGAATTACATATAATGTATTATCATAGATATATACAATGCAAACAATAGACTGTTAAATTTATTTTTCCTATTGTAAGAGAAGCCACAAGCCACAGTGAATGAATACACAATGAACATCTATATACATAAGCAAATGAAAAATGAACACTTGTATGTACATTTAACACTTGCAGCAGGCTACTGATTTTTCTTTTTTTTTTCTTTTTTGGTCTTTTTTTGTTTGCTGATTTTGTTTTAAGTCCACACGTTAATCGCGACCCCTGAAGTTCAGATTGGGTCAAACAGCTCAACCCTCAACACCTTGGTTGCTCTACAAAAAACACCTTTTTTTCTCCAGGATGTTAAAATTGCAAATGTTAAGTGTGTCCAGTAAGATAGCAGATGACCAGCTTCTTCCCAAGGTGAGTGTGAAGCCTCATAAATTTACAGGTGAAATCAAAATTAAGCCCTTGCCTCTGGGCCTTTGGGTCACATTGAAACTAGTTTTAGCTATTGTCCTGTGCCACGTTTCCAGGTTTGCTGTTTTTTCCTTCCTGGGTGCAAAAGTCACTCTTGAAATCCACTGGAACACTGAAGTTTGACTCCAGTTGCTTATTTTGCAAGACAGGAATCCATTTCTTAGCAAATCATGCCCCCAGAAATATATTTATACCTTCTACTTTTACAATCATATTCTCTTTGAAACACTTCCATAACCAATAATATTCATATCTGTATAGATTTTAAATAACATTTTTAATTTCCAACCAAACTAAGAAACTCTCTGGCTGTACACTGATCATATTCTAATTTGTAATACTACATTTGCACTTTGTACAATGATAAAAGAAACAGTTTTATAAAATGTGATAGAAAATGTACAATACAATGTATTTATATGTATTCCAGAACCACGCAAAGCTGTGTCTAAGTGAGTCTTTGGAAGCCTGTTACTATTGAAAGACTATTTAAAGAGGAAGGAGCGATGACAGAGAAATAGACAATCACACTGTGTGCATCGTCCCTGATGTGTGCCATGATATTTTGTCCATTATGATGTCTTCATGCTGAGGATGTCATTTAGAAAAAATAAAACACCACACAGCAAGCTGCATGCACACACACAGACACACACACGCACACACACACACACACACACACACACACACAAATGACATCACTGATCTCTGTATAATGACAGACACACAGGGTTTGCAAAGGAAAGCACAATTTCCCATATGACATATGTGAAAGCACGCACGCACACACCTAACACACATATATTGCCCGCTGTGTCTCCATGATAGTATTGAAATATGTCACCGCTGTGACTGTATACTGTACAGTTTTTGATAGATCATTTCAAAAAAGCATTGAGATGATGATTTTAGATTGTTCAGTCCAAACTTTCATTGCCTCTGCAATCAGGCAGTGGCTGTTAAGATGGAAATTATAGTAATGGGAGCTCAGAGCTGAGAAACACAATATCTTTAACAAAAAAGGAAAAAAGATAATTTAGGAAGGCTGAATAACAAGCTCTTTAACATCATCACACTGCAGCACCACCTACAACTTTCAGCAAGATACAACAGGGATTTTAGGATAAAAGAGCAATTTGTTTATGTCACTCTGGATAAGGCACTTAAAATTGCTCTGTACAATCTGGCGATATACATTTTCTGATAAAATTATCACAGCATGTACAAGCTGCTGCGTTTTCACCTCTGCAAGGCTGCAGAAGTTTGTTGAGCTTATTCTCAGCAACAGCCCCAAGAGTGAAGCCAGAGAAACCTTAAATTTGAAGTCATCTCTGATAATCGTTACATGTCATATGTACTCCGTAAAAGGATTTTAGCCCTTTGACATAAGCCGTATGAAGAGGAGCCCAGCTAGCTCTGACGGCACATTATGATCAGTTGATAACAATAGAGACAATGTTTATTCTAGTTAGTCTAGTACATTAGACAGACGAACATCAGAATATATATTCTGTATGTGAGCGTATATGCATTAGAATGGATTTGTAAAATATAATAAGGTTATGATCATAATAACCAAGAAACGGTGGATTCTGTTTGCACAACATGAGAATGAGATGCAATAAAAGTGCAGGAGGGATGGTAAACAGCGCTGTATCACACTGTGTTTACACCAGGCAGCGGGTTTCGTCAGGGATTCCTGCAGCAAAACCCTTGGCTGACCTGCCCAGAACGGCTGTGACTTCTCCAAACATGGTCCACATGCAGCGTGATCCTCTAGCTTTGGATTTTGTCTCGCTCACCCCCCACCCAGTAGCCATGACTACAGAGGCAAGCTTATCGTGCAAAGTGTACACCTTGGGGGCTATCAGCCGCCTTTCTCCCTCACATGCATGACAGCCATTCTCTTTCACTGTCACCTAACAACGCTTTCTCGTTCTTTCATAAGCCCACGTTCCCCCGTTTCACTTTCCAACACAAAAGACAACGCCTGATACAAGAACGTTGTTTTGTTCTCATCTGTTCATCAACTTGGCAACAGGAGCAGGGGGAGCGAAACGGTTCATGAGAACTTTGTTCTTGATGTTCAAAGTGCATGGAGTGGAGATAACCACGGTAAGCACTTTTGTTTTTTAGATGTATCTCGCCCTTTTCCCGCTCCAGGAGGTGATAAACTGCCATCCCCTTCCGTCAGACACCCAAGCAGCTGCTCAAACTGGGACCCCTGGACCTCCGCTTGAGCTGTGAGCCACTTACTCTCCTGCTGGTATCACTCAAACGACAGCTTAGCAAAGATTAATCAGATATTCTGGAAGGCTCTTTACCCACTACTGAGATGTGTGACAGATGTCAGACAGAAACGGCTCGCCTTATCACCGTGACGGATGGTTGGATGTTGAACTTGGATGGATGTCTTGTTCTGCTGAAACTACTCAGATAGATAAACATGGACCATCCATGTACAGTATGTGCAGCGGTGGTGGAAAGGTTATTTACTCAAATACTATACTCTTATTCTAAAATTTTAAGGTACTTGTACATATAAAACATATGAGCAGCTTATAAAATGATGCCCTGTTATCTGTGCAACATTAAATGCTGCTTACATAATCTATGTAATCTAACTAATCAATTGATCAACTAATTGTTTCAGGTCTACACTTTCATAAAGCTGTGGGATTCGCAGGAGACATTTTAGAATAGCCTAAATTGATGCAGCAGAGGGTGAGATTAGAGGGCTTTTAGTCCCTAGCATTGGTCACACTCCAAAGACACTGGATTCTACACTTCCCATAATGCAACTCAGTAGTGCCATTTGAAAGTCCACGCACCCAGTTTGTAATACAGGCTTTCTGTTAAAGGCCCTGAAAACATATTTACTACTTACTATGAGCAATGGGGTCCTATATGAACAATTTTCTGCCAAAGTTAAAACAGTTTTGGTTTCACGTGAGAGATTTCGTGAGAAATATTTGTTCTTTGAACTTTTCTCACTGGTTTGAAGTGGGCGGGGCTCAGTTGGAAAAAAGTGTGGACTTATAAGAATTTAGTAACATTTCAATCAAAATCTGATGACTGTTGGGTTGTTTGTTCATGTTGCCAGGCCACTGTTAATCAGATCTGATCAAACCACATCAGACATGATGAAACAGACTAGCTGAGTTTTTGACTATTAAAGTTTTATTTTAGAAAGAAAAACAAATGATTTGAAATCAGGTTGAAAAGTTTTCAAATTCGGAATGCATGACTTTTAAAGAAATAGAGAATTTTTACATTGTGGTATTGCAACTTTAATTTGAGTAACGCATCTGAATAGTTCCTCCACCACTGATGTACAGATACATGCTGGAGATGCATCCACAGCTTCTGGATGCCTGGTATTTTAACATAGCATTTACCATTTTGCTGTAGGTTGCCAGCAAAGAAATGTAAATATCAGTGTGCCCGTTCAATGCAAAATTGGGATTTATTTCTGTGACAAAGGATGTTTATCCTGCACTGACTCTGCACATATATGAGCTTTACAGTGAAATATAGCAGGAAGTGAAGCTGGAATGAGCGCAGGAGAAAGATAAAAGGAGAATTAATGATAGAGCAAGCTAATGAATGTACATGTGATATTTACATTACATTCATGACCTCGTATATGAGGTAGAGACTATAACAGGATCAGGACTGAGTGGAGCACTAAGTGGGGCATGAACGTGTAGCATGCAAGCACAAGCTGAGCATGTAATGGGCAATCTTTAATCTCAAATGTAGGTGTTCCACATCGTCCCATAATCTGATCAGCCTCATGGTGAGTTTTCATTACAGGATCTGTCCCAGATCTCTCTTTAAGGAGACAGACTTGAGGAGCTATTTGGTGCAGGAGTAATTCTGTGCAAAGCCCCCCTACCAGCCACTGTGGCAGCCTCCTGATGGCAAATGCTCATGCATATTCATCACTACAACTGGTGAGCATACATTAATGTAACTGAGAATTATCTAATAGGTTGAAATGATGGATGACATGCATAAATACACAGAACATGTCTTACAGTAAATTAATATTTTCTCATTTCTTTTAGAATTAAAATAAGCACAACTATTTATTAATTTTCATCTAAGAATGTAATGATTTATATATAATTAATTAACTCGCTTGTTCATTTTCGAAATAAAAAAGAAGATGGATTACAAAAAATGGACAGTAAAGACGCAGAAATAGCCCTTATTTAAATCACAAGGTGGTGACCTGTGATCAGAAGTAAACTCCACTCTTGGAGCTAACACACGCCAGCATGTATACCCACATGCGCCTCACACAAAAGCACCCACACACACACACACACACACAAACACCCAGGTCTTCACAATCATCATCAGTACAGTGCAGTACAGTACACGCTGTGACATCAATCCACTAATCAGCAAGATCAAATGACGTCTCCCACTCATCCACACACACCAAAGAAAAAAACAACCCAAAAACACACACAGCACACAGTGCCTTCCCACAGACTGTAATAAGCCACAGCTCTGAGCTCCGGCCACCTGTTTCACTCAAAGAGTAGGAAGATTCCTAGCAGGGTTGAATAACTTGATAGCAAACATAAACATCTTAATAACCACCATAAAATATACATCAGACTTCCTCTCAACAGTTGTAAAAGCTGATGGGATTTGGTATAAATGGCTGGCAAATCAAAGAGTGCGACTGAACAATCCAATGCCACATTGTTTTTCTATCAAGTCATAAGTCTTGTTGTTTGTTGTCAGTTGATCCATGATTGGTTGTATTCAGTGAGTTTTCTTTTGTAAAAATCCAAGTTGTGGTTTTATGGGGAATATGTGAGGGATTATTTCTTGGCCGGTGCAGTGACGACAAGAATTCAGGAAACTTTTGCTCCTTGTCAAAAAAACCCACACAAAAACCTTGTAAAACCTCAACATGCCGTTTTTACACTACACTGTTTATGGGCATACAACAAACAAGATCTATCATGTTAATTAGTGAGCTTTAGAGGTTCTGGCAGACAGATTTTTTTTAACCTTTGGACAGAGCCAGGTTAGCTGTTTCCCCCTGCTCTCAGTATTTATGCTAAGCTAAGCTAACTGTATCCTGGCTTCAGCTTCATATCTACAGACATGAGTGGTATCAGTCTTCTCTAACTCTCAGTAAGACAGAGAATACGCATATTTCCCAAAATGTCGAACTGTTCCTTCAAATCAAAGTATGGGTTCATTCTCTAGCAGGATCACTGATTCAGCTGATTAGTCCAAATTAGTAGTTGTATGTCTCCATCCATTCGATAAATATGTTTCTATTTTATGGCACAAAATGGGTTAACATCCTTTTTAAGAGTTGGTTTATACAAATTACAAAAAAATCATTTGTCTGTGACAGAGACTATTTCTTCATTAGAAAGTGGTTCTAATGAAAATCTCTTGTCAGCGAGGACTGTGTAACCAGGACATTGTTTTTGGAAAGACATGCTGTTGTTTACAGCATTCACTAGCATGCTGTAAACAGCAGCATTAAATGGAGGTGCATTCACCTCCAATATTTTTGGCTTAACCAACCTTTTAAGTTCGAGATTATTTCTAGTCACCTGTTGGGCCCACCAGCATACGATGTTGACAAGTGCAGCATTAATATATTTATATCTATTATGTATTAATGGAAACTCATTCCCATAGGGGCTCATTGGTAGATGGCATAGCTTCCAGCCCTGATGTGACCATGTGAGAGGCAATCTACACATGCTGCCCCACTTTATTCTACATGTCGCTGGTTGGAAGTACCACGATGAGGATCACAGACAGATAGAAAGAAGGCAAGCAGAGGGGCACACATGGGTGTACACCCATACTCCGAGCCAGCACACACCCACATGTGCACTCACATAAATATTGAGTATACACTGATATGTACAGTTATCTACAGGTATCTTCACTGAACTTCAAACTTCTGAGGTTTGTAAATTCAGTCAGCCCTATTTTCCCATTTTGAAGTTTTCTTGTGTTTTCATACAGCGCAGATCTTCCTCCACTCTTTATCTTTTTTTCATTTTTCATCAGCTCAGTGTCAATCCCAAGTACTCCCTGCTTTACACACCCTCATCTTTTTGAGCTTCCAACTCTGAATAAAACTGGATTTTTCACAACCTTTCTTGTCTATGCTGCTTCTGCATGACACATCCCAAAGCAACTGGCATCAGATGAATTTGTGTAAAGTGCTACAAACGGTTATTGAGAGAGAAATTGAAAAAACAAATGATAAAATGATGGAAAATAATTTCAAATGTACTCCTGCAGTCTTTATCATACTCATGAACCCTTTTCTCTCTCTCTCTCTCACACACCCACACCCACACCCTCACACACACATCCACACAAACAAACACACAAACTCAACTCATACTTCAACTCTTTCTCCTAAGTGGCCCATATTTATCTGGCTGACCTAATATTTTTATACTGGCAGAGGAGAAGATGTTTGAATGTCTTTTTAAATGTGGCATTGCACAGAGCATAGCAGGCCGGGTTGATGGTGCTGTTGATGTAGCACAGCCAGTAGCCAATAGTCCACACTGTGTTAGGGATGCAGCTGGAGCAGAAGGTGTTAATAAGCACCATCACATTATATGGAGTCCAGGTGGCTACAAAAGCTACCAGGATGGCCATTATAGTGCGGGTCACTTTTTTCTCCCGTGATGGCGGCACTTTCTTCTTCTTGGTGGGAGGTTGCTTTGTCATCTTCACAATCTTCCGTGCCATGTGATTCTGCCGCTCTGAGGCTGGGACGATCTCAACAGTGGCGTTGGATGGTGTGTAGCAGTCACCCTTGGGTGATTTTGTCTTGATCTTGATGCAGGTCAGCTTGGAGCCCCCTGCCTTGGCTCGCTGACGTGGGAGTGGCTGGCTTGTCTCTATGCTTGAGTTAGCGGCAGAGGGTGCTGCCTCCTCATCCCTCTGATTGGACGCAGCCACACTGCCTGATGTTGAATCATTGGAGCTCTCCTTCTCTTCTCCAGGAGCGCAGTTCTCCCTTGCCACATCGTCACCTTCGGGTTCTCCCTCAGCAGTGGTCGAGGAAGGTCCTTTGCCATTTTGCAGTTTTCCATCATGCTGGTTAGCTCCATCATCAGCATTCTGGCTCTGGGAACGCCCTGTGTCTTCCCCTGGTATGTTGTTATTGTTGGGTTTTGGTGTGTTGTTCCTCCTCTGGCCAGGCGACAGGGGCTCTGGATTGGCTGCTGATGGCTTGCGGTTATCCTTCTTCACACGGCTCTTGCTTGCTCTGGAGATCTGCCAGTATAGCTGAATCATGATGATGACAGGTAGGTAAAAGGCAGCGATGGCGGTGCCAAAAGTGACTGCGGCATTAGAGAAGAACTGAATGTAGCACTCCTTTTCAGGTACTGTCCGCCCACCAACAATGAACTGCCAGAAGAGAATGGCTGGTGCCCAGAGTATGAAAGACAGGACCCAGGCTGCAGCAATCATCATTCCTGCCATCTTGGTGGTCCTTTTGACAGGGTAGCTGAGAGGCTTGGTGACACAGAAATATCTGTCAAAGCTTATGATGAGAAGATTCATGACAGACGCATTGCTGACAACATAGTCCAAGGCTAACCACAGGTCACACACCACCGGCCCCAGGGGCCAGTACCCTATTACTATGTAGACTGTGTACAAGTTCATAGAGCACAGTCCAATAATTAGGTCAGCACATGCAAGGCTGAATAAAAAATAGTTGTTGACAGTCTGTAAGTTCCTATTAACTTTGATGGAAAGCATGACCAGGATATTTCCAATAACTGTAACCAAACTGAGGGAACCGGCCACCAACACAATGAACACCACCTCCACAGTCTTGTAGGCGCTTTTGCTCTCTTCCACAGCTTCTGTGTCATTGCCTTCAGAGGCATTCGAGTAGGTGAAATTAAATACATCCATGGCATTTGGTCTTTTGTTGCCACCTCCTATTCTGATGGAACCTACAATAGAGAACAAAAGAGAAGAGAAGATTTGTAATGAGGTGCAAAAGATGACTGTGTCAGCTTCAGCTTTTTAGTCATTTGAAGACTTTTGAATGGCATATATAATAGGATCATGGATAAAACAATTTTATTACTTATTCAGGAATACTTCACTTCTTTCTCAACTCAGAAAGAACTCTCAACCTTTTTTCTTCAACTTAGCACCAAATTCAAGTCTTTAGGCAAATACATTTAAGAGAATAAATCTTACAAAAATCTAAATAATCTACAAAACACAGGAGAAGAAACAATGATCTAAATTAAAATACCAAATTACTGTGGGACATCAGTGGCACTTTTACATGTACTGGTATTGGTTTCAGTCACATTCAGTAACATATATTCAATATGTTACAAAAGATGGTAGATGTAGATTATAAAATATAATTATATATGTGTATCTGAACCATCCGTATGAGCAGTGTGATCTTTTCTGTGTTACATCAGCTTTTAGCTTGTCTAAAAGCAATTCATCAAATAACAGTGTCAATTTTGGCTGTACACCAATTAGATTGGTAATTAGAAGCACAGATATCTGGCACAGATATTTTTCATAATCAGTGTGTAAATAACATCTCCCCATTAGACACCTGCTTCATTATTGAGAAAAAATAAAACCCTAAAAGGGACTGCACAATGTAAATGCACATGAATGTCTGATGAAAAATGAGATGTGTGGAAATGAGGCATCAAATGAGGATATCACAATGATAGCCTCAGCATGGTGGCACAAAGTTTAGTATCACGCACAATTAATTTCAACCTAATCAGTGGAAGAAAGGTTGTTTACTCACTGGACAACTGAGTTTATTAAATGTTTTATGACTGAATTTGAAACAAGTTAAATCTGCAAGAACAGACCACTATGAATACCAAAATATAACACACCAAATTTCTCCTTGTAGAAATCCATGTGATGTATGAAAAACACTTTTGCTGTCTTTTCAAAGCATGTGTGTCTGTACTGTTATCAACTTCATATTTATTTTTTCATGCAGAGTGCTCAAAGCTATTCTTTTTTTCTAGGCTTTTGTCTGCCTATCCACTTTCATGGATACATTTTCGAACACATAATGCCTACGAATGATGGCATACTAATGGCTGGAATTACTGTTGTTTCATTACTTCTGTCTTCTGTATGTGTTCCCAAATCCCTATATTTGTAGTTGATGGGCATTTTAAGTTTAATGTTAGCACGTACATTCTTAAAAAGGAGAGGGAAAAGTGTAATTATACACCACACACAGTCCATGTTACCAAGAGTTCAATAAAAACTTTAAAAGGAATTATTGACAAAATTGGCGCTGACATTTTATCTTCAAAGGTCCATTTCCAACTTGCACTTAAAAATTCTCTTCATACAGCACTATAAAATTCTTTTCATCCCCAAGTGACCCACTAGTACTTGCTTTTAACCTTAAACATTTGCCTGTGTTGTAGACCTTGCTTTGATTTATACACTGCTCAGCTCTGCGTTTCACAGGCCTTTGATATTAGGAGTGATGTGGTTTGTCTGCTCTGCGTCTGGAGCTGGGCCACAACTCTTGGACCAGTTTCAGGTACTGTGGGTCAGATTTTATGGCACACTTCGTGGCTTATCACTTATCAGTTTGACATAAATATTATCATGCTGGAGAAGTGCTTCAACTTTTTCCTCAAGCTGCTTTTTTTAATGAGAGAACTAATCAAACTTAATTCAGCCTGTGGTATTCAGCCTGTAATTTAAAAGCTTTTTGAAAATACAATTCTGTTGTTACTTAAAAGAACGATCAATATGCTGTCCAGTAAGTTTCTTGACATTGCAGTGAATACAAAACTAGGGCAATTTGACTAAAAGACCACTAGGAAAACCACATACATTTATCATTGTTCAGACAACATCTAGAGTTTAATAATGCAAGATATATTTGAATAGTCTGTTCAGTTGAGATAAATGCTAAATTTGAAAAGTGTAGACAAACCTGCAAATAAATCTGACTCTATGCCTGAGAACACGGACATGTAAAGATATTTTCCTTCATGGTATAGCTCTATTGCAATAGTACTACTAATAGTTCTACTTTTTCTTTTTTTCTTCTTCTTCTGTTTTTTTATTCATGTAACTTAGATTACATTTAGACCATCTTACTCAACATGTTGTATGATTTATCACTTGATTTATACGTGATGGTGACAATAGACTGGTCATTGACCATCTGATGAAGTAAAACAATGTGAAACTGATGTATCGCCGTGTAGCCAAAGTTAATGAAGTGTTATGGGTGACACACTATGGTAGCTGGAGAGCTGTCTTGTCCAAGACTTTGCCATTTCAGCTTAAGGTCTTTAACAGTTAAGCACAGTTGCTGAGTAACTAGTGAACATTCACTTATCTGCTGTGCCAGAAATCCCTAATCATTGCATTAGGCATGGAGCTAAGCTGGCCTAATCCCCATAAAATGTTTAAGTCCACCGATTTATATTCAAAAACACCAACAATACAAATGGGACACACTTGTGGCTCGCTTGAGACAAGTGGATTAGAGAAGTAAAGTGGATCAGTATAGATGGCCATAGCACAGTGGAGGCAGTTAACGTCCCTTGCTGCTCTTTGTCCACCTCCAGCTGCCATAAGCCTCGTCCCACACCTGAAATCTCTGCCACAACACAACCAAAGCTGTGCCCCAGCTAGAGTCAACTAAAGATGCACAAAACCTTTTCAGCTCAATGTGGACAGCCATGGTTTTCTGAAAAGGTCTCAGGGGAGCCTAGACTTTGTTTTAAAGCTTCCATCCACATATTGTGAGTCACGTTAGCATAAACCTACAAGACACTTCTGCTTCCAAGTAAAGCCAGTGTTGTGCTTTATTTCATCCATCAGGCTATACAGTAGTTTTATAGTTTTTCCTGTAGGATTAGTCCTTTGATATATTTATCTCCTCTCCCTAAGATACAGCGAGCAATAGTAGGGAAGTTTAACTGAACAGAAGGAAGACATCTTTGCTTCAGTGTTGACTGGTAGAAATGCTGGCATTTCAGCCCGCTGTGCATGAGTGCAGTTGCCATCGCCTGGGGAGAGCAGCAGTGGTACTTCGAGCATAGCTATCAATCATAGAGCTTACCTGCAAGCCTCAGTACTACTGCAGCGCCTCTGCATCTGACAGAGCCCAATCAGAACATAAGTGGCACATCCATTATTATCATCCTAAGAGAGATGAATGTTCAGATTTTTCTGGCTTCTCTCATCACACTAATGGATTAACATACTCACTATACTTGAGGTAAAATATAAGATAGACTTGGCATCATGGTTTATCTTCACCATGCTTAAACTTCTGCATCGAGTTAAAAGTGTGTCAGTGGATTCCACAATCCTAAATTTGCCATTTTTGTTTAGTGTATTAGAAAAAAAGTGAGACAAGTCAGTTGCTGCCATGGGAGGACGTGAATAAATGAACATGAGTATTGTTCTGTGTTCAGACTTAGGTATTCCTGGAGCTGGCTCACTAGAGCTGAAAATTGCTTATGCCCTCTGGGAAGCAGAAAGGGCCAATCTCATCCTTTCTCCAAAACTTCCTCACTGTCCTCACTGTCTTTTGTAGTGGACTCAAGGATAGTCAGATAACTACTGAAACCCAAATAACTGTACTGAAGTAAGAAACAATAGTTGCATTTTTGTTTAGACAATAACTGCTTTGCCTTTTATTTGAAGCTAAATAACCCCTTATACAGGTCACCAGTTTTGTCAGGGATAGGCAACAGGTGTCAGCTTTCTGTTGATGTAGCTTCAAGAACATTGTTTTCAAATGTGGCAGCTGTGTAGCTGCCCTTAAACTGATGCATTTGGCTGCCTCCCTAGTGTCCAGATTCCCATTCCCCATCTCTGAGCACTGATCCAAGCTAAAGCCCAGGGCACTTGCCCCCTGCTTTCAATGATTACATGCATTTTCATTGCTGGCCTTCTCCATGGGAGTGTGCAGGGTTAGGCCTTCGTTTACTTGCTGTTTGCAGAGAAGCATGACTGGAATGCAAAACCTATCATTGCTGCAGTACAGCTGCTCCACAGGGGGTGCAGATTCATTCAGCACTCCTCCTCTCAGTGGTATTACAGTTAATGGATATAAGAAAGTTTAAAAAAAAAAAAAAAAACACTACTTCACTTGTTCATCCAAATCTCAAGGCTTCCCTATTGTAGACAAAAGCATAGATGTATAGCATAGTTTTCTAACAAATGTTGAGAGGTGTAACATTCATGTATATGAATGGGGGAAGGTTTGAACTGATCATCAATGGTGGCTGGTAAAGTAAGTCGTTTTCTTCACTGAGACAATCTCTTACATCTTTTTCGACTCTGTGAGGTTAAGTTCCTGCTTAGGTAAATATTGGCTCATTTTATCTTAAGTTTGTGTAAACTATACTCTCTAGCAGAGCTGTCATTCAGACAGGGAAACTGACAAAGCACTGAGATGCACAAAGACCCACAAATGCATACAAATATTTGAAGAAATGTTTAGCAGGAAATGAAAAAGGTTCTGATAACCATCAAACCAACACACCATCTCAGTTTTGTGATGAAACATGGCTACAAAACGATCCGAATCTTGAGCTGGTGAAGTATAATTACATCTTGACAGATGCCTGTAGAGATTCAGTATAAATATTTATACGGAGAATGATCAAAGCCATTTATCCATCCATTTTCAGCCATTTATTTGGGCACTGAATCATGGTGGCAGTGGGTTAAACAAAGTAGGTGAGATATCCTCCTCCCCCAGCCACAACCTCCAGCTCTACCTGGGTAATTATGGGGTGTTCCCTGCCCAGGAAAGATATGTAATTCCTCCAGCAAATTCTGTAAAAGTATCCTCCTGGTTCTCGACCAGGGGAAGAGACCCAGGGGGATACCACCACAGGGACTATCCTCCTGGGAGGCATTCAGGTCAGAACCACTGGCTCCTTTCAACTTAAAAAGAGCAAGGGTTCTACTTAAAACTCCCTTTGGATGTCTGAGGGTCTCACCCTGTCCCTGTAGGTCCTTACAGGTGAGCCCAGACACCCTATGGAGGAAGCCAATTTTGACTGTTTCTATCCACATCTTCACTTCAGTCCATACCCAGATGCCAGGAAAGTAAATAACCAGGTAAATTGAGAGCTCAACTAGTCCATTACAAAGCCTGAATCTTCCTGTCAATCTCATGCTCCATCTTACCCTTAAGGCCAGGCTATGCTAGAAAAGAACTGGTTTGTAGGACATGTTCTCTGACCACATCGGAAATGAGTGTTTATACTTGTTCTGAACACTCGAAATGCAAGGTGAAACACTGGCTGTCATAGAGAGGGGCAAAACGCAATAACCGTATAAATATGGGGATAACTGCACATATTTTCAGACAGTCTCTCTTGGTATTCATAATTTTGCACTCGGTTGTACATGTAAAAAGTGTGAGAAATTGTGTAACAAATGAAAAAAGAGTTGTTCGACCATCTGACAAGCAAAAGTATACTGGTGCCTTTACTCATGAAGGAGATCCCAACATCTTTGAACTCCTTCACTTGAAGCAGCAAGTTACTCCCAACCTGAAAAGGGAATTCACTATTATCCAGCAGAGTACCAAGGCCTCAGACTTAGAGATGGCAACTCATCCCAACTGCTTTACACTTGGCTGCACACCTGTCACTGAAGGTCACAGGCAGCAGCAAAAAGTAGACATGAAATCCTAAGGTCACCAAATCGGACACTCTCCACACTTCGGCAGTGCTTTGAGATTCTGTCCATAATATTCCCAAACAGATTGGCAACAAGAAACAACCCACAGAGAATGCACTTATCTATTGCCAAGAGCATGTACATAGGCCCCACCATTTTCTCTGCTCCAACACAGTGGATCTCAGTTGGATTCTTGTGGGGATCACAACACAGCCCTATCCGGGTATTGTTTCCAGAGCATGTGCTGTGCATAGAGATGAGCCCAGCTGCATGTAGTCAGCATCTGCACCCAGTCCTAACTCCAGGATGGAGTTTCCTGGTTTCCCTATTCTGTGTGAGATCATTCTTTCCCATTAAAGCTGATTCAAGGGGGTCTTGGAATCACTCCTAATCTTGCCCTTCAGAGTATTAGGAAATCGGAAAAACAAGCTGTGATAATCTGCAAACAGTCAACTACCCAGAGATTCCCCAGAGAACCTGTAGGTGGCCATGTGTCACTGTGCGCCAAGTGAGGGGAATGAGATCAGAATGTAAACTGGAGAATTTGCATGTCTTTTTGTGTACAAATATTTTGATTAAGAATTCAGTGAGGGGGTGTATGAATACAGGTCTTGGCCAGACTCTTCCGTTTCAGTCCTAATGCAGTCAACCAAATCAAGACCAAGTGACTGCTCCAGACACTTTATTTCTGTTGATGAATAGTCTTGAGTCTTGACAGCAAGAGGCTCATAATTCTTTCACTGTGACCTTTAGATGCCACTTCATAGAAATTATATTCATACTGATTTACCACAAATCAGCATTGCAGGAATGTCGTTTTAAGGTGCCCTCTATCCTTACCTCTTCAGAGAATGCTCAGAGATCAGCCTATTGATATTCCAGCTACTTGCTGTGGCAGCTTTCACACCATCTGTGAAAAATGACAGTGTCACATGCGACCTCTACTGTTCTGCCAGGTAACCCACCCAATGACTCCAATTCACTGTAAGCTGCCACATTCAACCCAAAAATCTTTTCGATGCACATTTTGAAGATAAAATTACTAAAAACGTGTTTTAACATTCTGCTGAGCATAGATTAAAATAGACTACAAGAGCCAAGTCAACGCATTTTGAACAGATGCAGGTCAATAGGAAGATCTTATATAGTTCTAACCGTAGTTAACAGTTCAGAAGCCACACTGTCTAGAAAATATCACAAGCCTTTTGGGATGCAAACACACTGAAGCTCAGCCAGTAATGAATGAAAAAAGTCCTCAAGTAAGCTGGAAAGGTAAGGGAGACGAGTCAATTTTCCCCTGTCATACAGAGAGGCCCTGCAGCAGCTATGACTTGACAAACACCGTCACGCTACCTACTCCAGCGCTCGCTATCTCGCCTCTCACTTCACATTAAACGTTTTATTTCACACAAATAATTTATCCACAACTAAAAAACCCAGCACCATGTATCCTCTGTTGATTTGGCTTTAATTAGCAGATTTCCATATTTTTAATCATAATTGCTTCTCAAGAGTAGAAGCAGTGGTATGAGCTGCTATCCAACCTAGTACAATTTCATTAGACTGAACCTCAGTGGAGAGTTTTAGTGTCTTATTATAGTTTAAGTAACATCAGCTGAGTTTCCAATCTCAGCACAAATATCTGCTTTTATCAGCAACCTTGATCTAAAAATACTGTTATCATTATCTGCCCTAAAACATCCATGTTAGCTAAACCCTAATGCAGATCAGGAAACACATCACAGCTTGTAAGACATTGCTTCTTACTTTTTCCTCAGCTGATACATAACAGACATTTTTCACTGGGCACCAAGGACACTTGCAGCAACCCTGAACCAAGCTATAATCAACAGACAGACATATTAAGCAACATCTGGCAGGCAAGCCATTTCTCTGGTGAAATGCTGTAGGACATTACCATCAACAGACAGCCTGCATATTTGTGCAGGGCTAATGCTATGGACGGAATAATGTAAACACGTGTATTGACTCTAACACTGTGCATAGAGAAATCATTTGAGCTTGAATAAGTATATTGACATTTCCATTTCTTCTCTCATAAAAATATACCCATTTTTGATTATCTCATCTGTGTCTCATGTGGGCAAAAATAGAACATCAATGATTGTTCTTGCACAATACAGTCCATGCCTTTCTCCACGGCACATCTTTGACAGACCTGCTGCATTTCAGGCTCTGATTCAGAAAAATCCAAGGAGTCACTATTAAGCTTGGCTTGGCCAGGTACACTATCATGTGCCACATTATACTGTATGTGGCACATGATAGTGTACCCTATTGTTGCTATCATCTAAGAGCTTCTCCCAAGTAATGTACACTGCCATTAGAATGACAATATAGCCTGTTTCCTTTTCTATATTGCCTCTGGGACTCACTGCTGTCCCTGCTTCTTCATACTATGACATGGCCATGAGCTGGCCTGCTAGTCTCTCCTGGTATTTTCCTGGCTCATTACTGATTTCACATAGAGCATAGACATGGATGCACTCTCCACCGTGCCTTTGCATTTATGTAGTGGCTCTGTAATCTCCTCATGCAGGTGAAGCAGAGCCCTGCTGGTGCTGCTTTGGGGCTTCATCTCCCAGGCTTTGTTCAGTTAAACCCTGCTCTTTGCTGTCACCACAGAACAAGTGTATAGTGTCGCATTACCCAGTATGGAAATTTAGAGGAAAGCAATGGATAAGTGTTACAGAAATGTACATACTTCAATTTTGATCTGTTGAAGAGTTTGAGACAGCACGACTAAGAGGAATAAAAATAAAATATGAGGCAGCATCTGCTGCAAACAAATGGAAAGGTCACCTTCTATTAATGTGGTGCAACGTTGCCTTTGAATAATGAGATCGTGTTATGCAAGTGAGCTCTCAGACTTTGTACAGTGAGTGCTTCTGACTGTGCCACTGGCTCTCAGTGTAGGCTGACTTTATGACCAGACATTTTAACTCAGGCCGATGAGCAATTATAACTAACCCCTTTGACTAGAGTGTGCTTAGTGGGAAGAACATAAGCCTGTTAATGTCACTCTCATTGTGACACCCTTAAAGGTTTAACTGCTTCTCAAAAGGTGTCGAGCACATAGTTAGTATTCAGTAGTTGAGGGTCAGTCAAGAAAAGTCATGTGATATTACACACACCCAGGCTGTAGTACTTGAGTCTCGTTACGTTCTCTAGTTCCGTCTCAAGAGCAGTTTTTTGAATTATCCATTTCTGGAAGTTGACTTCATTTTTTCCTCCCCATAAATATGAAAAATAGGTAGTTTAATTGACAATTGTAGATTTCAAAGAATTTAAGTCATTTCACATGTAGAAACCCATTCAAAACCACTATATGCACAATTGTTGTGTTGGATTTTTACGTAATTGTAGCCTCTTTTAACTCATACTGTTGTTGCAGTCTATCTGTTGCTTTCGGCCCATTAATGTAAGTTTCCCTGGGTTGGATTTGTGGGGGGAAAGGGGTAGCTGCATGCATTGCAGTGTCTATTTTGATACTAGCACTGGAGGATGTGAAAAAGACACATAGTGCCTGTAAGTACAGTATGTACTCAAACCTTTAATGCTACTGACAGGTAGATCTTAAACTTTCTAATCATTATTTTTGCATTTATAAACACTGAGGGGTGAATTCACAAACGGATTGTCGCTAAATTAAACGAAAAATTATTTGCATCTTCAGAGAGTTGGTGGTAACTGAAGCGCATTCATAAAGGGGTGTCAAGTCCAGACTTTCCAGTGATCATGGCAGCAGTGATTGTGCATCACAGTAGGCTACATCATATGCTCACAGATGGCACAGACAGTACAATAGGCTACCTGATATTCACCATGAGGGAATGAAACTTAAAACCTACTGCTGTGAGAAACGGAGATGATGGTTACGCACTGTAACAGACCAGCATGTAGCAGAGTAGGAGAGAAAACAGCTCTCCATGCACCCAGAGGCATGAGGGAGAGAGCACAGTTTAAAGTACCCTAAATAACAATCACTCCATACAGAGTGAGTCAGAGGAAAAATAAGAGACATCCCACAGAAACAAATGAAAGAGCAGGGGGAGTAAATAGATAATTAGAATAGTTATAAACATTTTAAGATATGAGTGAAAGTATTGTTGTTGCAACTGCATTCAAAACATTTTTTGACTCAAACGTTGCTTAACCATGTCATGTGATATACTGTACTACTTCAGTACACCTTAAGAACAAATACTACTGGAACCACCACAGAAAATTGCAGATGAACTTTTAATCGATGCAAAACAATGGCAAATTGTACTTAGCTGCAAAACTTTGTGTGTGTTTGCGCTGTAATATCATTAGTGCAATATCTTTTGTGAATCGGACTTTGAGACGGGTCACATAGCGGTTGCAAGTGATGGCTCTATTAAGTGAATTTGCCCAAGACTATTAAAGAGGTACTGCACACTTAAGTGTGTTTTTTGAGCTGTAAACTAAATTATATGACTGTACTATGAAGGTGATAATATTGACATTCTTACATTCTTGGGAGTCAACTTTGATAGAACAACGCTCATTTTCAAATATATACAGATCGAGACTCATCATTCTACAGGAGTTTATTCTATTTTTTGCCCACCCTCTACTTAGTATTTTTCAATTTTGGCGGAATTGTTCAGACTTGTGCTTTTGACGGCTGTAGAAGCACCACCAGACTGCATTCTTTCCCATGATGATGATCCCATGATTAACAGCAGGGCTATGGCTATGTACTGACACTCCCCCACAAACACACATTCACCGGAGACCCTCTCAGCTGCTAACGTTAGCTCAGCTATAACACAGGTGCCACACAGAAACTTTTACAAAGGGCCATGAATGTGCTTCTAGGGACTATCAAAGCTCCAGCGAACTCTGTTTACAGCACGGACACGGAGAGTCTGACAGCAGCTGCTCATGGCTGGTTAGCTGTAGCTCACTCTGGTCTCTGTGTCTCCTTATCTCCACACTAAGCAGCCACAAGGCCACGCCCCCTACAGTGCTTGTCCGGTGCAGTCCACTTTTGCATTTTTTAAATATGCTGGGAGGGAGGAAGCTAGCAGAATTTGGGTGTGCAGTTACACTTTTGGGTCAACTGAATTTTCTCAGCTGCTTGTCTAAACTAAATGGATCATCCCGTTTTGATCTTGACTCAAACTCACCTGTACTCAGACTTGGAACTTATACAAGTTAAACAATATGAAGTCCTTATTACATTTTCATCTTGAGGAGATGATGGGTGCCTCTGCCATTTCCCTGAGCATGATGGTGGTCTTTTACTCACACTCTATGAATCAGGATGCCTGTCTAAGCACTCCTAATCGCTCTGCCAGCATCGCTGTCACCCTGCTACTGTTCTGTCCTCATTCCCCTGTATGTGTCCTGCCTGTGATGTATCACACTGGCACCATCCTTTGATAGAAAGCTGTGGTGCTCATTAAGATAGAGAAAGATAGCAAAAATGGGGGAAAAAAAGGCAGGGAAGGCGAAGGGAACGAGATAAAGCGTGTGCCTGTTGGATTTGTTCCACTTCATTGTTTCTGTATTTCGTTGCCTATCCCCCTGTACTCTGTCTTTCTCCTATGATTCAGAGTTTAGTGACAGAAAGCAGAGCTATGTTGCCCTTGGACAGGTTGCTCTATTTACAGTACCTACTCTAGATTTCTCATATGTTACAGTAAGCCAGAAAATGATTTCCATCACAATATACACTAATCTAGGGGAGTATTCAGTGAGGATAATGTTAGGCTTTGATGGGTATAAATTACTGTATACTCTTTAAAGGTTACATACTGATTTAGAGAAATTTCTCATTTCCAAACTCTAGTTTCCTGTGTTCTTCAAATGCAACAGGCAAACCAAAAGCCGGGAGACTTTTTCAGTGGAGCGTTATGGGACTTGCAGTCCAAGAGCCACTGATGTATGAAGGCTCACTGTGGTTGTTCACTTGCAGAGGAATCTGTCTCATACTTGTAAAGAGGCAACTTCACCAAAGTCAGATAAGACAGGAACACAATGTGCCACAGCCAGTCACAAGTGGCCATCAGCATCCTTGGCAGTAATCTGAGCTCTGAAGCTTAGTGATGTCGCTGTAAATAAAGCTGACAGATGCTAATCCATGGAAGTCAACTTTGATCCAAATAACAGATGCACCGTGACCAAAACTCAAAGCCTTCAAACCTGATGGCCTGTCAAGCAATGTTGTCACACAGATAGGCAATTTTGACAGGACCCACTTATGTGGTTTTCCCGATTTGATTACTTTGTCACTGCCTTTCATTTATCCGATGAAAAGAGATTAGTTGTGGAATAATGTGATACCTGACTGGTATTTTTTTTTTCAGCTTTTTTTCACCTCAGTGGCCTTTCTAGAGGGGATCTACAATGCTTTTGACAGTTTTCACATAGCTTCTAATACTGTTATTTTAAATCCTGAATTTGTGCAAAACTCAAAATGAGACACTATTGAAGGCCACTTCTTAGCTTTTTTCAAGAGTAAAATTATAATAAGCTTCCACCCTTTGAATCTACACTATATTTCACAGCAGTTGTCATCAATTATACATGTTTTCTATTAAATACTCCAGTTTCACTATCTGCCCTCCTCTTATTTGCATTGCCTTGAGAGGCTGTCCTGCCGGGAATAACCATCCATAACATAATGGTGACTGCTTAAATGGTGTTTGTGAAGTTTAAAAGATAAATAATGATCACAGGGTTTCATTTTCTAAAAACAGGACCACACAGGAAGAGCTGCTGGCGTGCTGCGAGACCCATTGTGATTCTGCTGTTGGAGAATGTATGAAGCATTCTGAAAAACAAGAGGCATGCTCCTGCATCATATTTGATTTATTTAAGCCATCTGTCTTTCTAGTAGGTCTTGACACGCAGGACTGATAGCACTGACAAACACTGTTCTCAGTATTGTAGTAGGAATAACACAACCTGCCAACATTGTTGTTTGATCACTATGTCACATCATTTCTGTCCATCTAATAAAGCAATGTCCTAAAAATAATACACAAAAACACATGCTGACACAGCGATGCATACCCAAACAAAGCCGTCGTTCTGAAATTACTGTTGGAAATGTGAAAAAAATGCTTTGAAGGCAAGAGGTGTCAGCTATGTAATTAGCCTTTCTTAGTCTGTCCTCCCCTTGCTTTCTGTATCTCATTCCCTTGTGTTCTGACTGACAGCTTTGTATATCAGGGGGAGCATGCCAATGGACTTTTGTGCTCAAAAACCACTCTCCACCATTAAAATGTGGCTAATTGGTGTTTCACATTTGCTGGAGCAACAACAGTGCACCTAACCTAACATCTCATCAAAACATTGTGCCTAGAGCCAATCAAATCCTTCCAACTAAACATTCATAAGCAGACCTGAAACTGATGACAGCTATTTTGTTGACATTAGATCATGCAAAGGAAATCAGCCCAAGAAAACGTGCTGCCATTTCTGATTCTGTTAATTGGCAAAATCCATTGAAAAGGCTAATCTTTGACCCATTTTCACAGATGAAACCATCTTTGATTGACTGTGGTGTTTCCTATATTTAATAGATTTAAAGATTAAATATACTGTATAGGAAAATTGGCTTTGGTCGAACCTCAGGAATTAACTGCAGTATGAATGCACAGTTAATGGGGATCCCAATGAACCAACTGAAGACATGTATGTTAACACAGTGGTGACACACACGCACCAGGGGTACCATAGTAATTTAGAGAATTATTCTTCCAAGTTATGTTAATAGGCCAAGTTAATGTGTCAGTCACTGAGTATTTCAGTGCCTTGCAGCTCTCACTGAATTCATTTTTTGGCTGTTGTGCTCCAAACACAATTATGGCAAATTGCTAGACAGGATATGCTGGTAATACACACCAACAACCCAACAACTTGCAGCATATGGACCAACACTGGGAGAGAGGTTCAACTCAATTGGTGGCCAAGTTTCAACTTGTTGAGTTATTATGTGACATTAGAGCTATATGCAACTTTTCACATCAAGTCAGCAAAGATAATTTGGTACCCCCACTCATATCTCCCCCTCTGTTGCTCAAGTTCCTGCCTCAGCACTTGTCACTCATCTTGATGAGCTGCCTACCTTGAACACAGTATTCACACATTATTCAGGCTGAGGATGACGTGACGTCATCTGCACCACAGGCAGTGAAGAAGCATACTGAGAATTCAGCCAATCTGCAATTCAAAAATGCAATGTTGATGTTCACAGAGTCTCTGCTGCCAGATTTTGATTTACTGCTCTTTTTCACTTGATTTCCACCATTGCTGTTACACTCACATCCATCCAACACAGTCAAAACAAAAAGCATGCCCCTCAACTTCTTTTTTAATGCGCATTGGGGAATTTAGGGATGTACACACAGTCACAGACAGACTGATAATACTAGATCCTTTATTTTTTTTAAAGTAAGTAAAAATAGCATATTACTGCTTTATTTTTTCTAGACTGGAGATTTCAGTGATGCCAAAGCTGCACAGTCATAAAAACGTCATTGGTATATGAAGTTTACACAGTGATAACAGAATTGCAAAAGAACATTGGTGCAGGCTTTGTTTGCAGTGCTCCTATGTTTGTTTGTATTGTTTTGTTCCCCCAGTGTAATTCCCCTTATCTTGATTGGAAATGTGGAAGTTAATGAAGCTAGTGAGGATATATTGAAGGGATTATTTGCCAACAAGCAGGGAAATAAACACTGCTATAATCAGCCAACAGGTAACAATCATTACGTTATACAGAGCAAGACAGCGAAAGTAAAAAAAAAAAAAGATAGACAATGACCACACACATACAGTTGGCATTAGAAACCTTTGCATTCATGATAAATTCTAAAAAGTGATTCTTCTACAAATGGGATAAAGCTTTTTCCTATACCCAGCCTAATGGGGTAAATCTGACCTCAAAAAATCCAAAGGGAGCCTCTTCAAACTTAGCTTCTAACAGAGATTGAGCACAGCGTCTGAGTGTTAGAGTGCCTACACAAATATGACAGTGATGGTGACAAATTCAGATTAATTCCAATGAATTCATCCCACATTTCTGCTTGAACTTTGTCATGGTCTATAATTTACAGGAAAAAAGGCTGATTTTGGTCCCCTTTGTTATAATTTAATTCAGATGACTACCGATCACACAAAAAAGGATAATTGACCGGAGTGAAAGAGCAAGAACATCCTTGTCTCTGGAGAATAGATTCAAATCTGTCTCAGCTCATCATTAGGCTGCAATCATGGTGTCAGTCAAAAAGAGATGGTGAAAGTAGAAAAGCAGAGCAAAAAGCCACTGTATAACTGTCCGTTATAAAAAAGGGAAAAAGTGAACAATGTGCTGCTCAGCTACATTGAGAAATCTTGTTTCCTGCATCAGAATGAAAATATCTCACGTTTCAGTATGACTCACTTTTTTAATCATGTTTCATTTACTGCATGTTCACCCATACGTCGTGTCAATGCATAATCTACATATAGACTACCAACCAGCAATAAGAGAGCGAGGGCTTCAGATGGCACACTGCAATGTAATTGTGTCAGTGTCGCAGGCTGTTCCATTCAAAGGGTATTAGCAATCATTTCTTTGTTTGGTTTAAAAGAAAAAAGTAATTTGCAGCAAAAGAAATGATGAAACACTGGGAAAGTAAGCTCTGTGTTGAATTCGGTGAAAATATTTTGCCAATATTTGGCCCCATTATAGATTTCACAGCAATGGATTTTAATTATTTTAGTAAATGTTTTCAGCCTTTTTTAAAGTCCCTTGTTACTATTAATGTTACTATCTGGACTTTAAAATTTAAAGTTTAAAATTTCATTTAATCAAAAAGTGTAATGCAATAAAATGTGTCATACAAAGAAAGTTTCATTTACTGAATGCTTATTTCTGAACATGTTGACATCTGGTGCAATAGTGCCTGTTGACTTTATGATTTGAATTATCTCCTTTCTACATCCTATTCTCAATTTCTATACACCATCCAGAAGCATTGAGGGCTTTTCTTGCCTATTTTTAGACTATAACCTTCACATTATCTATAGCCATTTTCTATCCATTCAATTGAAATGTCAACCTGGAACATTGTATCTACTTGCACCCACTGAGATTTCTTGATTGAGCTCCAAAATGTACATGTTAAAATAAACGAAGTTTCAGAGGAGCTTGTGAGTGATTGATATGAATCTCTAGTGAAGCAATATAGAAGAATCAACCAAGCTCAAAAAACTCCTTGTGTCAGGTATTTTCAGCTGAGTGCATCTAACTAAACCAACTGTAGCAGCAGAAATGGTCTGTGCTCCCAAAATTGTTCCACATGATTTTGACACTGTTGTGAGCAAAGCCTCAAGGCTTCTTCAGTGTGTGCAATATATATCAAATCTGACCCCACCGCCATCTCACAGCTGACAAGTTACAAGCTACAGAGATCAGAAATGCACTTTACTTATTATTTAAACAAATGCATCCAGAATATGTAGTATACGTACATTGTATCTAAATTATAGTATTAGGCGTGATTTAGTGATTAATCTTTAAATAATTTAAAAAGATACAGAACAATAATTAGGTACATTTATTGTACACAAGAATACCCTTTATTAAAATCGTCTATCATAAACCCACTGATAAGACGAATACTATCTGCAGTCAGCTGCCATCCAACACACTCGATAAAATATTTAAAAGTCAGTCAGTTAAACAGATATAAGTGATGCTGTCTAAGAGCTGAATCACATTTGCAACGATTTAGAGATGGATATTTTCCTACATGGCTCACTGAACAAGGTCAGATATAATGGCAGAAACAACTCTTAGTTGTGAATAATTATAGAGAAAAGAAACAGTTCTCTATAAATTACTGTGTGACCTTTGATGAAAGTGACAAAACTTTCCAGTCCATTACCCATAAGTACGGACATAACTCGTCATTGATTGAAACTCTAAACGTGACTTCTCAATGTTTTTCTTACATATAAATAACCACAGACGTCGTGAGAAACAGATTTTAAAAGTGGTTAAAATTGATGTAGCTGAAGCCGAGTTATCCTGACTTTTAGTCACCAGCGTTTATCAAGCTCCCAAAATGTTGGCTCCTAATAGACTTATTGGCCAAGCGAATGCTGTTTGATTCTAAAACTCAATTGTTTCCTTTGTAGACAGTGTACGAGATACTTTAATTTACTGCAAAATTTCACGTGTTTACAAACTGTATAATATTAAATCATGCATGACTTGCTCAACAAAAACTGTTATGTTATCACGTTAATGTTGGTAAAACAGCACCCATTAAAACTTAGCAAACATAAATCAGTTACTTGAAAGTTTGCCAAGCAACAAGAAGAGACTCCAGGAAGTTACAGGTCCCAGCCAAGAAATAGTTCTGCATATAAAACTCTAACCTAAGATGTTTAAATTATAACAGCCCCAGCCTTATATAAGCATCAACATATGGCTATGCATGTATATTTTAATATTCCTATGTATTTGGGCTTATGCAATGCAATATCATCTGTGTTTGCTGTCTGCAAATCTGTAACTTGATAAGTCCCTTTACTGAAAGATATTTGTTGCTTGTGGTACATCTAGTAGATTTGTACCTTCTTTGAGCTCTGTAGGTAGCTTGTATCATCTAATTGGATCATCTAATGACTGAGTGCCTGCAGCTGTAAGATGGTGGGCGGGGTCATATAAATATAGCCTGGAAGAGTTGAGACATTAGCACACACATATTGAGATATATTTGCACACTGAAGAAGGCTTAAAGTGGAAACATTTGAGCTCTTTTAATTCTTATTTGCTAATAAAAATGTCAAAAGCATCCAGAGAGTAAATATAGAGGAACTTTATCACTTTTGGGGAATTGACAACACATTTTCTTTATTAACTATAAAAATGAGAAGAAGTGAGATAAAATAAGATTATGGTTAATCTCCATATTATCTATTATTGGCAGCCAGTTTGTTTATTCTCTTCTGCAGCCTGTGCTTACCATGTTCATACCTCCCTACAGAATGAGAAGTCTACAAAGAAGACATTTAATTTGAGGTGGATAATGGAGGTTTAACGGTCCTCAAAAAAGCCTCATACGTTCTGTTTCCTTGGTTTAATGCTTTTGATTTGTTTGTTTATTCTCTCTCCGTGTCTCTTTGTGATTTCCCCTGGCTCCCCCGTGGAGCAGCGCTAAATGAAGTGTAGTCTACATGCACACGCACACACACACAAAATGCATTTTGGTGAGAAACTGAAGGTAAACAAAACACTAACTAATAACTTGGGCTAAAGGGGGAATGTACTGTCACTGACCTAAATTTGGACCTATAGATATATTGGATATATAGGATGTCCGGGCCTCTGGGGATCTGACTACAGATCAGTTGCAGACAGTTGCCTGTCAGTGTCAGCAGTGCACTTCTCATGACCATAAACCTCTTACAGATGACATTTTAGCATATATCAACATGAGCACACTGCCAGCTCTTTACTATTTAGCCTTTAGACTCATGAACAACAAAAACCCATCTCTATTAGACTCCCTGTCTATTCTGTCCCTCTCGTGCTCAGCTGTGTCCATCTCTTAATCAGATTAGGACATTATATTTGAGGTTGTTGGCCTAATCAGTGTAATAAAGGGTCTCTGAGAGCATTGCTGCCCATTAGCGTCATTAGGCTGCAGCTGAAAGGAGGGCTTTGTAGAATCTGCTTGATCACAGTTGCTCGGAGGAGGTGAGCATCCATCTCTCAGGTGGGCCTATTGATCTGTTTACTCCCATATGAGCCGGCAGGACTCGTAGGAGTTAGCCACCACACAGGAGCTAAAAGAGCTGTATTCTCCGAAAGAGCTGCTGTTCTGTTGCATAACAACTTCATTTCTGCTGCTGCCTTCTGGTTTAAAAATGCTCACTTGGCTCTTTAATGCAAAGAATTCATGTTTCTCCTAAATTCAGATTAATTACATTTTTTGTATTATTATTATTATTACTATACAGAGACTTTAATGCATGCATAGGACTGTCTGGATCTGCACTGCTTTAGTATGTCATGAGTTGATGAGTGTCATTGTTGACACAGGGACTCCAATATCAAACAGATGGGACCGAACTCGGCAAATTTGGATGAGCCATCAGTGTTTGGGGAGCGAATATTGTCTTTTGTTTAATTTTTTTTCAGCAGAGGCAAATGGAAAGGACACGATAATTCCATCTGGCTTTGACCCAGAGCTATGACTTTTGTCAAATCTATTGTTATAGAGTGTTGTGCGTTTCTTCTTGCAATGACAGAGCGTTGAGTGGTTTTAATCTGCAGGCCTCATGCTGTCATGCTTTCATGGCACAGTGGGTTTGATAAACCACTGCTAAGCGCTGTGTGCCTGCGATGGCAGGAAGCGAGCAGAAGCACTGCCAGGCGTCAGTCCAGCTGGACGGCCGCAGCTAGACTCCAGGGGCTGGCATCAGTATGCTACATTTAGCTATGCCGCCTTTATGTGGCTGAGGCTGAGAGGGAGTGGCTTTGCCAATTTGATTTATAGCCCCAGATTAGCAGCTGCATTGGAGGCTGGAGGTTGTCATCCTCTTGTGCATATGGAGAGATGCTCTTAGGGAATGAGGAAGGTCTTGAGCAAACTTGCACGTTAAATTTCAACAAAGAGCCAGTGTTATGTGTAGAAGCTCCATTATGCACATCAAATCCCTCCTTTGTGTGTCAATATGTGTATGGAAATGAACAACCACGTGGTTCGTGGGCACTAGGCAGCTATCTGCTCTCAGAAACAGTCATGAAAGGACCATTATCAATGACCCCTGCAGTAATAAAAGCAGCGCCTTTGTGCATGAGAGACTGGGGAGGCTGTAGCGAGCAGCCAAAGAGGCCAGACTTCAGTAATGGGTCATTGCACACTCTTAGCAGAGAGCTTCTCAGAGCCTTTTCCTCTGCCAGCTTCTGTCACCCGAGGATGGTTTTTCTCACTACAGATTTCACTGATGTAATTGCCAGAAGTTCAGAAGTGCATATTTTGTAAGTTGCTAAGTAATGAGCCAAATTGGTATAGCAGTATGGTATTTGATAATTCTGCTGATGGTCTGAAATAAAGTTTGGGGAAAATTAATTTGTTAAAACTGTTAAAATCTTAGAGACAGCAGTAAACTTTAAGTATCCTTTCTAAAAAGCTGAATGGACATTACCTCAAACCTGATAATGCAATTCAATGCAGTGCAGGCTGCAGCACTGAGGCACCTGGAACTCAAAACTCATGTTTTGCAGTGTAGCTGTGTACCATAAGCAGTATGTTACTATGGTATTGGAAAAACCTGTATTGCAAAGCCAATCTGTAATGTATAATACTGTATATGCAGGTATGCATAATATGTGCATCTATATTTGGTTCCTGACTGCTGAATCTTCCATTTTACCACCAATTTCAATAGATCAGTGATTCACAAAAATGTTAACATGTTTATTTGCCCTGTATTGTACACACAGTATTTAAGTTTCTTTTCAGAATCTCTGGCCTTGTCACATTTGAAGATTTTCTCTAAAACTATATTAGGCCCTGCTATAGGGATTATTCCATTGCTACTGCTGGTTCAAAGTACAAAAAAATATATAGTTAAAATGATTTATTACTTCTAATAATACTTTACTCCCTTTGGCACCATTTTGTCACAGACAGAAGGCAATTTTACACTCCCATTCAGAACTATAATTTGTAATTATGCGGTGGTTATGATGTTATGCTTCTGTCTGTGGCCTCTGATTCTCATTTGACAGCCAAAGAATGATTAAAGTCACCCATCAGCCTGTCATTTGAATTGTTCATCACACAGAGAGCTACAGTATAGTCAAAAAAGAAAAAAAGGAGAAGACTTAAAGTTTTGCCTCTATACTCAAACATCCCAGTTGGTTGACAGTGACATATAGTGTCTGAGCTATTGGTGACACAAATAGATGGAAAATATACTGTAGTCTTGGCCTGTTGACAAGAGTACAACCAATCTATTAGCCTGCATTTTTAGTGTGTATTATAAACTTAGCTGAAGTGAAAGCTTGAGGAGTAATGAGAGCAGGCAACACTTCTGGCTCACATCTGAAATCCCACAGTATCACTTCCAAAGAAATGTTCCAATGTTTAATGATTTAAATACCTGAACAATTCATCCTGAAGTAAACAATAATTGCTATTGATAAGTGACAATCAAATGCGAAATGAATGTGTGTCTGAATTGTATATTTGACAGTACTTTATGTCCTTCTTGGAATATTGATTAGATAGAAGATTTTCCTCTCTGCTGGCCATCGGATTGGCTGAGATGAATGGGACTGTGGGGTAATGGCTAGTGAAACAGAGTGATTTTCCATTATGCCAGAGTCGATTTGAAGGGAGGAGGGCGTCTGAGAAATGACCAAAGTGGGCAATGTTGATCACATCTAATTAATTAAGCGTGCTATGCTCCTTCAGCCCTGCCCTGCCTACATTAGACAAACCCAGAAAAACTTCCCTCTGCAACAAAATCATCCAGGACACAAGGACAGCACCAAGAGCTTGTAACACAACAGCACTGCCTGAGTATATTTGAAACCCATGCATTTTCAAACTGTGATCTTGTTACATTGTGTGATGTCCAGGAGTTATACTGGAACTTAAAGGCAAGGAAGTTTATTTATACGGCACCATTCAGATACAAAGCAATTCAAAGTGCTTTACAGGGGCATATAAATCCTTAAACATCAGATGTGAAGAAAACATTAAAAATGCATTAAAAGACAACAAAAACAAAAAGCGAGAACAAGCTAATACATAGTTTAAGATTAGAAAGAAATTGCGTTTCAAAGACAATAAAAACAAAAAGTAAAAGCATGAATGAAATGTTCATTTAATTCTCAACTCAACTGATATTCAGCTCAACCTTTTCTTTAGGTCACGGTCCACTGCAACAAGAGTGTTCAATTAGGGCTTAAAAAATGTCTAAAAACTTTTTGGCATTGATAGGTTACTTGTACTATAAAGTTGCACGCTGTAGCTCCCCACTCACTCTACAGCAGGAAACGGTACTTCAAAATAAAAGTGATTTTTGGTAAGTTGATTCACATACTTGTGGGCCACAAATCTTTCTGACCTGCCAGTTGGGAACCACTGAGTTAATGATTTCCTACATTTCCCACAATGGCTCTGAACCCAAATATGTCTGACTTTATTGCTTTCACTGTGTACAGGCGGAGAGAGCAACCGAGATAGGCTATTTACAGTTAAAGGTGAATTTTTCATCAACTGAAGCTTTGCCAAAAGTTAAATAAGCAAAATCTTTTCTCATGTTTTGCATTTATTACTCTATTGGTGAATTCCTGCAATTTACTTCAGCTCAAATCTTCCCTGTCACTTCCCATGCAGTCACAGCATGCAGTTCCTCACACATTCCTACATCATCATATCTGGCCAATCATCTTTCTGCCCGTATTCCTGGAACCAGTCAGCTGCTGCTGCTGTAAGTCTGCCTTTCAGGCATACTATTGCAGAACACCCACCTCCCACTACCACCATGATCTACAGATTGTTCCAGGAGATTCAACTGTGAGATTCTGTTTTCCACCTATATTGGCTTTCCCCCACCAGCACCAGCACCTAGAGTCCAGAGGGATCCTGTCCCATCTCCTATCTTCATCGGCCTGCATATAATGAATGCATTTCACATTGATGGAGTCCCAAGTGTTTTTCTGTGGCTATTGCAATATTGTTATACATTTATAATTGATCTCTAAAAATTCAAATGCAATATGAGGCATTGCTGTCTCTTTTCTTCAGTTAAGCTGTCCATGGCAGCTCCACTGGAAATAACTTGGCATGAACAGTATGAAAAAAAGACAACTAAACAATAAATATTGGTTCAGAAACACAAGGAGTATTGGCTTTAAAGGAAAAGAAGCTGTCAATAGTATTTTTGTGTGGATTTGTCCTTTTTACTAAACAGCTACAAATTGTGACTCGAGCTGACAACACCCTCAGACCAGATCAAGGTGAAGTGACATTCAGTAGCAAGAAAGAGAAAATTAGAGCGGTGGAATAGTCATGTCTGGCACATTGCCAGCCTAAGCATCTTAGAAAAAGTTCTTGAACAATGTCCTGTTGCTACTATTCAGTAGTGGGATTACTTAATATGATTTCCAGGGCCGCCAAATCAACCGTGGTGAATGTAGCCCATAATTACAATGAGAAGATGAGAAAGGTGTATGACAGAGATTAGAAAAGGTGAACTCCAGTGAGCCATGCAAAATATGCCCCCGCCCAGCTCAAAACACCCTCACTGGGTTTACAACCAGAGTGTTACTTAATTTGATAGATGAGTTTTCACAATGCAGGCGATGTGTTTCAGAAAGTTGAAACAGGCCTTGCATACTGTGTGATGTATCCTCCACTGTATTACTTTAAAATTGACATAAACCTCAGCATGCTTGCACAGTGTTTTTCTGATTAAAGGAACAATTCACCCAAATCAGTTATCATTGGAACCAAGGATCAGTGAGGTTTAGGGATTATTCAGGTACGTATAAGTAACAAAGACATTGTCCTGGAAAGAGTTTTTGAAATGCCATTTTTCAGTGCTTTTAGCACTATAAACTAGACCAAGAGTGTACAGCTAGCTACTTAGGCACAGCATTGCTTTAAGCTAAATGCTCACGTCAGCATGCTAACATGCCGACAATGACAATGCTAACATGCAGCTGCTACACAAGTACAGTATTTATCATGTTTACCATCTTAGTTTAGCATGTTAGCATGCTAACTTGTGCTAGTTGTACTAAACACAAAGTACAGCTAATGCTGATGCGGACATTAGTTTTACAGGTATTTGGCCATAAACCCAAGTATTGAACAAATTAAAATTTTGACCTGATAATGGTGCTAAATTAAATGTTAAGGTATCACCAAACGGATTACTATTCATCCTGATAAGGGCATGAACCAAATTTCATGGCAATCCACCCAATAATTGTTGAGACATTCCACTCAAAACCACAAACGTGAACCTCATTGCACTAGAGGAAAAGTCAGGGGATCGCCAAAGTCAGTAGGACTCATCCTCTGGGGATAATGAATGTCTGGACAAAATTTTCATGGCAATCCATCCAACAGTTGTTGAGATATTTCAGCCTGGACCAACGTGACAACCTGGCAGACATTGCCATGCCTAAAAGCAAAAAATCCTTTCACTTCCATTAATAAAAAAAACTAAACTAAACTATCTGCATGACTAGATAGCACTATTGGTTAAGTTGGAAAATATGATTGTGATTTGGGTGAACTGACTATGGTTATGAAACTACAATTGGTCACTAGTTGGCAAATACAGAGAGTCTTAAGATTTTACTTGAATAAATCCTGTCTCATCAGTCGACAAGCCTGAACTTACTTTTACCCCCTTGCTGTCTCTTCTCCCATGTGAGATACCATTAATTTTCATCACGTCACATAGATGTTGACATTTCATTTACTTGACTCCACTGAGATTCATCTCAAAGCAATTGCAGGCACCTGGAAGATATGGTAAATCTTCCTAACAGGCATGCCCTTAGGGTAAATGAAAGTGAATGTTACGTCCTCTTGAGGTAAAATTACAGTGAATATAATATGTAGAGCGGCCCCATGGAAATGAGACCCACAAAGATGTTTATTTGTTGTTTATTCTAATGGGAGGAAAAGAGAATTCTCACAGTGAGATTGCAAAGCCAGTGAATTAGGATGTGAGAAATAATTTAGGATGCATCTGGTTTCTGCATGCTTTATCAGTTTGAACCTGGTGCACATGTAATTGATCACCAGTCCACTTGCACAGGCTGTCCTAATCATCATCATCCATCTAAAGTATTGATTAGGTTATATGAATACGATAAAATTGACAGCTGTGATATAGATGACATGTATGTCTTAGTCTTGAGGAAGTAGTTGATAAATGTGTTTATTAGAAACTAGAGATATTTTCAGAGTTTTTGTTCGCAAACCTGTGTTGTATAATGCATATTTTAAACTTAGAATATATAATGTTCAGTTTTTTTGTGAAATGTCATGCTTTTACTCATGTCTCTATGCTTATTTTTGCTTGTAAAGAAACCATAGTTTACACTGAAGACATGCTATGCTGAAGGAAAATTAATTTTGACATCTAAATGTTAAAGGAACCAATGTTTTATGTGACACAAACAAATTGATTAATCATTAATGTGGCACCTCTGATGCCTCACTGCACACTAGATGAGCTATCATGTGTGTTTCAGTATCTGGCATCTTTTCATTTGGCTCACTTGCAATCTGTGTCTCAAAAGTTTATCCCTCAACCAGTGTCCAAGCCATTTCATGAAAGAGTGCACAAAGTCAAGGCCATCTTGTTGTAGTGGACCAACAGGTAATAAGATCCCTAATGTGATACACACAAGGTCTTTAATATCAAAATAGAAATCTCTAGTTTCTGTATTGCCTGTATCCCAAGGAGAGAAATGAGCCTTATCTCGGAGGAAGGTGGCTATCCATCAGCAATTTCTCTCAGTTTATCAGCCTGCTCAAGTTGAAACGCACAATGATGTCAGGCATTAATCAAATGCTGACACCTCACATTCAGGACAGAGACATGTATCCTTTTCTCCCTGCCCCAATCTGGTCATTGTCCTGCTGAGACTCTCTGCTGCAGATTTAAACCCTTTTGGTGCTGTACACCAATATCAGACAGCTGGAGGACTGTTCTGAAGCCATGTTGAAAGAACAGAAACTGCAGAGACCATACACTGAAAATCCAAAGAGCACCGTGTTAAAACTCTTGTACCTCAGCCACTTCATTACAGTTTTATTCTCACAAATATGTTGCAGAAGTGCTCTTAGAGGCTGCCCCCTCACAGAGAGCAAAGATGAAGAGACTGTTACATCGCTGTCACTGAAAATTCAGAAGGAAAAGGAAAAAGAGCTTATTGTCACAGAGTTTATTGTCTCTTCTTCTACTGCTCCCCACTGACCGCTCATTCATTCTGTTTAGACATTACTATGCAGTGCTATTGATGTGCTGAATCGAAACTATCACAGGGTTGTCATAAATTGAACATCTTGGACACTGTGTGGCTGGCTAAAACTCTCCACGGGGCTATAGTCATGTCAAAACATTAATCTAACGTGGGAAGCCAAAGGATTGTCTATGTAGAGCAAAAAAAAAAAAGAAAAATCTGCCACTGATGTAAGTGTTTGATTCAGCCTCGGAGAGTACTTTAACTCTTGCGGTTGATCATGAATTTTTCAGATGGATGAATATCTGGATACAAAATAGCAGGGAGCCAGATGTGACCCTGGAACACATCCCTTCATTCCCTCTCTACTGTCATAAAAAGGATATTTTGCATACACTATTCGTTGAACTCGATTCTTCCCTCTATTATTTTGTGGGAGAAGTCATTGCAGGACATTTAATCTGGCATGACCTCTGAAATAGGGGATCTGAAATCTTCAGTGATTTACGGAGTCCAAAAATTCCAAAGCTTCCAAACTTGGTAGCCAGTAGTAAACATGACACGGCCGACCTAAAGCTGGGTTTATTCTTTACCCAAGGGAATGGCAGCAGCCCTGCCGTAGATACCTACGGCGTAAGTTTTGATTGAAATAGTTCAGCATCAGATTTCATTTGTTGATGACACCACCACAGTGCTAGTATTGTACATGATCAGGCCTTATGGTGCTTTAATTATCTTCCCCACAGTAATTGTGTGTACATTCCTCCATTTACTTTGTGATTATAGAGCATCAGCGGGCATGTACTTATGGAATTGGAGTTACATCCGAGTAACTTCTATTTCACCTTGTTTCACAATCGTGAGAAATCCTGCTAAACACCCCACTTACTCAAATTCCTTTTATTGACCATTGGCTATGCTGATGCCAGTCAACCCAAACGCCAGACAAGAACGTTGATATTGGATGATTCTGCTAAACCCTGGATTTACGTTCAATGACAGCATTCATATGTCCAATGCCAATGCTTTTAAATTTGCTTTTTTTTTTCTTTTTTCTTTTTTACAATATCTGCATATGGCAACTGCCATATAGTTAGGGTCAGGCTTTATGCAAAGAATTTGCAATATTTGGCTATATTGTTGTGTGCAAATTGGGCTTTTGGGCCGTTAAAATATCGTGCATATTTGGATATGTTCTTGTCTGCTGTGCGCAATGGGGCCTGGTAGTTACTTTTTTCTCCTGGCTTCACTGAATTTGCTGATGATGACGCGTGTGTGTGTGTGTGTGTAATAAATAAAAATGCAAACATTAATTACAGGTCTGTCACAGAAGGATAATGCTGAACTCCTGCATGAAAATTAAACATGCTTTACCCATCCACCACAACCTCAACACTTCCACCTTGCTACATATAAGGCACACTATTTGCTGAGTTGGCAATGAACATTTGCATTGGATGTAAATCATGAGGTGTGGAATTGTCCAATATGAACTAAATTCCAAGGGATACTGGGCTGTGTGACTGCACGAGCAGCCAATAAACCCTGCCAAATGACCAAGATCGTTGTTTTTTATTAACATTTTGATATTTTGATACTCCTGTTATCTTCATTCTCTCTGAAGCTGCTACTTTTGGAGGCCACATTGTTTTACGACTGATGTGAACGCTTTATTGTCCAGAACTCCAGGCTATGAGGGATGACTGATACAAAAACTTTATGGCGAAGTATTTCTTTTACTGAGGTAAGACCCTTTTCAATAACAAATTTTAAACCTTTTGCACAGGCAGTAAAAATCAGGAGAAATGTCAACAGCAGCACAATTACAGGTGGCATGCACGCTCTATCTCGCACAGCTGCCATCTTGAAGAGTGAGAAGTCACGCAGAAAATTGCATTTTTCATGTTACCCACACACTGATAACATGTATGCAAATTTGGCGCCTGAGAATCTTTCCGTCACTGACTTGGTGGGAATGCAATATGGCTTGTAATGGAAGATTATGTACACTATATAATGTGTGTGCACTGAGAGGTAATGTGTGGCTTTTATGAGAGTATCTATTCTAATAATAGCCATGATGAATGGTAATGATCTGAGAGAGCAGCCTTACCGTGTTCCCACTGCTAATTTTCAGACAACCAGCCACCTTTAGGATGGCCCTTAACCCCCCTGCAGGCAAACAGTGTACACAGATAATTCAATACCTTTTGTTATTACAGTACGACAAGAGTGCTGTTTAGATTTACACACTGCTAATGTCCTTCCCCGGTCGCTTTAACATCACCCTACACCCCCAAAGACAATCAAGGGATTCTGACTATAGTGTCTCCCATGTGCAGTCAAATAAGCAGCTCTTAGGTGAGGCCATGTTAGAGTCCCCTTCTGTGAATACAGGAAAATTCACGTGGCTGCGTCTCAGGTGTTGTCAAGGCTCTGTGGGGAAATAGATACGACCAACAACGAAATACACCTAAAGGATAAAAAATATTGGTTGTTTGCCAGAGAATTTCTAAACAGCTCTTGTTTGAAAAAAAAAAAGCGACTCATGAGCCATTTTGACCTGGCACAGCTATAGCTAAGGAATGGTTAAGTTTTGGGCATCTAAAACTTCAAACATGTACTGTTGGCCAACTTTTTTTTCCTAGGATGGTGAAGTCATGACCTGCCCTACTCTGCCTCTGACTGGCTATATCAGGGTAAGCCAATCAGAGGCAGAGTAGGGCTGGTCATGTTTTTGCCATCCTAGGAAAAAAAAAATTGCGTACTGTTGGTAGGAGATGGAACATGAATCATGGCCTCCGGTGTTTAAGTCATATGCGTTGTACACCCAATGATCCACTTTAACCTTCTCCCTAAAGGTGTGTTCAAAGTGAACACAGAGTGAATTTTAAAGTTAAAGGAAAGACATGAGTGGATTGCGGCATAGATGTGTTTGTTGAACATGATTCTTTCTTTGCATTTTGCACTTATCCTGAGGCTGTGTGACACAACTACATGAACGTAAAGAGACAAAGAAAAAGGAACGGGTTCTAAGTGAAAAGTTTGTGAAATTGTGAGGCCACCCAGTACCATAGGAATTATGTTTATTTTGGACGATTCCGCACCTTACGACTCATGTCCAATGCCAACATTAAGTAAGTAGTAGTGTGCCCAAAGGTGGAAAGTAAGGGTGTGGAGGTCAGGGTGATGGATGGGACAAGAGACGAGAGTTCACAGAGTATATTGCCACAATCAAATTTGAAAATTAAAATTTGTTTCAGATTTAGTCTGAATGCACCAAGATGTAAGACTATTTGTAGCAGTGTAACGTCATGCTACTTCCACCTATGCTACCAAAAAAGAACAGCCATTTGTATAACCCAAGAGGTTTGTAAAAACAAACATAGGATCAAACATCAAATTCTAAAAATGATTAAATTGTGTCAAAATGAGCTATTCTCAGGTCCATGCTGATCTCTTCCTAATGTGATGGCAGCTTGCACGGCTGTCTTCTCCCACTTTTTCATATAGAGGGCAAATCTGACATACAGTACATAATTCACGCTGCCGCCACAGGCACCATGAATAGATGTATCATCACACACTTTAAGTGGTCGAATGTGAATATATGTTTAGTGGGGAGGAGTCGTCATCAATCTCCATGTCTGAATACAACTGGATTTGGTAACGTGGGTGCGGTTGACAGCAGTATGGATAATACTTGATGCAGATTCAGCAAGATAAATGGATTTTATTGCAAGCCATATGGTCACATGTTGGTGGATATTTAGATGTTCCCTTGCCTACAAATTCCCATAGGGCCAGTAAGAAACAGAACTGCATTCAGTGACCTGGTTCCATTAATTACTGTTTACTTTAGCCCATTATTCTCAGAGCTTTGATTAAGTAATAGCCCTCATGTGAAGGATATGTGGCCTTAATTGGTGGTTGCCAGGATGTGTATCTCCCACTTCTGTTGTGATGCATATTGGGAGGAATGGAGGTCAGGAGGTGAGAGATGCCTCCATAGCAATTCTTAGCCCTGCCTTTGAATCATTCACCGTCTTTAATTGTCTGACGAGTCAACATGTGACAAAAGACGAACAGCAGTCCTTCGTCCGGCAAAGCAAACAGCAAACACTGCACATATGCTTCACACAGCGGAAGAGAATGGTTCACATGTTGACATTTACAACCTAATTAAAACCAAGAAGGGAAATGATCCACGCAGGGTCAGATGCTCATTACACGCAGGTGGTTCCACACAAAACATACACAACTATACAAGAATTTGCACAGACGACAACACAATCCTACACACAGTTTAGCTACTCTACACACATTAAAGCATGCATTGCTAATCCCACCCGGCCAGAAAACCTGCTCATTCGAAATCCTTAGATGATTAAAATATATTAACATGTCAGAGAAATTCATACTCATGATATTAAAGATGTATGTATGCACATAAATTCCCCATTGCCTCCTGCGTTTTGATTAGGAGCTGAGAGAAAAATGTAGGTAACAAATAAAATATATCAAAGATGGATTTTAAACAGAACAAAGTTATTAGAATATATTTGCACATCACTACATTATTTGTTCACAAGCACATACACACTAAGCTACCCAAGGCTGAGCAGAGTCGGCTGTCACATCTAACTTATCAAGTAGGAACAAGCCTCTCAGCCACTTGTTTCAGTCTTGCTTGTTTTACAGTTAGACATCAAATTAACTGGAAACCAAAATTATAAACATTTAGATTAGATTTGAAAAAACTGTATTTAACAAAACTGAAATAGTGTTAGCCATATAATCAGTGCACAGATCTCCTTTTCAATAATTCAATGTCTACATCAGAAACAGTATATCCCTCCTTCTGCTATGACAGCCAATCCCACTTCCCCAAGCCCCATTCATTAAATTGTCCTTCCCTATACCATCTTCCCCATACCCCATGCCATGCTGTGTTTGCTTGTGCAGAGCCTCCTGTTGACTCCATGACACTCACTGTATGTTGCGTTAAGAAAAAAATCCAATAAACCAGTTCCCCAGTTTGTTGTTACTTTCGTATTCTCTCACTTAAGACAATATTAGGTGAGGGCAAAAATGTGACGTTTTGATTAAATGCTATAATAAAAAAAATATAGCCCTCATAGAGATAATGCACAAAGCTTCATCACAGAAATAATTTTACTATATATTGAACAACATTTGTCTTTCCATGTGGATCCACATTTCTTCTTCTGAATCCAGTAGGTGCTTGTTGTTTAGTGTGTGTTAATCACTTGCAACCGTCTTTCTCGCTCTTGTTTTCATGGGTAATTGGCTATGCAGCACTTGGAACCAGAGACCTGCAGGCGACACAGGGGAAGGGGAACACTGGGATGGAAGAAGCTGAGATCACTGAAGCATGTCAAACATTTCCTCTTCCCTCCATTCAGTTACTTTATCTTGTTGTTTACTAATTAATTTTGTGCTTTCCCTTTCCTCAAACACACCATGCTCTGGACAACCGCTTGTACATAGCCTACTCAGTCTGTGAGTGCACCCATATCTCGATTAGACCTCTGGAAATGCCTGTGCAATCTCCTGGAAGATAATGGTGATTGATTTACACAAATGAGCAAATGTGGAGCTCGAAATAGCCCACCATTGGCGAGAGATGTGGTCAAAAATCCCACCAGAAACACATGTAAAAGTTGTCAGTCACGCTCCTGGCTTTTGAACCATTCTCTGAGCGTCCCAGTTCTTTTCTCAAGTGATTTTTTCTTTGGAACATCACGGTCAAAATGACGTTTTCAATTGTATGCATTTACAATGATTAAAAAACAGACATCACAGAAACACGGGGCAACTGACAGCAGCCACCTCAGACGAAGATGAGCCACTCCCTGGTGACTCTTCATCTAATGCGACTAGTACTTCACTTGCTCCCTTCAGCAAGCTGCTCTGAATGAGGTCACATTCCTCTGACCTCGGGGCATTATTACCCTGTAATCATGTGTTGCTCTGCATGGCTACATTTGTTATTTCTCGTTGACAGCCTAATGTTAGAAGAAAGCAATTTTACCTGATGGATGGCCATAAGAGGAGGAGAGGCTATATCAGCTTCATGCCTCGCCAGTGAATTATGCACAGCAAAATCCCATAGAAGCCCGTGCTGGCTTCCCCACAATATCTGCCTTCTCAAATATACTAGAAGTCTACGTGCTTTACATGCTGGGTTATTATTGCCAGAGCTGTGAGGACTTTTTAGCTTGTCAGAATGTGCATGAGGCCTATTCATTACCACAGTATTTACTTGTCCTCTTAAATCAAACAGGCTGTCAGTTCTTATATTTCCACAGCGCTATGAAAATTTTTTGACTTATTTTCAAGCAGCATAGGTCTCAGGCCATTCATGATCACAGAAATCAATCCACACTGCTCCTCTGGCCCGCACATTGTCTGTTGGTGGCAATAGGGATAATGTGTCAAAGTGGGCCTCCTCAATCTTGTCACTTTAAGTGCAATCAATACTGCTTCCCCACCAACCGAATGCCTCTGAATACCAGCCCCCCTCTCCTCACACTAGGCTGAACATTTCAGTCAATATCTGACTGGAGGCTAAAAACATCTGCAGAAGCAGCAACAAAAAGCAAGGCAGAAATAAATGCTTTACAATATACTGAAGACGACGACACACTCTGCAGGAACAGTAATGCACTGAAAACAGTTGTATATATAAAGAAAAAATTGAATTATCTATGGCGGTTAAGTCTAAACACACCATGCTTGTGTGGTGTACATGTTAAATGGTTAAAGTCTCGACACAAAGTAATTTCTGTGAAAACAACAACTCATTTGCAGGACTGAGCGTGTATTAACTCAGCTTAGCAAATCAAATACCACATCACTGCTCAATTAGTGTTACAATACAATTAGCAGAACAGAAAGCTTTTTATCATTTAAACACAGCTTTTCCAGCAGTGTTTTCCACTGTGAATACGTTGTCCCCACAGCCCCATACATCATTGCGGACAATTCTCAATGTATGGCCTGCTGTCGGCTTCCAGACGGCTCCAATCCATAAAAGCAAGCCTCTGGCCAACCTGTACCTGTAAATTAGTCTACCTAAAAAATTCAACAAGCCCAGGGAGAGGCTTGATATGTGCATCTAGGTGCTTGGCCTGGAAACGATTGTATTAATTGCCTCGAGGATTATGAGACACAGACCTCCATTCCCTCATGCATATTTGACACTTCCAGCAGCACGCTCAGGCCCCTGGTGCAGCTAATGGATGATGTTTGGTACAGTGTTGCATATGTATTAGCTACCAAGTTATGAGTGGGTATGCGGCAATCGCATCCCCGTGTGTGCCTATCTGTCTGAGCATGTGTGTCGGCTCTGTTATCTTGAGCCAGCCAGTGTGAGTGCAGGGTTGGGTGGTCGGGTTGCCGGTTCCTAATTGGTGCGACTACTCTCACTACTCTTGCCCTCAAAGACTGGCACTGCCCTCTCCTGTTAATCTGTGCCAGGGATTTGGCTGGTTTGACACAGAGCTGCCCTGATAGTCCTTTGGGTGTGTTGTGTGCAAAGAGACACACACATTTTTATGCAAATGAGAGACACAGAAATGCAGTTAGACAGAGAAATACACACACACATCTATGAACAATCTCAGTCTCAGTGAAATGAAAGAGCCGCAACTCCAATTGAGATATGGTTCTGGACAGCATCTCTATGATAAAGAGGGAGAGCTCTTGACAGTGTTGTTGGTGGAACGGCATCAAACAGTGGTGTGAGTATGTGTGTGTGTACATGCAGATGCCAGGTCTGCTGATGATGTCCGCACACACTCCCACAGAGAGAAGTAAGGTTGTTGATATCAAGTCCTCACACATTGCTATACATGATGTCCTTTTTGAGTGCAGAGAATATCTGGCATAACAGAGTGACACCTGATCTGATGGCTTTGAAACTTCATGAAAATGAATAATAAACTTTAGGAAAATGTTTTAACTGGGAGGCTGTTAGATAGAATTTTGCCACCAAATGACCCGATCACCTAATCGAATCAATAGCTTTTTGCATTGGAGTCTCAATCTCTGGTGACCCAAAGCAGCTCTGGCATGACACGCAGTCCAAAGAAGTCCAGATAAACAATCATTATGCAATAACACTGTTGCAAATGGGTGTTTTTTGAGCTATTAAACTTCTAAACTGAACATCACAGGGATAAGGCGTGCGATGGCTTACTAATGTGCAAACTGATGTTCGTTTGAACAGCGATGCAATCACTTGGCTTTAAACACTACTACAAATCTTTAAAGGGAGAGTTCACCCCAAAATCAAAAATACATAGTTTTAGGAACTAGTTTTTTTCTTTCTACCAATAGTTCCTACATGAAACTGCTCACAACAAGGTCTGTGGATTATCTTGAGTAACCGGGTCATGATTTCTGGAAAGAGACATTGCTGTTGAGTTTTTCAAATTATTTTTTTGGGTGCTTTGAGCACCACAAGCCGAGTGCCATATAGTCCCATTACATTAAAAAAATGTAGACATCTCTACGGGCGATATCTCCAAAACTCGTCAACTCACACCAGAACAATCTTGATGGATAAATAGCACTACAGGTAAGAGGAAAAATATGTATTTTTGATTTTGGGGTAAACTGTCCCTTTAAATTAAACCAAATGAAATTATTTGAATCAGAAAAGAGAATTATAATTTTCACCTCTAAAATAGACTATATTGCAATTGCAGTGCTGTAAGGTTCCGATGGTTATATAAAAATATTTTTAAACAAGACTCTAGGTCTACAGCCATGCTAGCAGCTCTGTGAGGCTGTACTTAGGCATAGCTGTGCTTTAAGCTAAATGTTAACGTCAGCATGCTATTATGCTCACAGTGACAATGCTAACATAGTGATGTTAAGCAAGGATAACATGAACCATGTTACCATCTTTTATTTAACATTTGCTAATTAGCAATAAACACAAAGTCCAGCTGAGACTGATGGTAATGTCATTAGTTTTGCCGGTTTGATCATAAACCAAAGTAATGGACAAACTGAACTTTTTACCTGATGATTTCACTAGATGAAAGGTCAGGGGATCAAAGTTTTTACACATTATCCTGAGGGGATGATGAACCAAATTTCATGCCATCCAATCCATCCAATAGTTGTTGAGTCATTTCACTTATAACACAAATGTCAACCACATGGTAGCACCAGAGGAGAAGTCAGTGGATGGCATGGTTATCTGTACCAAATTTCATGGAAATCCACCAAAGTGGTAGACCGACCAACATTGCCACCCTGAGAGCTATGCAGCTAGTGTGGCTAAAAATCTTATATCAGTATATTATGCATTACCATGAATGACTACTTACCTGAGATTATCTGAAGTTTATGCAATTAACCCCACCCACCTGCTGCTCTAAAGCTGTCAGTATGACTGTAGCACAATACATTGAGTATGTGGGGATTCACAACTCTCCTCTTAACTTCATGGTCAAGAGCTCTTTTGTATCTATTGCTGAGGACAAGCGCTTGTAACGCCATTGACAAGTTAGACAAATGTCACATACACATACTGTAATGATGGTCCATTACCATTAAGCCATCTTTGGACTTCAGTGCACAAAATTGTAGGTATCTCTTCAAAGAATACCAGAAATTATGTGACAGTGAACCACAAATGACCTGTATGCATAATGACCACATTATTTCACATGTATGATGAATACATTTAGAATCGTTAATACTACCTGCCAGGTTCGGTGAAGTAATTTGGCTATATGTCATTTGCGTGTACATAAATTTCAGCCTGCCAAGATTTCATAGGTAAATTGAAATTCATTGTGAGCACTGACTCCCAGCAGGTAAAATCATATATCAAGACAGACATAACTATTTTCAAATAAAATTAAATAAATGTAAATGTGTAATCCATGTGTATAGACAGTGGGTGCAATACTCACTACAATATTTGAACAGAGGGGGCATCATTTGGAAATGACTCATTCATAAATCTGAGCTGAGGATGAGTTTATCTCTTTTGTGGTTTGACTTGGTGTGAGTGTCACGAGTAAACACTCAAAAGCTATCACTGCAGAGTCAGAGTGTGTTGGTACTTACAGCTGGTGTTAAGCAGTCCGTTGGGCTTTCTCGCACTTGGATGGCATATTCAGAGAGTGAGTGTTCAATGTAGCACCGGATTCGATGGAGCATCGGAAGCGATGGGCGTGTCTGGCTCCAGCTTCATGGTTAATAGCCATGGCCACTGTTAAAAAAGAAAAAAGTAAATAAGGATGAGCAATGGGCAAGTAATGCAGCGCTGCCTTCTAGTCAGCCCAAATCCTTTTGCCAGCACAACATTAACTGTATGCTCTTCAAAATCCATGATTATGTTTAGTGACAGTGCTCTTGCATGTTCAATGCCAGCGTTTTAAAATTATTTCTAAAATATCTGTGCATGGCCACTACAGTTTGGTTAAGGTTGGGGAATCTGTCTGTAGTTGTGGTAAATAATCTTTGGCTAAGGTATAGTTAAAGGAATAGTTGAAGTTTTTTGAAAATACGCTTTTCTTGCCGAGAATTAGATGAGAAGATCGATACCATTCATGTCTGTCTGGCCTGCGAGTTTCAGTCCTCACTACGTAAATTATACAGTTCTCAATCCCTACAGACCTGCACCCCCAATATACATAATGTACACATCCTGCACGGCAATCAAAGAAATCTATAGTGGCTTTGACCGCCATCAATGTAAATGACTGTGGCCTAAGTTCTCTAAATGTGCGCACCCCGTACGGAAGCCACAGCCCTCTGAGACCATTATCCCAGAGTGCTGCAGCACTCTCACTCATATTTCCAGATGAGCCACTAACAGGAACACCTCATGTTTAAATGCAAATTTCAGCCAGAGCACCTTGCAGGAACCACAGCAGTTTAGAAATCTCTTTACCCAAACCTTGCACGCTTATTAAAAACAGTTCTTAACAAGCCAGGAGCAGCTGATGAAGGGATAAACCCTGAGGCTACAGTGTTTAGTACACTAAGTCAGTCTGTGCTGGGGAAGAGATATAGTGTCATGATAACAATTTGTGTTTATGGCACGTCACGGCAAGGACACATTAGCCATTACTGTCTGCAGCATGCCATTCACTGTTATGACTAATCACAGAACACAAGCCAGCGGAGAAATCACAGAGACTTTTGAAACGAAACAGCTGCCTTTAAGAAATCAAGGTTGTTTTAGCAGAATGCAAACACCAGCAGGGCTTTAGTGAGTGAAGGATTTGGGGAAAGCTGGAGGGTGAAACATGTTGAGGCTGTGTGATGCATCGCTCTTGTATCACATTGATAGACAATACATTGTCCAAATGATTTCCCCGGTGTGAAAATCTGCGTAATGATCTTTGTCTCTGGTGCTCTAATTCATTTATTATGCTAATAGGAAAAGCCGTTGGTCTGATCAGACATTGCATAAACATAAGTGTACTTCAATGTTCCCTAATCATGTTGGAAGAGGATTCGAAGGCTCCTAGCAATTGTGCCGCATTATAAGATGATGAAAAATATTCATAAAATTGTCAGACGATAATGAGGGTTTAAAATATCTAATAGGCAGCCTTGGACATGGATTGCAATCTCCTTCGCTGACAGGCACTTAATTCCCTGAGTAAATCTGAATTCTAAATAAATGTGCAGCATGGCTTAACATATACAGATGAGATATACTGCACACTGATTGGCTATAGGGTGGCATGACCTTTGCTGCTTCAAGCAATGGACTTACTGCATGTGTGTGACAGTGAAAATGTCCATCAAGATTATAAAGAACAGTGTATGTTCTCTCTGGGCGCAGCCTGACCCAGGCAGCTGTTTTTATCCACACTCTATCACCTTAATCTCCCAAGAATTACCTCAGCCTCTGGGGAGGGGGGACTCTTATTAAATAAAGTGACTGACCTGTACAGCAGACTGTCGTCACTGAGGAGCTTTAAACGTTTGGTAGAGATGCTTGTTGAACTGCTCGGACACTACGTTGACCATAAAATCCTGAGATGTGTCTAAACTCTGTAAAGATATAGGAATGAACTTTGTCACTTACTGCCTGAGAGATGATTGTCAGCTGGTTAGTGTGCTGGCTCTTAGCTCGAGAAACCTTAACTACCGTTTCTGTGCTTTTTTTAACTACACAAATATCAGAGAGTTTACATTTTGCAGCTTGGATCTCCAGCTGAACTAATTTATCCCAATTATTGTGAAGACAATCAGACATTGTTCTTAACCCCTCTGTTTTCACAACCGTAATCATGTACCTTCAAGATACATATTAAATTGGATGCCTTCGAGCTGGCTGGGCAGCCAACTAAATCACATTTACATCTGAACACACTACTAAAAACACATTTTGTAGATATCTGTGCCTGATCTTGAAACTTATCTCCCAGATTTATGCAGTGTTAGCCAAAATAGTGAAATTGTGGTTGTTGTTCTATTTCTCATTGATGACTGTGCTTATAATTTTTTTTATAACAGCATGTCTCTGTTTTTGATTGCTGACAATCAATTTCAGTTAATGTTCAGAAGAGGGGCAACTTGTACACTGGGTAAGAGATCTTTAAATTGATTGTTCATCAGCATCAGTGAGTAATAGCAACTGCACAATGGACGTAGCATCTGTGAAAATAATGTTCTGAAGGGACATTTTAAAGCTGCTTGTGTGCTCACATTGTCTGTAACTAGAGACAGTGAATCTACAACCAGCAACCACTGTAGCCCACTGTGACGGGCTGACAAACCTGTCAATTAGGACAAACATACTTCTGTTTAAAGGTGCCCTGTGGAGTTTCCTTGTAAACAAAGTTAATTTCACATTCAGTGTTACTAACCAAAACACACTGTGTGTCTCCTTAAGTTTTATAAACATGCTGAATGCATTTTCTTCCTCATCCAGCACTGGCAAAGCCGATTTTTAAAAAATATTTTAGATGGTCCATTGTTTACATCAATGTTTCCTTCTTCATTGTCTTTGTTGGCGCATTGTTGCTTTTTTTTTGCGCATAACTGCCACCAATTGTTGATCAGTGGAATAGTGTGAAACGTGCGTCCTCAGAACAAACAAATAAAATTGGGACCAACTCATAAAAATGTTATGCTATGTGTGGTCCAAAAACTCCACAGGGTACCTTTTCAGCATTGATATCTTTCTAATGGAAGAATTTTCAAAACAACCATCAAGACACATAAGGCATCTTGAGGAAAAAAAAATATTATTGACTTTGCATTTCTGAATGTGCAAATCTTGAACGAGAAGGTTTTTTTCTGTCAAAGCAATTTGAGTATGTCAACATTTAGATGTGGTTGCAAATTAGATATATTGCTGTGTTAATCGCTTTAATTTGTCTAAAGAGTCTGCTTTGATTAATTTTTCCTACTGCATTTTTATTTCTAAGATTAAGTTTAGGGTGATTTATTATACCCATGTAAATACACAGAGCTACACTTTCTTTAGGTCAAATTCTTATTTTATTCTACTTTGATAGAAACTTTCCCTTTTCTCGTGTTTTTTAATCTAATGCATTTCCTTTGTTCCTCATTGATTAATTCACGATGAATCCACTGTTCTGATAATCGATTTATCATTTCAGTAATTCTTTAAGCATGTCTTATAGGATGGTAAACTGAATTTTGTTGAGTTTTGGACTGTTGAATTTGTGATGAACATTTTTTAAGATTTTCTTTTAATTGATAATGACAATAATTGTTCTTTGCGGCCCTAATGTAAATAAACTTGCGTCATGTCACAGAGGACCATCAACAGTAGTTACATGTTGAACCTAACATATGCACATTGAGACAACAGATTTACAGAGTGACGCTTCAGCCATTTTAAGGTTCATCAAATGGTCTTTCTTTTTATAATGAATTTTATTATGAATATAGTTCACTGTGAGTTACCTCTGCATAGCAATACAGCCCAATTAGAACTGTACCCAGAAGAACGATGTGGCATGCAGGTTATGGAAAATGAGAAAAGGTGCTCGCCAAGCTAAATTTGATATCCACAGAGATGAAACCATTCATATCACATTTTCACTTATCACAACTTCACCTTAGAATACCCCTCTGCGAAATTGCTGTTTTATGTCTGATGACTTCTGCATCTCCACGTGATCCCCCTAAGAGTGCCATTTTGACTGTCTTACAACAAAAACATATTCACACTGCTATGAACTGTCAGAAGCGCTTTGGAGAGACCTCTTTGAAAGCATAAGCAATAAAACAAGCCTTACAGTGTCTCCATTTTTAAATACTCTGAAGGGAACATCTGTAATGCAATTTCCTAGTACTTGGTGTCCCCTGACTGCAACTGCCAGGGCCCTCCTTCAAGTGTGGGCTGCTGCTTTATTGCAACATCAACATTATGATGGGGAGGAGGGAGGAGTTGCTTTTCCAAGTCTGAACCTGGTCATAGATCTCAGTGGACATCTACACAGGCTCTTCATTATCTGCTCTCAGCCAACATCCCAGCAAGGGGGCATGTGTCTGGATAAAAAGCCTTGATTATGTAACTGTCTGAAAGGGTGGCAATCAGCCTATTTATAGGCCAGTGCATCAATCTTCCACTGACGCTGTATCTCTTTAGAATATCTGGGACTTATGCTTCCATATACATGATGGATCTATATGCATGGTCTGCTGGTAAATGTTTTCCATTTAACTGCCTGCTCTGATCGATCAAGAAATCCAAATAACAAGTCACTAAACATGCATGGACAAGTGCCAGCATTTATTAAATCTGTATCTTGACTAATGTAGACATCACTCTTACTTTCAGTGGGTGGATATTTCTGCACCTGCATATCTAGCCAAATGTTTAAGTTTGAGGGACACAGACACCGCTCCGGGTGCTGCCTAGATGAATGCAAAACCCAAACCAAACAAAGAGAGTGATTAGTGGATCTGTTTAACCTCAGGGCAGAAGGATCCTGTTATTAGACCAGAGAGTTTACTTCGCTATTTGCACTGCCGTCTGCCTTCCTCCAGTCTTCTCCCTCTGCAGTACGTCCCAACACAGTGCAACTCAGAGCTAACAGCGCTAATTAGGGAAACCACCAAAGGATTTTTTGGCAGTGAGTGCAAAAAGGATTTTGCTATCACAATGTCTGTCAAGATTCAAGGCATCTGTGCCATTCACCCTGTAAAATCTGTAATCTTTAGTACATTTACTCAAGTACTGCACTTAGGTACAATTCTGAGGCATTTGTACTTGAGTATTTACATTTTATGCTACTTTATGCTTCTGCTCCAATAGAGCTAGACCGATTAATTAAAAATAGTTAATCATCACATTTTGAGACATCATAACATTGAATGGTACATCACTGGGCAAATTTGTCACCTCAGCTTCACTCACAAACTCCACCTAGTTGTCATGGTGACTCAAAGTCAAGACAGATAAGACAAACTCTGTCGCCACATCTACATATCAGTATTTTTACATTGTGGTATTGCTACTTTAGTAAAGGAATGCGAATACATCTTCCACCCCTTGTAATCATATTTCCTGATGCAGCGTTCTCATGACTTCTGCAATTCTACTATCTATCATTGACATGTCTATTAATTTCTTTGAATGACACAGAGTAATCTCTGTCCAGATATCATCAGAATATAATGATATTATAATGAGTTTGAGGCTTCATATGCACTTGGAGCTGCTGATGTTTGTCACCAGGCTGCAACCAGACGTTTACTCCAACAAGAGAATCACTGAGAAGTCTCTTTGATGTTGCCGCCAACAACAACATCACAATAGGTTGGATTTTGTTCTTTTTAATTGTTGCTGCTTTTTGAGTTGAACAAATGTGTGTACATTGTGTTAGGCTGAAAATGAAGAACAAATATAGCAAATAACATGAATTTGTTTGTTATACCTTTTTGGGCTGTGAGCAAATGTTGCAGATGGAAAAGTATTTGCTTGAGATACATGTTTGGTGTACATGTTCTTTGACAAATAAGTTTAATATTTAAAAAAAGTCAGATAGATGTCTGAAATTTGAACATTTTTCTGGTCCATTTTAAATCTCTGAAAACTTTTCGTGAGCATAAATGATAAGCAGTCCAATTTAGTCTTTGCTCCTTTGACAAAACCACCACCTGAATATTTATAGAAATTCATTCTATCAGCAAATCCATCCTACTGAAAAATGTAAATACTGTTAATCTTCTGTTCACTCTCTTGGCCGGGCTCACACAGATGAAAAACATTTGGGCTAAAAGTTCAGGGCAAGGCTTCAGAAAGAAGATAAGATTCGAATAAACACTTGGTGAGGATCATATAAAGGTCAGCTTTGCACATTACAGCCAGTCAGAAGCTCCAAAGAATCCCTCACAAGGAGATTAGATGAAATTCCACTGCGCTTTGATTTAACAATAATCTTGATGGCAACTGGCTGGACCTGTCATTCAATGCCACTGGGGTTTTTAATCATACATGTCCGTGACTGCATTTAAAAGCTCCAGTCAAGAGGTGGAATTGACAGAATCACATTGTTGTTGGAGACTTCAGTGGTTTCTTTTCACTAGTCTGTAAAAGATAAGGTGAAGTAGCACGATATTCTCTGCTAGGACTGTAATTATATTCACAATGGTTGATTTTTTAGATTTACTTAAATGATATATTCCTTTTACAAGAAGTCATATTTCTACAAAGAATAGCACAGAAATAGGGGTTAAGCAGACATTAGAGGAAGTTATTTGCTCTCTCAAAATTCTGTTAGTGTCATTTTTTTGTAAATTTGACATCCTTCTTGCACATACTGGCATTAATTTGTGTGACATTCCATGCGTTTTTAGACAGCTGAAATGTACATTTATACTACTCTTGATCACCATAATCCTATTGAAGGATTAGGTGTAACATTTTTGAGGAAATATGAACTTGATTTCAGCAGCTTTTCAAATTAAGCCTATAAATCCCATATCAAATGTTCGTATTGCAGATTTTTTTCTTGTCTTTTCAAAATTTGCATGTAATAACAGCGGGTATAAATTATAATATCCATTATTTTGATTGAATATGGACTACTTCATATGAAATGAAGCACAGGGAGCCACTACAGACCCCATGCTGTCTAGTTTCTCATCTACAATTTAGCCTACTGCTTCCACCCATAGGGAAAAGCACTTGCATGGTGTTTACAAGTGTACAGTAGAAGTGGTTTTATCTACACTTCTTCTTGAACAAGCATGAATAAGGGGAAATCCATGTTATGCAATATTCAGACTACATAAAATCAGCCCGATAGCTGAATTTGAAGTATTTAGGCATAGATGTAAATGTTTAATGTATCTCCGTTTTGCTAGGTGTCTCTCTGTCCGTCTTCTAATATTTACATTGAAATAAATATTTTAAAAAATCTTCAATTTAATATATTTAAATATGAGGTTTATCAGTAGCTTAACCACACCAAATCACATGAATTCCACCAGAGTCAAAAGCTGAGACGGCAGTTACTGATATTATGTTAAGCTAGTAAGCTTTAGCAGGAGTTTAGCTGTTTGTTTTTTTCTCCATCATGATTGGATTTAGCTACTGCCTCATTTATTATTATTATTATTATTATTATTATTATTATTATTTCAAATAACAAACTGAATTATCAAGATGTCAAAATGGATATTTTTCAATTACAAATAACAGCTAGGGAATAATCAATAGGTAAATTTAGCTTTAGCTAGCTGTGGCTATCTTACAAGCTAGCTTTCATTTGATGTAGCTTTCTTGCTTTAACTGTCTAGTTGTCTGTTTCTCTGTTTCTCTGAGTGTAGCAAATAGAGCCCACAGAAATGTTTGTGGAAATTGCATAATTTTATGGCATAATGATTTTTGTAAAACAGATGTCAATAAGTCATTCTCCAGTCTTAGCTCAGTTTTTACCAAATATGTAGTTGCTGCGTTTTTGCTTTGTAGGGCAGACCTCATGTCATCCCAACCAAAGACTATCATGTCAGAATTTTATTCTTCTCTAATATAGTTTGTCAACTTCTGTGATGTGTTCCATAACGTTAACCCACATAGGAGCACAGAGCGCTTCTGTGCTCAACTGTCATAGCCAAACTAAAGAGTAATGATGTTTTTTTTTTATTTCAGTAAACCTGTAACCATTTTACTATCACGTTCAGGTCACGGGTATTATACCAAATGAATAAAACCTGTGGGTACAACGTTACCCTCTATACACATATTTATGCTGAGCACCCACGCACTCACCCTCCCTCTACTAACTGGTAAGGAAAAAGAGAGGCCACCTTCACCGCTGAGTAGCAATGAATGTTTCCAGGTTTACTTTCTTTCATGAAACCCTGATTTTATGCAAACGGCACCTTGTCTCACCTGTGTATATCACACAAGTTGTAAAAGATGGCAAGCTGTCATGTCTCTTGGCCAGTCAAGAATTAACAACTCTGATTATGATGATCATCTAACACTGACACTTTGGCTGATGTTGCCATGTTCCAGTTCCTCTAGATGACTCTTAATTTTCTTTAATCATGATGCCGAAACAAAAGTATGTCCACACATTGCAACTGCTAATGACTGAAATAAATGAGAATAATGTCTCCCATTTGCAGAGAATTTTACTTTTTAATTATGAACAAAGCCTCAAGGATGCACATATTCATTGTACACATTTAACAATGAATTAAAAACATGATAGAATATTTGTACTTTAGAAAATATTGGTATATAACTTTTTCACAGACTGCGAATCATCTCCTAAATCCCTCTGCAAATCATCTTGCAATCCTCTGGGAGGTACCATCCTGCAGTCTGCTCTAGATTAATACCAAGGCATTTCTTTGGAATTGATTATTTAACTTTTTTTTTAGTGTTATGTTTTATCTCAGCCTGGCAGAATGGCTCTGCACTGTCATAGAGGGCTTTGCCAGTGAATTGAAATCCTTCAGTGCAGGTGTGGAAAGCGGAGTGGTGAAGAGGCTCCTTCACTTCTGCACTCCACTGATAACTTTAACATTTGACCAGGTATTGTGTTCAGGCAGCTGGTCTCATGAAAGCACGCAGCGATGCTTTCCTCCAAACAGATTCACATTTTTCTGTCTTTTTGTTCTCGTACGACTTTGAGTTTTAAAAAGGAGAGTAAACGCTTGAAAAAAAATTGGATGGCGTGCGGTCCAATTGCTGCGCATACTAGATTAATGAGCATTTCTTATCAGCGATCTGCTTATTTTGTTGCTAAGTTGGTGGAAGCTTCAGACAAATTGAACTGCTCATGCTAAGTGGGTAGTGAAGTGAATTCCTAACAAGATGCATTTTGCATTTACCTCCACTGTGGTCAAGTTTGAAATGATCATTTAAAATAGTCAGCAGTTATATTTCTCAGATCCAGGTTGTAACAAATGGAGAGTTCTGGCTCTCAAATGGCTTTATAATGAATTAGTCAAGCTTGGAAATAAAAACTTCCACGGTCAGCTGGATGGCAGTCAGACTTGTTCGCACTGCTTGCATGCAGATTTTGTAACTAGGTTACAAAATCACCTAGGTCACTCTTTCCCCCCTTCTTGTTCTCACTCTTTCTATTCCCTCCTCTTCTTCTTCTCTGCCATAAATCTGTTAGTGTTTGCTAGATGTCATGTTTATAAAGATCATTCATATTTCCAAAAGACACTAACAAACACATGTGCTTTATGGAAACATGACATTTTTGTTTTTCTCTATACTCTGACCTTGCTCTTACTGTTTACATACAAAACCAATGAACCATTTCCATGGAACCAACCAACCCCACCCACCCCACCCCCACCCCCATCACCAATTCCTGTCTTCACACTGCAGCCATTTTCCAGAGCGATTTCAGGATAATAGCACTCACAAATCATCCGCTGGGCAGTGGAGCCCATGAAATTGATGTGGCTTCATTTCAACAATGGAGGTGCCTTATGAGGGGCCTCATGATGTCATAACTTTAGTAGTTGACAGGCCAGGCAGGTGTATTTTGGCCCCAGGATGGGCACCGGGCCAATGAAAATCCAATCGGGACAGCTTAATGAATCGCCGTTTCGTGTGAGATGTGGTGTAAGCAGACACCAGACATGCTCAATCACATTCTCCATACTGAGAAAACTGACAGCTTTTGCTTGGAAAACCAGGCCTCCTTATCTCCCTTGAGTTGAGTAATGCTTCACTTTCTATCTGTAGCCTATCTCTCTGCAATTTCCAGTCCAACAACACAGTCCAAACAATAAATAAGATAAACAACTCAGAGACCATGAAGACAAAAATTGCCTGGGAAACCTGAGACAAAAGTTAAATATATTAACAGCATTTTGGTTTTACAACTCTTACTCTCTACACAATAGAGTCTGATACCAGTTAGAGTTGCTTGAGTTTTGTTAGAGAGATAGAGAATAAATTATTCATGTGGCCAAGTGAAAGGACACTATAAATCTCTGGAGTTTTTGAACTGTAAATGAGTAGGTTGGGCTTCAGTGGAACTGCCATCCTGATTTGAACGCATTAATTAAATTAAAACGAATGAACTTCACAGGGAAAACTTCAACGTTATCCATCAGACACATTGCCTCTTTTAATTAATTCCTCCCGCACTCGTTGACATTTTTCATAGAGGGCGCATGGGTTAAGCACACCTCCTGTATGAAAAGATTAAAAAGCCACTTACATGCTAAAAAGAATTATGGACGACTGAGGAGCATGGCTTAATTGGAAATTGATTGACTTGACTGCATTACACCTGGTCTCATAACATTTCACATCCCTCATGCATAGGGAGTGTGATGCATTTTTCAATAAGCAGCTCCACGGCAGCAGAACCTTTTCATACTGGTGTCTCTCTGTGGAGAAAGTTGTGTGGATGAAGACATGTTGCCTCAACAGATCCAAGGCATCACTTCAAAGAGACAGGGTGGGGATGATCTTTGCATGACGGATGCAGCTTTCCTAGCTGTGAGTGCCGGGGAACGAGCTGCATCTCATATCTGAGTTTCATGAGCCACTGCCCTGCAACTGCTACAAACAAAAACTACACTGGTATCAAGAAAGCAGTGAAAAATCAGCTCCTCCTTTTCCAAGATGGATGCCTGGTGTCATTTTGTAGAGCCACTGATTGCATCTGCTGAACGCAGTACTGTGCAAGCTTGGCAATTTTCACATTCTCACATTTGATAAGTAAGAATGTGATAATACTGTATCAATTCTTTGCAGATGTACTCCAATCCAAGTATAGCATGAATGCACTTATCATCAAAGCACACATGTTCTGAACTGAGGCCCACAATTTGCAATCTGCATGTATGCAGCGCTCGCAAATCACTTTTGTGAAACAGGCCCCAGATGTTTAACCTAATTTTTACCAGTTGTTTTGCAGTTTTGTCACTGAATCAAAGATGCAGGGAATTACATTTCTACAACAGACTTATCTAGTGAGATAATAACATAAGCTGCAGTAGGAGTAGTAATTTTTAAGGCTGCTGTTTCTATTGGCAGAAAAATTTTAATGCTTTAAACTTCAATACCCAGAAACCTATAACCAAAAGTTAGCAAACTGCACACAGCACGCCCTTTTATCACCTTTGGCAGATACCAAAGGGTTGAAAGAGGCAAAAGCTCCAAGCAGAAACCCCTATAGCTGAATATAAAAGCAACTGCAGAAGAGCCTTCAGATGAAGTTCTTTTAATGGCTCCTAGATGCTGCCTCCAAAATATTCCAACTGCATGGTCAATTGAAAAAACCCAGATAGTGTCAACTAATCTAGGATGCATTTTACCAAATTTGCAATGTAAGATAATTTCCTCTTGTTCATTTTGACATTTTTGCTCATTTTCACTGAGGAAAACAAACACCATATTTTGGACTCATGCATGAGTATGTGAGAGCCCTGTCAGAATCCCAAATTTATTTGCAATTTGCAAGAAAGGATCATTTAAAATAGACATTGCCGGACAGATACGGGGCCTTAGAACATTTCCTACTGGGCCCAAAGGTAACCATTTGATTTGGCAAAAAAAGCTGAAGTTCTAATTATAGAACGATAAGCTATTTTGCGGGAAATACCTTGAACTCGGTGCAGTTAATCAGCTGGTCCATGATGAACTGTCACTATAAAAACGGTATGCTGTGCAGAAAAGCATTTTACGAGTACATTTTGGCACATTTGTTGTAATTGGCTGCCACTTGATCCCCCTTTTCTTTACCCAGGCTCCATCCTATTGCCCACACTTGGTTTTCCCACCACCAGTAAATGATAGCATAATCCCAAAGAATTTTATAGTACAGAAGGTACGTCTATGTTTACTACAGCCAATGAAAAGAAACTAGTAAATCCATATTTCAATTTTATTTGGGAGACAGCTGGTTTGGAATTTAACTTTGGACAAAGAAGTGTCCATAACCAAAGTCAGAAATTTACAGAGGAATATGTGACATGCATGTATTTTGAATTGTTTGTGTAAACTGGATTATTCTATCAGTGATTCTAGGCAGACAAGCCAGGTTTATTTTCACATACAAACATCATGGTGGAGCTTTTCATCAGGGTTTTGCCTCAGAAGAAACATTGCAAACAGATCTAATATAGTTTGCAGTATATAAATAGATTACACATCAAGCTACAGGAGCATGAGTGGGCATAGCAGACAGAGACCATCTTTGTGATGGAGGGAAGGCATGCATGGCTGCTCTACAGGCTCCAGACAGACAGAGACTGACAGGAGAAATGTGGGGACGGCGGACAGAGGAACCTCCTCTCGTCTGCTTATGTACGTCAGCCAGGGTCACTGGCACAGCAATCCTCAGATGTAAATGCAGCTAAGCACAGTGGCAGACAGACAGATGCACACACCTCTCCATGAACAGAGTACATCTCTGGCTGTCAGATCGGACCAAGGAGGTTAAGGGAGGTCAGAGTGGCAGAGCAGGAGCAGCCAGACAGCTTGTCAATGCAGTTGACAACCAGATGGATGAACCAACACAGTTCTACTTTTCTGTTTATTAACACATTGTACTCCTGCACTTGGACATGCCCCAAAATGCTTACTGATTAGGTATTTACTGCGAGCACATGTTAACAGCTCATTTGAACATTCCCTGATGATTAAAATTGAAACTCTATTTTCATATCCATAATCTGTCTGCAAAGCATCTCAGCTCCCAGTTCTCAGTCAAAGACATGGATCTATATGTGCTGTTTATTAGGTTCGGTCGGCTCAAGCTGGCACATTCATTTCTCACTGCTGTGTGTCTTGAAGCAGAATCTGATCCCAGAGTCAACATTAACATGGCTTTTCTAGGACAGCAGCTTCATTATTGAGCCCTGGCATGGTGAACCAGACCATAACTGCTCTGGAGAGAGAGAGACCGAACACAGAGTGAGGAGGGGAGATGGCAAGATGAGAGGAGCGAGGATATAGGATAAGCAGAATGATGAAGTGGGGAGAGGGAATGGGGAGTGTAAGTAAAGAATGCTAGCATAGGGACGGAAGGAGAAAAGAAGTGACCAAATAAATCACCAGCCAACAGATAATTGGACGAGCTGCACTCAAGGGACTGTTGCAGCACCATGAAAAGTGACACCGTGATTTGCAATTAACTCCAAAAGGAGGAATGGGGATTTAGTTCCCTTTGGATTCATTCCAGGAATATAATACCTGACCATAATGAATCTGTTGGGCTGCAGGAATCATTATCATCATTTAACTTGTATGATGGTGCCTCTCTCTAGGGAGCAAATGTCTCGATCTGAGAAGCAGAAAAGAGAAGATCAAAGATCAAATTAGACCTGGAGGTAGACCTGGACACTTAATGACCCAGAGCAATTAACATGTATGGCTATGACAGGGCTGTACTCAGAGCTTCAGTAAATTTTTATGTTTGTCAGTAGAGCTGTTTCCATTGTTTACAGCACTTGTGAGGTATTGTCCTTCTTATCAGGTTAGCTAAATGCTCTCACTTTGCAAGTCCTGTAGTATTATAGAGAAAGTTAAGTGACCTCAAGGACGAGATGATTCAGTCAGGCTCGATGGCTTGGTCTCTTTTGAACAGAGGTTGTTCAACAAGGCCGTAATTACGTCGAACACACAATCACACTCTCACAGAAGTGTAATTTAAAGATAGCATCGCACTGATACAAGGTTTGTGTTCATTTATCTACAAAAATAAATGTATTTCCTAATAAGGAAGTTTGTCTGAAGTCATAAAACTTTCTTGTTTCACTCAATTGAGATACAAAGAAAAACTCATGAGGCGCTTTAAGTGTTTAAGTACTGCACGGGAACAAAATGTCAAGGTCACATTGTAATCTTTCTTTTTTCTTTCTGTGATTTATGGCATTTCCACCTTTTAATGTAAAAGCTGACACAGGGAAATGACAGGAAATATGGAGAGGGAGAGAGAAAGAGAGGATGGCATGCATTTTGAGCGTTGGGCCACCAAAACAGTCTATATTTTTGTCCTTTTGATAGTAGATTACAATGCCAGTCAAATGTTTTTAACATTTTTGGGTAAATTCTGAAATGTCTGCCTTTATTTGACCTTAATTTCTGTCTTATTGGAAATTACCTGGATCTAACTGGAAATGGACATCACCTTAATCACTCTGATTAGGCTTCTGTAGCAAACATACTGTGTATTTTTCTTAAAATGGATGTTATGTGTTTGCAGCAAACTGGTTGACCTTTCTAGCACACCTTCTTCTAATAAAGCACTAATTACAATATGAGTCTCATTAGGATCCAAGAGATTGTCAATAAATAGGTCTTTAGATACAAATAAGATACTCAGCACTGATCACTGGAGCCTGTTTCAGCTCACAACATAAAAAGTTAAGTTATTATTACTTTGAGGTGTGAAAAGTTGTCTTCACAGAGAAATGGCCCCCCTAAAAAAAATAATCTTCAAAGTATCTATGATCACCGAGGCTCACAGGTTGAACAGTGATCTAGAAACTGGGAACATGTCTGGTCGAATAAGGTCTGTAAAGTGTGATGAAAAGTCAAAGAAAGTGCTAGCAACACATGAGGTTAGCTGCTACAGGTACCTAGCTAAAGTAATTGAGACCCAAGCCATTTTCATTTAGACCTTAATCATTTACAATAAAATGAAGTCACACATTTCTCAATTCACATACACAAGACACTTTTACTTACACCTAAACAATTTAGGGTTTGCGCAATGATTTTCTAAATTCACCAGTACTAAGATAAAATCTCAAGCTATCTATGCTAAATGCTATGGTATACAATGCTCAAAAACATTGGACTAATAATATATTTATATATACTTGTTCACTGTTCCTCCTTTAAGAGTTAAGAGTTTAGCATTTTGGCAAAGTAGTTTAGCAATCCGGTACACTTTGCCAACTCTAGAAGCTTAAGTTTCAATGATTTCCCTATAAAAATTCAAGGATTTTAAAATCGGTCTCCACCAATGTGGAGAATGAGGAACTGCCAATTTTGCTTAAAACGTCCAACACTTGAGCTTTGACTTTTAGCACAAAGCAAATCAGCCTCAGTCTCATTCCATAAAAAGCAAGAAGCTGAGCCAATTGATACTCGTGTCCTGTCCTCCATGCTAACAGCTTCCAATTATCAGGCAACTGGGGTTGAGACCTCCTCTGATTTACCCATGTTGGGCAGTATTGATTGGACTCGAAACTGTATAAAATTGGAGAGAAGTGGGATGACCTTGTCTCTTGTACTCTTCTCCTGATTGACAAACAAAGTAGAGACAGCTGTGGAGATGCACCTGCATAGCAATGGTCTCTTTTTGAGCTATCAGATTGTCCAGTTGAAAAGTGTGTTTTAAAGACACAGTAAAATGGCAGTTAGAGCATCTTTAGTCTTTGTAAAGTGATGTGTGTCTGAGTGAATATGCGGGTGGGGTATGATTTCAAGAGGGATTTGATCATATTGTTCAGAGATTTCATTTAATGGCTCAAAAGTGGACATGCTTAGCTAGCACTAGGTCTCTGGAGAATCACAGGGATGTGAAGCTGAAGGGGACTTAAATCACCCACTCCTCCCTCACCTGAGTCATTAAATCAAGAGGCTGAGATTAGACCACAACTACACACCTTAGTAAATGTAAAAGTTTTTGCCAACTGACACTCAACTTAGACCAATGATGTCTCTTAGGTTGCCACTACAACCTACTACATGAGCTAATGTATGCGGTTAGCTGGTCACCCCAAATCACATTTGGTTAGATAAATGTATGTATACGCCTCCCTGTGTAGGATTAGTAACAGCACCGTAACACCAGCTAAAAATTATTTAGGGTTATTTTTGCTGATCTCTAGTGATTTAACTGCTCACCTTACTGCAGTGATGTAGAAGTGTACTCCAGGGTGTGTCATCACTGTGGAATTAATAATGCTGGGTGTAGTCAGAGGTGAAACAGACTTGAAACTTTCAACCAGAGAGGGCAGTAAAACAATGCTTTTAGGCCCGGTAAGTTAGTTCAAGTATTAAGTTACCTAGCATCTAGCAGGTCAGAAGTGTGCTTTGTTACACCTGTTACCACACCCAACCATGATGTCACAGTGTACTGACACACCTTGTAGCACGCTTCTACATCACTGCAGCAAAGTGAGAAGTTAAACCACTGGAGGTCAGCAAAACCAAGATTTTCAGGGGGTGTCAAGTTACTCTTTAATATCTTACAAGGAGACAAAAGAGAGGGACTTACACAGGCCTATCGTATATAAATACTCAAAAATGCTATTTGACATATCCTATGTTGCTGAACTCATTGCTCTGATATCATTTAGTATAAGGACTTGGAAAAGGTATTTCTTATTTCACTGTCTTAAATTTTTTTCATGTGATTAGACATGTCTCTTCTCAGCTATGGCTGCTTTGTTTGTGAGAGGGCTGTCAAAAAAGGCCATCAGAGAGTGTGAACATAGGGGCAGCGGGTGCCTCACACAGTGAATCTATCCCACAGTCTGTTTGTGTTCCACTGACACAGTGTAGTCTCTGGACTTTGTCGGCAGTTCTGTTCCTGTCAAGTCAAATAACAGCATTTCAGATGGGCTCCTCACTCTGACATGGCGAGCCGGCTCAACGGGAGGCCAGAGAGGTTAAAAAAAATGGTTGGGAAATGTACAGAACTTGACCATGTGTCTGCTGCAGAATGCAAAAAAGAAGCCCTCCAAGTTCCACAACACACATGCATGCACAAGCTCAGATAACCTAGAAGTGCCCACTTTCCTTTTTGCTGGCATTTCTTTCAAATGTCAAATCATTCACCTGGAACGAGTTACACAGACCTTCAGGGATCTTCTTTGAGAATGTCAAACTGAACCATGAATCTGTATAAAGCTTTGGATAAAGTACAGTGTCCATTGGCTTCTCATGGTGAAGCCTGAGGGGAGGAAGTTAGACATCCAGGTCTCAGACGACTCGGTCGCGCTGCACTTATCAAGTGTACATGTAATCTCAGGCTATGTTTTGTCTCTTAAATAACCTGGTCATGTTTATCCTGTGGAAGTATCTCATGACCCCATTTCCTGTGCAACTTGGGATAATACTGTATGTCTGCATACTCCAGTGATTCCCTCTACTGTCCCCCAAGGCACCACGAAAGCAGGACAGTTGTCTTTTCTGAGGGAAAAAATGCTATCAAACAAGACAGTGGTATTTACTACCATTATCTGGGTTTCGTCTCACGTTTACTTTTAAAAAGACAGTGTAGACAGAGTCAATAAATGCAACTGGCTGACCACATAAAAGGAAACTACAGTTTACAATGCCTCAGGGCAATAAAAGAAACACAGGATGAACCAAGTTATACATGAGGTAATAAACAGGTCTTCACTTAAAAAAGTGCAGGAATAAACTGAGAGCTGACACACGATCCAATAACAATAACAGACAATGATTGTCACTGGACTTAATAATATCGGCTCAGGATGGGATGCATAGCCGCCACCACCACTCTTCCACCACCTCTCTCGCTCAGCTAGTGCTGTAGTGTCTCTGCTGTAGCATGGATAGAAGAATGTTAACCTTTTGATTTGATCCACAATATCCAGGGTCACGACCCGCGTTTATCTGTTGAATGTGTATACAGTATTGTGCTTTGTGTTAAGTTGTCTGTCTCGGAGGCAGCTCTTATTCAGCTTTGATTTCACACGTTGTTTTTCTCGCTGTGAAGAGGATAATTGTTTGACACAGCTTTGGACAATTTGTAGACCAACACATTTTTCTGCTATTGTCACCTGTGCATAGAAGACATTTTATGAACCTTAGAAATTAGTGATTATCAAAACTCTGGTAGGGAGGATAGTCAAAGTTCTTGTAGTTTTAAATAGGCTTCATTTTATTGGAGTGAAAAGGCACTGAATATCCTGTCAATGCCCCCATGGAGAGATATCTTTCATTGTGAAAGAACTGAGGGTGAATCTAGTGGTTTCACGTTAATGGACTGGTCACAGAAGAGGAAATTTCTGAAATTCCTTCGAAGCCCAGGTAACGGAGAATAATGATTAAGATTGTAAGTACAGGAAGCAAAAAAACACAGATGTATCTTCTTTACAAGTATCTGTAACCTTAATGATGAATGTGATTCAAAATACACAATTGTAGGTTTTTTTTTTAAATACATTAGCAAAGTGTTAGTCGATAATAATCAAGCACAGCCCTTAGGCCAAATCCAAACTTGAAAAAACTTTTGTGTGCTTTTAAAATGGAAGTATTTTCCTCACTATCATTTCCCATGATAAGGTTTTCTTTTAATGATTTCTTCAACATTTCTTAACACAAAAATATCAAAGTGTCCTTGATAATTCAACAGTATGACAGGTTAATATTATGGTCATCAGTTTTAATGGGATTTGAAATATAAAGTCGAGTTTGATGGTGGGCTTCATTCCATTTCAAATTGCCGCAACCCGAATTCAAACGTCACTATGTTTAAAAAAAAAAGGCGTTTCATAGCATGTGATTGTAAAATTGGAACAAAAAAAGTTATTTCTCAGAATCGAAGGAGACATAACAGTAACTTATTGTATTGTTGAATTATCAAGGACACTTTAGTGTTTTTGTGTTGAGAAATGTTGAGGAGCGTCTTATAGCGCAAGTCTGTGAGTGACTGGACAGCCGGAGCAGTTGCTCTAAACATCTAATATTGCCGTGGATGGGTTTACATTGGAGTTAGTTGAAAGCCCGGTGCATCGTGTGTCTGTATGAGACATGCAGAGGGGCCTGACAAACGCTTCAGTATTTGACGACCAGGGAATGAGAATGGGTTGGAACAACAGAATGACAATGACAAGAGGGCAGTGATTCATTATTGACGTCAAGTGCATGGTGCCTCCATTTGGCGATCATTCCTGTTTATCAGCTTCAGGCAGGTCTGTAATTAGGACAGCAATACCTTCAGGAGTACAGTTTGACTTTTATTGCCTATTCAAATAGAAGTCAGCTGCCAGCAGCTCATTGACTTGCCATTAAAAGTGGATGGATTAACGCTTTGGTACTTCCAAAGCATCACACGTACTGCAGTATAATCTGTGGTAAATCTACAAAACTCTCAATGGGCTATTCAAGGTCATGCATGTGCATCCATGTCTAGTGTTTGGGCATTTTCTGCTTCCTTTTTTTAAAAATGTTCAACTATTTCCCTCAGTCTTGTTTGTCTGTCTAAATGATTTTAAGCCGCTTTTGTATCGGCAGTGGCTTTTGCTTTACGAAACAAGCAAAATCTCCTGTCAAAAAAGAAAAAAGAAAAAAGAGCAGTCTTAGACTTTGTGAACTTGGATTTTGTCCCCTGAAATATCAAGCACTCTTCCTGTTGGCTAATTGCTTATTAGTGCTCCTGGCCCATGAGAAGAAAAAGTCACACAGGGCTACTTCTAAAACACCCACACAAGCAGCATCTGCAGCAGCACAGTGAGATATTAAGGCGCCCTTGCATGTTGACGACGTTTACAAGAACTTGTGACACCAGCCTGAGCCACTCCCCCTGCTGCTAAAGTTGCAGCACAAAAATTAGAGAGGAACAGTAATCACCTCATCATTTCATTCCTACTTTCTTTCTTTCCTTTTTGCCCACATCACTAAACTTTTTGTGTATGCACCCCAACTGTGTGTGAATGTGTACGCTATAGGTCAGAGGGGAAGCTCGGTTATACCTTTTTTTTGTCTCATGTCTAATAATCTCCCATCATCAGAGGAATTAGGCCTGCTGGCAATTACAATAACCCCTCCCTGCCAAGGTCCGATGAGAGCAGACAGGCACACTGAATGTTTTATGAAGCCAATGATAGGGGCAGAGCCAGAGCTTGAAGTAGCCGGCTGGAATTATCTGGTACTGAGGCTTAGACTAATTAAGAGCAGGGAATAGCCGCCCGACATTATTGCTGGATGAGCGGCAAGACTGGGGAACACCTGAGGCTTTTGGAAGCAGAACACATTCAAAGGGATCTCCAGAGATTTTGAGGGTAGTACTACAACTGCTGCTGCCGCTGTCGCGACTGAGCTGCTGTTCAGATTTTCACAATGACTGAAATGTATGGTTCTATTATGCTGATATGAAATGGAGACAAATAATGCTAGGATGAAAGGAGTATCTAGCATTGTGAGTTAGCACTACCAAGGACAATTTATAGTCAGCTTGATCAAAAAGAAAATATTCTTGTGTAATACGCATAATAAAAAAGGTGAAGGAGAGAACTCTTTGCAGTGTTTTGAAAGCCTGGGTTAGATGTCAGTGTTCTTTACTATTCAGTGCTTTTGAAATATAAACAAATCTTAATTTTCCTTTTCTGTTTGCAATTCAGTATCACCATGGTGGCCTGTTTTAGTTAAAAGCAGGGTCATTTAGCCATTAGCCATTAGGCATTTAGAGTTATTTCCTGATTTTAGTGGCATGAATGCTGCTGTGAGCCATTGTCAGGTCTACATTTTGTTTAGACAGAACTCCAGTGTATTCATTATGAAACCCTTTTGTAATTGCTGTATAGCACTCCTGTTGAAACATATATATATACTAAAAGTGTAATAATATATCATGGCACAATATATCACAATGCAAAAATGTGACAATAATGCATCATGGAGCTGAAAGTGGAGTGCGGTATCAACTAAATTTGAACAGTTATATCGTCCAAACGGTGGAAAATCTTCTAACCAAGTTCATCTTTTCTTTACCTTTCTGAGGACATTCTAATCCAGAGTTTTTTATTCTTACATTTATTTGTATGTAGATAAACATCTGCTTTTAAAATAGGTTCAGTTACTTGAATGTTAAAGATTTTCAAGACGTGTGAATGGATGAATACATAAGGGATTTTGCAGTCAGTTTGTTTGAATTCCAACTTTAAAGCTGCTGTAATCAGTGTTTTTTATATGATGAATCACATGACACATGCCCCCAGGTGGCCAAAAAATCAGCTAATGTAGGTTTATAATAATCATGAGTCCTGGACAATGAGTAACTTTATATCATCACATTGCTCCTACTGCCTTTACTAAGATTGAAAATAGAATATGTTCTTCTTACACTGCATTACCTGAGTTTTTGATCCACAGACTGACAGTTAATCATAGCTCAACACTGTTGTAATGTCTGCAAACACTGGAGTGACACACATCACTTTCATGTCTTATACATGTCAAATTATTCCATTGTATGCTATGTAGATCAGTACTGAGGTTGTCAGATGCATTCTAAATTACATAAAATGTGGGTCCACACTGACTACATACTTCCGGGAGCTGCTGAACTGATTTCATAGAATAGATTTTATGAGCAATTACAGGGTCACTGAATCCATTTGTATGTTGATGAAATATGCTGACACAATGCTGTAAGTAGTGTTTAGTTCATTGATTCCGAGTCTTTTGTTACAAATGCAATTACACTGGTTTGTTTCGTCTAACTCTCTCTGTCTGCTTGATAATGACCTTAAGGAGGAATCTCCCTCCTCCCATCTTTTCCAATCAATACCACTTCGTGCGGTGGTTTAGTGGCACTTCATATTGTAAAGCTCTGCAATCACTCAGCATCTGATAAGGAGCACAGCTAAAGGGTACACTAGCCATTTGTCCCGCTAACTGAAGATACAGCATCAGCATGTGGAAATCTGCATGCTCTGATTGTGGATACAGTTTATTACATGGACATTTAGGCTTATGAAACCATATTTAGATATATGTATGAGTCAAATACATCCTCATCCTATCAGTGTTTTCACTTGCACAACCTTCATCCACATATACATATACACGCTTGTACACTGATTGTTCACTGTTATGTAAAACCCCTTCATAGAATCTCTTTTCATCTCTTAAACAAAATTTCCACACATTAGCAGACCCAATCTTCTGTTTCTGCTCAATTAGACCTTCCTTCAACACCCAGCCAATGCTGCATGGACTTCCCGGCTCATCCACACAGAGCAAAAATAACATTTTAATTGCGTAAAAAAATAAAATAAATAAGTGTGTAATGACAGAAAGAGAAAGCGATTAGAGCAGGGGCTCAGTGCAAATAGAGGAGCCTACTGCGGTTGAAAGCGTGATAATTAGACATTCCTTTCTGTGTGCGCCAGTTACACAGATTCACTAATGTGCACTGAGCAGCTGCTCTACAACCGAGAAGCATGTCCATGGAATGAGGCACCCCACTGGCTAAATTTTACTTTTTACAAAAGCAACCTTGTCTCTAACACTGTTTCCGCCACTGCCAAAAACACAGATTTAGGAATATGTGTGCAACGTGCATTCATGGTAGGTAGGAGTGTTGGCATGAGCCTCCTCCTTCAATCTTTCCTCCTCTCTCTGTCTTTCATGTGAGTGTGACCAAGGAGGAGTCATACATTTTGTTTTGTGTGTATGTGCATACACATTTCGCTATTATAAAGCACAGTGTTGGTTTACGTCCTCATAATTTCAATATGAAAGAAAACAGCAAACACTCAATCGAGGATCATACCTATCTATGTCTTGTTTTCACCACAGGGGCCAATAAGCATCACTTTTAGACACAACTACAAAACTCTGTGGTTGGTTCTTAAAACATGGAAATTCTATGACAGATTAAAAAGAAAATGCTCCTTACAGACATCACTTTACTCTCATCTGCATTAACCAACATGCCAATAGACAATTTTCTTGCAGAATCGCTAGCCAAGCACGATGTACGAATCAATGCAAGCCATCATATGCTTTCACAGTCAAGCACATTGACACCGGCAGTAAAAATTATGCACAGTCTATAAGCTGTGCATCTCTAATGTAATATCAATAGATTTAGGGAAGGACATTTAAAAAAATGAAGCCACATGTCTGACCTCGGTAAACCTCATAGGGCTGGCAGAAATTGAAAAACGCATCAAATAACTGTTCAGTCACGCCGCATCCAAACCTCATCCATCAACATCAGGATGTCAAACGGGATGATAAGTAGAAATAGAGAGCAACAAGTCTGAAAAACTTCTGCAAACTTGCACAGAGATTATAGCAGTGGTACATATTGGTATAATTGGTGGAACAATGAATTATGCAACCTTATTTAAGATCTTAATTTTTTTGGTGGATGTGAAAGGTTGTTAAAGTGTACTCAAATGTGCCTCAGTCCTTAAAATAATACAAAGGAAACTAAGGCTAAGGACGTTAAAGTTATAGTATTTAATAATACTGAAGTTGGAGTTGTTACAGAAGATGTGGGTAGTACAGTGAAATAGTCATTGTTTAAGATGGCAGTACTAAAAGAAAATGGGCTGTTTAACCAGTTGTACATGATACTCACATTTTCTAGAATAAACTTTATGATTATAATGTGATTATGCAATAAAAATATAAGCATTCAGAGACAGACAAATTTAATTGTTAAATGTTTATTATGTATTTTGTTCTTGACCATTTGAGGCATTTAATCATATCTAAAAAAAAAAAGGTTAATCACTCTTGCTGTGCTTTAAGAGGTTCTGTGATTGTATTGAGTGATTTATGAAACCAAGTTCTTTTGTGGCCCTACAAATTGTGTTTTCTATGGAAACATAATAGGTTGTCTAAGATATTTCATCTACAGGTACACAAATGGCTCTTCTGTAATGCCTTTGTTTCAAGTGTTGTAGCAGATGGCACCCAGTCATGATCAAATATCCACCGAAAATGAACATTTTCAGAAAAAGCACCAATTTAAGTTTTTCCTCAAAGTACAGCAACTGTGATCAGTTTGATATTGGTTTCCTTTTGATACATGATGGATAGACATTATTCTGCACATAAAAATATGGACTTGAGTCTCCACTTGTTCCCCTGCAGTGCTGTTTCAAAAACAGCAAGCATGGCTGAAGTGATGGAAACTTTCTAATGGATTCCAGACGGTAGCAAAATGCAAATCCTCTCTTATTTTTGGCCAGACTCCAAATCAAATTCCTAATTGGAGATCTGCATGAATATGCAAGAACAAAACCAGCATCGACCTACACAGACAGCAACAATAACAGATACAAGTCGACATTGGTCCTTTTTGTTTACCTGTCATCTCTTCAAACAAAACCAATTACCACCAACTTCTTAATCAAGGTCAAGCCACAGCACTCATCCATACACTGCATAACAAAATGCCAAATTAATGTCAAATCTCTGCACAAGTTGGTGCTACAGGTGAACTGTGCCTGCGGTATTATTTGGGACCCTGCTGTAAATATATACTTAATAACCCGTGTCGTTGTTGTTTTTCTTTCCATATTTAGAAGCAGCGTCTGAGCCTGGTAGTAGCGTGAGTAATCTAATTTTCCTTCTCAAGTAACAAGTTAGAATTACTTTTCATTTTTAGTTTTACTACTGACTCTCACTCTCTTATTAATGTCAGAGTGAAGTTAAATGATCCCAAACTAGAACCTACCTTCATCCAAGCAGAACTCGTCCACCACTGCACTGATTTATCCAGCCAAATGATAGGAAGAGCAGACATCTACGTTTTTGGCTCCCCTTTTCATTCACATAGACGCTACTAATTTGCTGTAACTGCAATTGTCATTATAATTCTAAAAAATAAAAAATAAAAATAGGACATGCAGCCTAAAATAGTAGGGTATAGCGGAAAAACAACTTGATAAATCATAGCTTTACCTTTTGAATGTCGAGTACTGAGTCCTCCAGTGGATTTATGGGCAACAAGCTCGCTGCACGTCATTCAAAACACGATTTGGGGGATCCACTCTGCGCGTAAAACAGCTCAACTATAAAACCCACAGTCACACAATCCGACACAAACCTGCCGCCTAAAGTCTGCTCAGTTTCTTGCGTTGCGCTTTTACGCACGAAGGCTGTGGCTGCGACGCGAAATCACCTCTCATTCTTAAATATGTTTGTAGATCTCAATGCATATATAATAGCACCACTTTGTTTTGTACTGGTTGTTTTATCGACTTAAAAACACAGGAATCGTTTGGCAGCATAAAACATGCATTTTTTTCATCCCTCTGTGACGATGATCAAACGCGCTGAAATCAAGAATGGTTGATCGAATTGAGGAGACAAGAGAAGCTGCTCCAGGGCAAATATAGACTCACGCAGATCTGCATCTCTGCTATGTGTGAATGATTAGACATCAAGGTTTTTAGCACAGATGAAATATCAGAACAGGAGAATTGTGGAGACACCAGTTGTCATATGAAGGCAGGAATGAAACGACATGGATACTCGCTTTTATCCAAAGCGCATTAGAGTGCCATGAGCTCACACATTACTGGTAAAGCGTTTGGTATTTCATGAGATACACAATCACCACATAATTGATAAAATCGGTTAAAGGAAACCCGTTGAGAAAATCCTGAGAAACTATGGCGGACAGTGCTTATTGCACTGGATATTTGATGAGACAGTGCGCAATCCATATGTGCGGGGTGGCTGGATGTATTTGGATGAAAAATAGAACTGATAATGGCATTAAACGATATATATATATATATATATATATATATATATATATATATATATATATATATATATATATATATATATATATATATATTTATATATATATATATATATATTTGACACTGAGACAATTTCAGCTGTGAATGCTCAGGAAACTATATGAAATAAAACACAAATAAAGTCCTGCTCTCCTCTCTCCGTCCAAGATGCGCAATATGGCACAGGCAGCTGTGGATCAAGCATAAGCTTCCCCCAGAAGTAGATATTGGCAGGCCAGTTTTCTACGCGATATTTCAGCCGATTACATGGCATCATATCACAACAGTCACACAGACCTGCGTTGCTCTGTTGAGTTAAATCTTCCTGAAAATAAAGTTACACACTTTTGTCACCCTGGCTGACAAAAACAACTTTTGAAATGTCTGAAATCGTAAAGAAAACCCACCCAGAATATTATTGTAATGATCGAGTTTCCATATTTCGGCTTTTTACGTGCAGAAGGATCATGATTACAGGTGTCGACATGGCTGTGAGCAACCCGGCGGTTATAGAGATAGTCCCGAACATGAGAAGTCTCAGATTCGATCCCTAACACCAACTAGTCCTTCTTGTCGGAGTGCAAGACAGCTCATTGAAACCTGCTGTCCGCTCGTCAAGTCATTACAGCAAAACGCGTTTTATCTTCTGGTCTGTGAGAATCTGGTAAACCTGCTTGAGAAATATCGATTCCTTTGGTTTTATCTCAGAAAACAGGCTACAGTTCATAAGGGAAAAATATTATTCAGGTATCGGCTTACCTGCTTTCATGCTGTCATGCTGGTGGCGTCTTTTGGTCCGCTTCATCGCACCGTGGCTGCATGTCTGAGGACATGCTTCTGGAGACAGGCTTTGGAGACGAAAAGCGCCTCGGCTGCACGGGGGAAAGTGGGAAGGTGGGATGTGTGTGTGTGTGTGTGTGTGTAAGTGTGTAAGTGTGTATGAAAGAGGGAGGGAGAGAGCGAAAGCGCTATAAGAAGTAGACTGGCATTTCTTTGACAATAATATCAGTCGTTATTTGCCTTTTAGATTATGAGAAACCAGGCTGAGCGTTTATCACAAGACCAGCAACACGTGATTTAAAATACAAAATCGCTCAAAGTCTTAAATTGCATTATTCGTCAATAAGCTAATTTAACCTCATGCCAGCATGATCAGACATGTTCCACAAAAAGGAAATCAGCTCATTTAGCCTACATGACTTGGTTCAAGGTGCTTGTTGGTAGAAGAACAAAGATTTTGCCTGCGGATTTGGGGATGTGGGGGTGATAGTATAGCATCCATTCAGAAAAACAAAGGCAGAAATTACTGCAGCTTTACGCAGACTTTCTAGTTTCAGCACCGAGGAGAGCGCAAATTTGGAGAGGAGAAAAAACAAAACGTGCTGTCATTGTTTGCAGACTTTACCTCTGAAAGATCGGATATAAAGGTTATTTTGAGGGACACTGCTCTCTGTAACACCAGTCTCCCCTGTCATCCAAAGCAGGATGCAAATACGCCGAAGTCTTTAAATTTAATATTCCTTCTCAAAATCCTATTTCCAGTCAAACAGAGGGAAAATCCGCCAGTGGGAGGGAGACAAATCAGTTTCTGAATATCTTGGAGCAAGACAGAATAAATCACTAAACAGTTCCACTTAATTTGATACATTTCTTGAAACTAATTCTAAATGCAACAATTAAAAGTAGACAAAAGAAGAATTAAAATGTATTACATTCCATGATTTGTTCCTTTTTCTTCTGTACATGAACGCAGTCCCGGCAAGGAGTCTGTTGATTATCTGAACACATGGCCAAGAAGACCTGCTCTTCGTCACGTTGTATACATCGTGTGGCCTGAGCTGCTCTGCCTCCTCTCTGAGGACAGCTGCTAAAGCCGAATGACTCGTTTAATCATAACTGACTGGCATTTTTGAGATGTACCCGCTTAACCCTTGTTTGAAAGGAGAATTCCTGTCTGATTTATTACAACTTTCCATTTGAAAATAGGGCTGCTGTTATCAAAGGCTTGTAGTGTCATTTGACATTATTTAGTATTTACGTTTTAAACCTGCCACAGAGCCAAGATTTTTAGGGAAAATAAACAGAGGATGGGAATGTTTTACTGACATCTACTGGGGAAATAATCTCAAAAGACCTGCTTTCTCTCTCTCTCTCTCTCTCTCTCTCTCTCTCTATATATATATATATATATATATATATATATATATATGTGTGTGTGTGTGTGTGTGTGTGTGTGTTTTAGATTAGATTCTACTTTATTGTCATTAGACATGACAAGGCAACAAAATGCAGGCATGCGTGTGCACTAGCCTCTTAACAGGTCAGCTGTCTGCCTACAGGAGGCAAAGTTAAAGCTGGTGTCATACACAATCAGCCCTCTTTCTCCAGGTCCACTCACCACACTGATGGACAGGTAACACCAACTTTATTTTAATGAATATACTCCCCCCCCCACAAAAAAATAAAAATCTCACAATACTATCATTTCATCCAATCACCATTAAGACTTTTATTTGTTTTCAAATTTGGAAAAGAAGCTATTAGGCACAGTTTGACGGGTGCCATCCTTAACCTTAGCTGTCAATTAAAATGTATCAAGTGGCAGTGGTTTGGGAAACACATACGTAATGTACTTGAATTATTTAACAATGTGGCCCGTGTGGCAACTGAGAAGTATAAATTGGTATGCTGAAATGCGGAGAGGTTGCATATGAAGCACGAAGGCTCTGTAAAGAAAATAAAAACTCAACAAGATACAGACAGACTGTTCTTATCTAGTGACAGATGTCAGACACAGTTTTACATATTTTAACTTTTGAGAGAATGTATTCATGGCTCATGTAAAAGCTCCAGGTAGGACGATATGTTATTAGGACCACAGTAAGACTTGTCTGTTCTCATTACTAAATCCCATCTGAAGGCCAGAGCCAACAAACATGTTGGGTGACAGTCAAAACACCCACCACATGCTATAGTTATTCTTATTCACAATACATCTAAAACACATGACTCACAGTATATGCACACATACTGCTCATTACTCATCTGTGTGTGTGTGTGCGTGTGTGTCTGTCTGTCTTTTCACTGTAAACAGGCAAAATGGCCATGGGCGGATCACACATTGCATATGCACCTGTGTAATGCTGATTAACAGGAGAGCCTCAAAGGTCGGCTCGAGCGCACCGCAATTAGTTGAGGAAAATCCCAGTCTTTAATGGACTCGCTATTGCCAAAGTAACAGAGACACATTGAACAAAGAGATACTGTAAATGGCAAATACATCAAAGTGCATATATAAAACTGAGTGTTAATGTATTTTTCTTTTATGACTGCAGAGGATGTCAAGGCGGTGGTGTGCTCCTGTTTCAACCTGTCGCAGCTGTAATCTTGTGTGCGTTTAGTTCCTGTCCTCATCTCAGGGTGAAAAAGCTCAAGTGTTGCTTAGTCTTCTATTGTCTTATCATGTATGATCCCGAGTCTCTGCGTACCTACTTGTCAAAGTGTTTTCTACACCTGTCTAAAGTCTGGTATTTGCACATTTGGCCTCATGTAACCTAGTTAATCACACAGCCATGAAAAGGAAAAGCAAGAGGTCATTTAAAAAGGTTAACATAACACCTTGAAATGCATTAGAACACTGTTTAAAAAAGCAATTAAATTTGTTTTAACGTAAACACAAAGTTGGATATCGTTTTTTTTTGAAAGAATATGATTTACCTGAAATAGCTTTCAGATTTCAGCTGTATTGAGAGGAAATGTTTGATATACCCAGACAGGATATTTTCAATGAAACTTTGTTTCACAAAAAAAAAGTCCTCCCCAATGTTTTTTGTTTTTTCTTTGTACCCACCTGCGACATCATCCCCCACCCCTGGCCCCCAGTTATTCAAAAAAATATAACAATGAAAAAATGGTACAACTCATTTAACCATTCATTGTAACTAAACAAGGTTAAGCAAGAAGGATTTAATATTTTTTACTTATCTTCAAACCTTAAACTATATATTTTAAGGTATGTATATTTTTATACAGTCCCTAAATGTCCAAAACAACAAAGTGGTTCCTCTCTTGTATTTAATACTGTTATACTATTGGTACCAAATTCATTTTTTGATGTGAAAATGAAAGACACATCGAACACTTGTGACTTTTTGTTTGCCTGTCATACATTCTTCCATTTTTATGTATGTTTTTCAAAATTTATTTATTTGTCCTTGCTTGCAGTTTTACTATGTTTTGTATGTTTGCATTTATTGCACTTATCTATGTTGCATCTATAATAATTATAATCATAAAGGTTATTAAATTAAATAACAGACAATATACAAGGAGTACAGTCTATCATATATACGATCAGTGTAGTTAAAGTAAAGTAATAAATAGCTCCATTTATTAAAGAAAGTAAAAGTGCAACAAGTCGTAGACCTTAAGTGCATTCCCTGATTCAGCTCATGTTAGTGGCTAAATGGTGTTTCTCTTTCTACTTATAGTTTGTGGAATATCGCAGTGTGATTTCTCCTCACCAAGTTGTTACAGTTAAAACCCATTCTCTTTGTTTAACTACTTAAAGTGCTCTCAGCAGTCAGTCGGACCTGCTTGAGTTTACGGAGTGCTTATTGATCATTGGACTGTCAATCAATGTGAACAGCTGTCCAGAGACTTTCATTTGCTGTTGAAAAACCTGAAGTTCCACTTAAACAGAAGGATTAAATAATCCTCTTGGCGTCTTAAAGCAACTCTCTACCGTGTATTTCTTTGTTAAGTCCTCTGGAACTCTTCAAGATGGGAAGGATAGAGCAGATGTGTGAAGATTCATCCTTTGATCACTTGATGGAAACAAGTAAGAAGAGAGTGAGGATGGTCCTGGAAAATTTGAGAAATTGAATGTTGGGATTTGGATTTGATATTTGAATTGAAATTCAGTTTAAATATAGTATAGCTGTTGCTGCAGCAAGAGAGGTTGAGACGGTCTTCCAGAGCCAGCAAACTAGCTCCAGACAGCGATATTCACAACAACAGCATATCTTGGCAAACTAGAAAGTAAGCTGAATGTCCGTGGGCAAGTAATTTAACGTTACCTGACACACAAATCACGGCTGAAATGGCTGGAATAGTGTTGTGTGGCCCAGTCCGAGCCACTTTGTTTATTTCCCATTTACAGAGCCAGGGCTGTGTACAAACACTGTTTTTTTTCAGTGCACACACTGAACGGACAGCAAGCGTACTGTGAGGAGATGTTCGCTGAATTTGAGAATAAGATGTGTATTGGATTAGAATTGCATACCCCACCTCTAGGATTTAAACCATATAAAAAGTTCCACAGTTTAACCCTCTAGGAAAAGTTAAACTACATGATAATAAGCCACTGTTACATCAAAAAGACTATAAACTTACAACTTAATTTCAAATTTAAATATAAATTCAATCATCCAAAACTTAATTTTGGAGGTTCAACTGCGTTCTGATATTCCCAAATGATCCTGAGAAAGGCACCAGAATATCCTCCTCCTAAGTACTGTATACCACAGCTGCTTTGACATTTGACCTTAAACAACAATTTGGCATTGCAGGAAGATGTGTAAGATGTAACTCTTCATTATTCTATCATAAAGAGACATAATAAGTGAACCATTCTAGTGGTGAGTCCATGACCTAAAATCTCTAATGTGTCGTGTTATCAGGTAAATGTGCTGGAGTAGGACCAATTTGTCTTAATCAGGTTTGGCATGTCACTGGCAAGCTGGGCCCACAATTCTCTCAGGACCAACAGAACAAAAGACAGAAGCAGAAGAGAAACGAGGCAGCAGAAGGAATACAATATGCACAAATCAATAGAGAGGATCGGGAAGGCAACTTATCTGCAATCCACGGAACAGGCCAAACAACTGTCACAACAATTTGATGTGCAGGCTAATTAATTGCTCTCATAAATCAGTATGGAAAGATAATGTCTTCCTTTTTCATGTCATGATGTGTTTTCAAAAATTTGATGTTGTTGCTCAGTCTTGTTCCTTTCCTTCTGTATGCTAATTTTCCTTGTACTCCTGTTTACAGTTTGGCACAATAACGAGGGAACTGTTCTGTATGCATCAGCGTTTTGAAGTATGTTTCACTAGAGTCTGGTGACCTGCCTGCTGCTCTCTATGTTTTGCTGAGCTATTAGTCTTTGTATTTGGCAGGGCCATTAGCATGGCATGTCCACGGCTTCAGACACACCCTGAATAGAAACCCTGACATGTTTGCCTTTGCATTAACCTGTCTCATGTTTTTCTGTTCTCTGTGATGACACTTTACATTTTAATGAGCTTTCTTTTTTCCAAAACCCATTTTTTGTCAACTTTAAAACTCCACTAATCAGAATTGTCTGTATTAAATGACTTTGAATAATGTGAAAGGTCTCACTTGTACTCACTAAGAATTATTTTCCAGTTCTGAAGCTCCCCTTAGCTCTACAGAGTTCTTTAGTCACTTTTAGCTAATTTTCTGGTTCACAAATTCCATTTACAGTTGCAGCACAAAAACAAAGTACATTACCTGCCCAGCACCAAATTCCAATGCTAGTATTTAGCTTGGGAAGAAAGTTAAACATATAGCAGCTTAGCCACTAAAGAGCAAGATATTTTCCCAGGAGTTGTTGGAGATAAAAATCGAGCTAAAAGAAGGTTGAGAATTTACTTACATACTGTACATACGTTAGGTGGACAAAAGCAGGACTCCAAAATTGATATTAATGTTGCTCCTTGTCTGTTGGATGTGTCATGTGGCAATTGTTAGCCACAACAACGTTTTCACACAATTATGTGTTAGTCTGTGTTTTTCGGGTTGTTATTTCACATTTTCTGTTTTCAAGTAGTAGAAAAAAATCTATTACTGCAGCTTTAATCACTTTAGCTCCACATTTTATAGTGTGTTTAGGTCGCATTGTGTTTGATATTCATAACAGTTTAGCTTAGACTTGTGGCCATGCACAACCCTTTCACTTAGGCCATGCAAGATTAATCAAATTGAGTCATGTCACTTGTACCTAATGGAGACTAATTCTGCCTTATTCTCTTCACTGCATCCACAGATTTAATTTGTAAATGGACATAGTTTCCGGTTGACATCTCTCATCAAACCCATGTAGCAACATGTGAAAGCATAAGCATTCTGAATCCACAAGGTTGCACACCTATTTATGGTCAGCGGAGCAGATATTAATCTGCAAATATTGATTGAGCTGTCTAGTATTTTAGGGTGGATTTTTGTTTTAAGCTCAGGTTTTCTCTCTGTATAAAGAGAGGGGATAAGGAAGTGAAGCGGCTTATCTATCATGCCTGGGGTTAATTGCCCTCAATCCAGGATCTCCTTTTGAATTTTTCCACGTCTCCAAATTAGTTCATTAGCAATTCTTTGCAATTCTTTTATAGTGTCTTAATTGAGGGTAATTAAGTGAAGTGATGGCATTAGTGGATTGGTGGACAAAGCATCAAAACCTCTGCTAGGGGTGTAGCATACATGAATATGTCATTAATGGTGACACTCAAGAATAAACCCCACAACATCTTATTGTGCTAAAGCTTTAGATGAGCAAAGTGTTCATTTGCCTGAAACGTTTTTTTGTTATTTAGATAAGTGGGATAATTGGAAGAGAGATGAATGCTGTACCAGAGTGCAGATGTGCAAGAGTGCTTTGTTGAAATTGTGCAGACCAGCAGGATTTAGCCCTCGGTGTCACGCCTCAGGGACCCAAACCTCTTCCCAGTGAACTAGCTCAAATTGCAGGTGTGTTGTACCATCTGCAGTAAAAATTACATGTACAATTACAAAACTGAAAGGATGCATTACCACTGGCATTTACATATTTTGGTTTTGGTTAAAACTTTATACTAAGTTTCTTAAAATCTTTATACTACGTCTCTTGAAATCCTTTAGGGTTCTACCAGTCAGGAGTTAAAGACACACACTGAGGAAGGCAATGTCTGAAACGTCCATGTGTGTACTGGACTGTGTCTAATGACTTGATAAAAGGTCAAATGTAAGAAGGAAATTTGTGAGTTCTCGCCCCATATGTGAATTCAATGGTTTTGGTTTTACTTTACAGGTTCTGAGATACCCATCTCTGAGATTTGTTCGATAGGAGTTTTTTCAACACTTCTTCAATAGAAAGTCGTTCCAATGAAAGCACACCGAGCACAATGAAAAACTCCCAAGAAAAACAACAGCATCAGTCGTTTTAGCAAATACCCAAAAATGACATATGTTCACATTCAAATGACAAAGCCCTCTAGCAGCCTCAGAAATTTTGACGGGAGCAAAAGAGGAAGTCAGGTTATTACAGAGCAACAAAGTCAGACTTTGACACGGGACACCGCTGTTCACTTCCTGTTTCCTACCAGTAGTCATTGATTCTTTTAACCATGATTACAATCATTCCTGAACCTTAACTAAGTGTTTATTATTGTAACCATGACAATGAAAGTCCCCTAAGCTTAATAAAGTACTTATTTTAACACAAACCATTATCTTTCCCTGACTTATTTTTCATCTGTGATCTGTAACAAATTTGTGTTGCTCTAAAGTGCATATACAACAACATATTTCAACATTTAATTTGGAGAACTTGTTGAGATACTGAGTGAGAGTGAGAAAATATGTATTTTTGTAATTTGGTTGAATCCACCCTTTAATTCTGAATTAGTGCCAAAACTTGCACTTACACAAACAGGTGTACTACTGTATAGGTCCACACAAAGACAAATACCTCCAGTTTAACAGTAACAATGTTTTGGCTGATTGTCTTTAAAGACCAGATTTTGCTGAAAGAAAAACTACCAATTGATCATCAAAGTATATTATTTGCAACCTTTCAGCTCATAGGGCTGCTACATATGAATGGATGTGGTCAGTCATCCCTTACCTGGAGGTTGTCCAGCCCTCACCTTGCTATTACAATAAAGGAGAGAGGAGAAAACAGTACTTGTCTTAGCTACACAGGCTGTTGTTTTGGCTTTGCTCTGGGTCTGTCCTGTTGAAGATACTCAACTCCTTTTTAAATGGCGCATCCACCTGTGACTGCATTGAAGGGAATATAAGAGGACATTGCTTTTGTATTTGTGCAGAGGTTATTGTAGTCTCTAAATACCTCACCTACAGCAAAAGCTCTGTGCTGCAGTGACTCAACGAGACAGTTGTTTTGATATAAAAATGCACCATAAGAGGCAATTTGGCCTTTTGCTAGAGCTGGGACAAATACTCAGATTACATGTTTAAAATCTGTCTGATTCTGGCAGGTGTTGTGCCCATAATGGAAACCCTGCCTTTACGAGCCGACAGGGGATATTTAAAAGTGAAATCTCTGTGTGTTTCTTCGCTGAGTTTTATTCTTGCCCTATACCCTTCTGTCTTTAACTTTTAAATTGTCTCCTGCTTAGAGAAGACTGTGCTATTTCTTACGAAGACAACTGAAAATCACAACAACTACCCCAAAGAAGTGTAATTCCCAGAAAAAGCAAGGCCCACTAGGAGCTGTGTGTGTGATGTGAGCATTGTGCCAAGAACATTGTCTAATTATTAGTTAGAAATGATTAGAGCAAAAGCAAATACTTTCTGACAATGCTGTAAAGCCAAGCAGCAGGTGGAGCTGTTTTGGAAAAGTTTTTGTCACTGAATTATTAACTGAATAAAGATCTCATAGGAACTTTTCAGAAAAGAAACTCCTGCTATAGTTCTGTCTGAGCAGTTGCATAAACACTTGTATTTGCTCCTGGTGTGTCATTAAGCTACAATGCCAAATTCAGAGTGAGTCCATGGGAAATGACAGACAGATAGCGTGAGTTATAAAAATGCAAATGCTTTTTTATGGGATATTTTTTTCTTCATTTGCTTCCATACACTGTAGTCTCATATTGTGTGGACAACAACAACAAGCTGGAAATTGGAACTGTGCAATATATCATCAAATGTCTAGATTGTAAAGCTGTGTTCACAAAACAAGATTTCACTTAACTTCGCTGGAAGTCCTTTCATTCTTGTAATCAAATCTGACCCGCGATGAGCTCCATCAGCTGAGGTAACTGCACAAAATGAAGTGAAGAGTGAGGGAGGTTGGAGGAGGATAAGAAGGTGGTCTACTTTAATGGTGCAAATTATGAAGGACTGTGGAGTAAACTGCTGCTAGATCTGAGATTCTCAGCCAAGCGTGGCTCCCTTTGTCTCTAAATAATAAGAAATTGAAATTGATTATGCCAAGTGGAGCAAGACAGTGCAAAGGAAAGTATTGCTGGTGAATGTAGGACAAACTTAGTGGAAAAGGGGAGATGTGCCTACGCTGATTTCAGGCATGGAGTATGAACCCTGTGGTCATGGTGGATCCATGATGATCTGTCTTTCTTTGGAGAAAGCATACAGCAGCAAAACAGCAGCGATTACCTCTGGTCCAAAAAATATAGATGCAGCAGTAATAGATCTGATTCCACATGTGATATCTGCAGTGGTGAAATGACTAGCCGATCAGTCCAGATGTTTCCTACATTTTTTTTTTAATTGTAAGATGAAGTGTTATCTATTTGTGACCCTTATCACAGGTTATGGCTTTACAAAACCAGTCCCTATATAATCAAAATTCCATCTATATACTACTTATTTGTTTTCCCAATTAGATTTTGTAGGGAAATGTAATTGCTGTCTGGATTAAGTTCCCTAGCAACCTACAAAGTGCAGGGCATTGGTGGTTAGGTTAGGTTTAGGCAACAAAAGCACTTTCCCTAATCCTAACCAAGTGCTGTGAGTACCTGAACAAAACCATAAAAACGATGAATCATGCTTTAGTTGCTCTGAATGGATATTGTGTTGCAGAAGAGGATATTGTAGGGAAAACAAATGAAACCTGACAAATACGCTGATTAACAATCTTTCCTCATTATGTTAATAGAAAACGTAATCCTGCAGGCATTACGTTTCTTTCAAAATGCATTTGCTGTTGCAAATTAGTAAACATGATTTCTAGGGTACAGGGTTTGATGTTTCGATGTGGACATGAGTTTTAAGTAGTTCGACTAAAAACGGTTTAATTCCAGATTGTTTCATTTGAGAGGTGAAAGTATCTGTTATTTCCCAAGAAAAAAGAACATTAAAGAAAAGTCCAAAATAAACATTATTTTGTCTTTCAATATTGTTTTCTTTTTTGTTTCTTATCCTTCAGATTTATCTTGAGAGTCCTTCAGGGGTTCCGACATTCTAGGTTGTGAAGCTCTGAATGTGTCATCAGCAAATCAGAATATCTTTGGCTTTTGGATTGTTGGGATGGACAAAATAAAAAATTTTGCCAGTGGTGTCTTGGTAGGTTAGTATACTCTTGCTTTCATCTGTATGTGCACACTAACCCATGCTTGCTCCTCCATGCAAAAGTGATGAAAATGTGGCCAATACAATTAATTAATACAACTTTTTCTAATTTTTAAGTACATTTTGGCAAAAGTTACATTACCACAAACAATGTGTGTGTTTCCCATTTACAGAGAGCAGTTAAGCAACACTTAACATTCATGACATGATCAGCTGCAGCCTTGCTCTGCAAGTGTACACTAATAAGTGTCTCTGGTTATTTGAAAGTAGATATACAGAAAATCCCCCTGCCCATATGTGGGTATACGCTGTTTACACCTCTACACACATCACTTTACCGCTGCACCTTGAGTTCAGAGTGGTGGGCATTTTAAACTATTTTCTGACATTTTATAGACTAAATAATTAGTCATTTAAATAATAATCCCCACAGTAATCAATGCATGGTTGACGTACCACTCTAGTAATTGTGGCAGTGGCAATAACCTTTTAAGGTGGTGGCCATGAAGAAAACGTTGTATTCATCTGTTCATTCATTCCTGTCCTCATTATGTGTTGCTTCCAGTGTAGAGAACACTTTTGGCTTTATGGCCACGGTGAAGTTTAGCAATATGGACACTTGCAGTGTTATTGAAAAATGGCTGCTCAGAAGTGCTGGTGCCTGGCATTGAGTTTAAATCACTTGCTGTGATTAGGGTAATAAGAAACCATCAGAGGAAGAATGAGAGATGGGAGCCTTTTATTTTACACTAATTACACTGTAAATTTGAGTGGTAACATTAAGTATCGCCAACCAAATCTAAAGGGAAATTATGTGGCGTAATTAATTAGGAATCAGGGAGATGGTCAAGCTCTGTATTTTATATTTATGGGTAGATTTTAATTCTATTGGATTTGGTTATTACTAGCAGGAGGGTTTAATAGTCGAGGGAGTCAGCAGTCCTATCTTTTCTCCTGGATCACTAAGTGAGTTTACGCAGTAACACTGGTAATGAGGAGACCACAAAACCTTACAGGATAAGACGACCTTCTTTTGTAAATGTAAGTACAAATCCTTTACAGTGAAAGAAAGCATTAGAAAATCTAAAATGATGGAGTATGTATTGCCCTGAACAGTGAGTACTAATATTTATTTTTTTCCAAAAGTGAGTGAATTTTCAATTCTCCCTGCTGAGAGTTTTACTCACGTGGATGACTTCTGATTTCTCATTTGTTATGCCTCTGACTAGGTTTGCCTTGGATGTGTGAAAAAAACTGTGCCCATGATTACAATCTCCCTGAGATGTGGAAGGTGCACTGTAGGAGTCCATCGATGCTCTTTCACAGCTCATCAGAAGTCCCTGGGAAAGGAAAAGAGGAGAGGCAGAAGTGTGGAGTGCTGACTGGAAAACAGCCAAAACACCGACTGTGGCTTAGAAAAAAAATCTATTTGTATTTTTGGCAGACAGAAGGGATATAGCAGTTGGATGACATTGGCAATGACTGGAAGCTGGAAAAAGTACTGTAGTGATGATGTGAATATGTCATTCACAAGTGAGTATGATAGTCAAAAATACTTTCCCACTAGGAACTAGACATTTAGGAGTTTATGGAGCATTTGCAGGGTTTAGAAATTATTTTAATTGTATTGATTACCTTCAAATGTCATCTAATTTTAGAAGCCTATGTGGAAATCTTAAGTAAGACGTTGCCTTTTTTACTCTCTTCAAAACACTTTAAATTCCACTCAATATAAATCAGCAGGACTAAAAAACATCTTCAAAAACAAACCTCTATTGCAATTTAAAATGTGATACTTTAGGTGTTACTTTTGTCAGACTAGTTGGAAAGAAAATTATGCATTTGAAGAGAGGCTTGGAGAGAAGCGACAGTTCTGATGGGTTTATTGTCTTATGAGTGAACTGTGTGTGTTCTACGTGTCCCCAAGATGTCATCATCTCAAACACTTCTGACGATTATCACTGCTCATTCTATAAGCTGGGAAGGTGTGTAAGAATAGCAAGACACGACAACACAAGTGTACAGAAGTTTGTGCGCAACAGCCTGGTGCTGGTTGCTCAAGAGCTAATCGGCTATCCACAGTGGATCTGGTGTGAGTAATCACATTTTGACAGCGCACGTCACTTAAATTAGACACTGCAGATGGAAAACATACCTGCCGCCTTCACAAAGCTCTAAAGGGAGTTAATCAGCTGAAAGAGAAAGACGTCATACAGGCAAGCTGTTGTGGATGAGGGATGCTGGAAAGTAAAAAAAAGTCATAATTTTCTTCCTTGTTGCTATTATTGCCAAACTGTAGTAAAACTTTTGTCTGTGAAGATTGTCAGTCATCCAGGTTGTAATATATCTAGAAGTGCTTTGAGTCAAAAGGCAACTGGACTTGCTTTAGTGTCCCAAAGACTAACTGAAGAAATCTTTTGGATGAGAGGCAAAACGTCTTCAAGAATCTAAAGCAAGTCTAGTTGCTTTTTGCCTTAGCACTTCTAGATATTAAAACTTCTTGTTTCTGTGATTATGTGAATCGTATGGTCAATGAATGTGTAATAAAAGTTACATAGAAAGCAAAACGAGTCAAATGACTTTTTGTATGATTTTGGCAAGGTCTATGCAAGCTTTCCTCCACCAATTAAAGTGAGGAAAATATTAGCCGTGCACAGTGCGCTGTGGACCTGGTCTGAGCAGGTAGGCAGCAAACTGTGCAAAACGTGACATTGTGACACTAAAACTGAAATGCCCTGCTGGACTGTGATCGAGTGATGAGAAAACAAGAGTCTATAGCCAAGCTAGTGGCTTTGTGAGCCTTTTGTCGAGAAAACCAAAATGGTTGATAGATATACCAAAGAATTGATGATGAGAATGGCGCTAGATGAAAAGTCAGGGGATCACCAAAGTGTTCCATCAGTATTTTTTGCGAAACAATTGAACGTCTACTTTGCAATAAACAGCAAGTTTTGAAACTCAAGGCCATTGTACATCAGAATAAAAACAGATTTTGTTTCAGCCCTGGTAATCATGAGCCTTTGCATCTGTAAATATGAGTTGTTACAGCATAATGCTACTTAAACTTGTTGAGAGGTTTCCTTAAGGCGTATTTACATTCAGCGCAGTATTTATCCTGATGGTGCTGTTCTCAATGGTGCTACAATGCTAATGTTGCTAGCAGTAGATCGCTATGTTTCAGAGACTCAAGCAGTGTTTTTGTAACAACCCTGGTAGCTGCAACTGGATGCTGATATTTCAGCATCTTTTTTTTTTGTCTGGTCTCAACATGAGGCCAGTTTATTATTGTATGTAGTTTTTCGTCCATCTTTCAGTTCTAGCAGTGAGCAACAGGGATTGGCTGTGCCCACAAAGGTCAGCGCAGCTTGGGTCAAAGTTCAACAAATTTGAACTTTCAGCACACTCCTGCTCCGCTAGGCGCACCGCAGACATCCATGCAGAGCTGTCACAACACACCACATACACATTAATGGAGGCACTAGCATTCATTTTATTATTTACACTTTCTCTAAATGTCTTATTGGCCTATTGGAGTGCATTATAATGGACAAGAATTCAAGCTGATCATAGCTGCTGTTTTGTATGAAGGAGCTCCCTTTCAAGCCAACAGCGGCTGCATTTGGGTGGATTATGGTTTTAAGATCACTAATGGTTATACCCCACTTTTGGAGGCAAGCCAGGTGCTGAGAGTTATCTTGTTAATAGATGTTGAAAGATACAACAGCTGCACATCCAACCAACTGTTTTGAGAAAGTTGCTGTTGATTGTGAAGAAGTCATGAATATTTAAAGCAATTATAATGAGAGGCTTACTTTTGTGAGGCACTTAATGGTCTGTAAGTTATAGATGAGTGGTCAAAAGGTTGAAGCCAATGTGAGAGCTCAAGAGAAAGTCATAACTCTTGTAGCAAGTTAATTGGTAGCGCCTGTTGTCTCTTGTTACGTTTCCAGCACTTATGATTCCTCACTTCCTTCTTCCTTTCTGTGATCAATGTCTTCTTTTTCCATGTTTTTCTGTCTTTTTCCTCTTATTGTTATTTTCATACCCTCTTCTATCCCTCTCACCTATCATCAAGGCTGTTTATATTGAACCATACAGCGCAGTGCAAGATGGGAAGCAGAAACAACTTTTGTCATAAAAACAGGAACATTGGCTCTTAATGAGCTTGTGTAGTGACTCTTAAAGCATGAAGTAGAGGCCCGCCATATATCATGTTTAAATGGTTGTAAACTTATACAAGAGTTGTGTTTGCTCTGGCACCAGTGAGAGAAGTAACGAGACACACTGACTTTGTGCTTACTCTGCAAACTGCTCACAGAACAAAAGTCAAGCCAGTCAATACTTGAGACACTTGGAGTAAGTAACACAGATCGATCAAGTTCAAACTTTTATTGGCACCACAAAAACGGAAAAAAGAAGACGTTTCTCTGAGCAAAACAAGTCGATATTATCCCTTGAATACATGTTTTCTGCCATGTTGGTCAGCATACATTATTCATTAAAAAAGGAAAAAAGTGTTTGAAGGTGTTTGCTATGGTGCATTCCCATTTCATAATTCATTATTTTGTAACTTTTTTCTCAGTATTTATTGTTTTGTTCTGAATTTAAAAATAATACTTACAGTCCTGTAATAAAGCCTCTGTGCTCAACCAATAAACCATTTAAAAAAATAAAATTAAATGGTTCAAGTTTACAACTTAGTTTGTTCTAGATGTCTTTATAATGTCATGGCTCTACAGTGAAGTACAGTTTAGATAAAGGGTAACTCTCCGCCATACTTTCCACCATTATGACTTTGTGTTGAGTTTTATCACTTTGCTTCACTGGTGAGCTTTATTAAGGTGCCAGTGCTAGCAGGGCCAACTCCAAAGGGAAAATACAACATCCTTTAAACGTCCATTAGTTTCTTATTTGGCCACTTGGGGACAGCACAACACGTTGTAAACACAACACTGACATATTACCTTATAAAGTTGTTGTGGCTAACATGTTAGCAAACAGTTGTTACACATCCAGTGGATACGTAGCAACATTAGCATTCATTTGTCCTGTTTGTAGTCATGTGGTTAATGTAAGTAAGTAAGTAAGTAAATGTGGGTTTGTCACTACGAGTGACAACTTTCATATTACACATACTCATCTTTGCCATTATAAAAATATTGATTAGTGCAGCTTGAACCAAAATAAAACTACCACTAAGGAAGAGGAAAAGGGACATTCCTCACTTCAATTTAAAACACACAAATCATTTGTATTTCTGATTTACACCATAAATGAGCTACTGAAGATACAGTATACCCCTTTTTGTCTTAGGTACAGCTAATTATGTCAGAATGCATTTTAAATGATAATTGTGACATTTAGGAGGTCCCAGTTAGCAGTTCATATTTGCCGCATCAGAGCACCTCAACTAGCTAAGAGTTAGAGTAACAGATCTATTTTCAGAATATTTACAAGTTTAAGGAAATCATAAGAGATTTCTGAAGGTAATGCAGGATGTTGCTTAATAATTTTTCATATTCATGTATTGGCCTTACTGTATGTGTATGTATTGGAGACTGTAAACTAAAGCTCCACAGTTAAGTGAAGTAAGTAATGAAATTTTGATCTGCTGTCAAAATGGCAAAACTAGGAAAATAAGGCCAAGAGTGAAAATGACTGATATTCGGTTAATTATTAAATCATGTTAAGTATTTTTGTCTGTGGCTTTATTTGCTTCTCAGTGCTGTGAAACAGTTTTCAACTTACCATGTCAAAAAAGGGTAACGGGGTCATTGTTGTGTCTGTTTGCATGCTGGGTCTGTTTGCATGCTGTGTAGCTGTAGGTGTGTGTGTGGTGTGTGCCCATGTTTGTTTACTGTGGATCATCAAATTTCAAATGAGCCACTCAGCCTCTCAACACTTGATAAAATGCCAACTTAACTGGCGTTTCCAAAAATAGCCTTGCTTTTGTTGAAGGAAACGCACATTTTAAAGTGAAATGTACAACTGCTATTACTCAGTTTAAAACGATTAGAAGCCATCCACATTCACTGATTTATTTAGTTTATGTGCTTTATAAAACATCAGGTCAATGCACAGGCCCTTCACCCTACATATTTTACCCTCCAGCTAGAGCAGCATGCTATTCCTCACAATGTGTGAAATTACACTGCCTTTCACTCAAATTCAATCCAGGGAACCTGCAGTGTTTCCACCTGAGTGTTATCAATATGTCTTTTGCATGCTGCTCGAGTCAATCGGTTTAAAAAGGGAAACCCTTCTCTTTGTCAATAACTAATATGACTGTTGACTGTCTTTTTCTCTCTCTTAAGGCAAATACACAAATATTTACTGTTCATCCCATTGCATGTCATTCGCTTTTTAACTCACATGCTATATCTAAGTCCTGAACATGACATGTCTTATCATTAATATCACTATTTTCACTATTTTTGTTAAAATAAATTGTTTTATAAGATAATTCAACACATTTTGTCCAACCAGTGGATTGCTATGTCCCTCTGTGAGATAAGGTGCTAAGGCGTGAAAGCTCATTTTGCTCTATATTTCTTCACTAAAATACTGATTTCCAGTATTAAGTGTCCAAATACCATTTTTCTACTTTTCACACTTTCCGTCTTTGGTGTTTTTATTTAGTTATTTCTCCTGCCAAGCCATGAAAATCTTGCTTAACAATAGGAGTCAACACTCTATCTTATCTAATTTCAACGTGTGGAACTCTCACTTTCTTCTGCACACCCACTCATCATACCTCTCAGGTCTCATTTAACAAGTTAGAAATGAAAATTGTTGTGATCCACAGAGACTATTAGCTTCTCAACAGAGCCTTTGGCAGTGCTGTGGTCCCATCTGTAATCATGCATCTCCATACTTAGACATACCTTGCTTTCCAGAGTAGAATCCTACACAGCAATTAAAATTTTACTGCAGCCTCATTTAAACATATCCATCAAAGGCAGTTTCAGGAACACTGTACCTACACCTGCTGAGGGTGATACTCTTAAATAAAACAATACAAGTTTGCCTTTGGGGGTTTTAACACTGGCGGTCCAAATACAGATACAGTTTGCATCAAAATGTGTCAAACCAAAACCTCTCTCGAACCCAACCAAGAATGAGTTCAGTTGTATAATACAGCCTGAATTCTAGTCGACTGCATGGTTTCCCAGAGCCACTTTGTTTATTTCCTATTTACAGAGCCAGGGCTGTGCACAAACACAGCTAGCGGACCATGAGGAGATATTCGCTGAATTTACAAAAAGACGTGTATTGGATTTGAATGGCATACCCTACCTTCAAGTGTCATCTTTAAAATATACAGTAAATAAGCATATCATTTCATGGTAGTCTTTTAACATAAACCAACACAATATTGAACTTTTCAAAATGAATCCGTTGTTGCATTAAGAAGTCAGGAAAAAAAGATAAACATTTCAGGTGATTGTCGATCTTTGGTCAGGTTTAGGCACCAAAACTACTTGGTCAAGTTCATGGTTTGGGTTAAAATAACTACTTCCTTAAAACAATCAGTGTTGATTATTGGTTTCACACAGGAAATGAACCCCAGTCCCCTCTGTGAAAGTCCTGTGTTTGACCCATTACGTGTTTGATCCTAAAGTACATTTAATAGCAAATACTTCAGTAGAATTTTGAGATCAAGACTTCATGACTGCTTGTATTCAGGCTTGAATTTATTAACCGTACCGATTAACTGATCAATATATTAAAATCATTTTGCTTAAAATTTTGCCCTGGCCTCTTCTTTAAATTTGTATTCAACATAGTATCTTATTATCTCAATGAAATGTACTGAAACGAATGTGTATGTGACTAACTGAGAACACATAAATAACAGTACAGTGAATCTATAATGAATTTGTATTCACACATGCTGTATGCACATGCACAGACATGACATTTAGTAATTGCTGTTTAACCACCCTCACTGGCCTGGGACCATCACATTTCCTGAAAAACCTCACCTCCCCTAAGAAAAGCATCCTATGGGTCACCAGCCTTCTCATACCCAATGATCTAAATGCATTAACATTGTTTCAAACCATTAAACGAATTTTCCCATGGTGCAGTACAAAGGCAGAGTACACAATGTAAGACATGATTCAATTACTTGGAGACATTCCGCGCAGGGCAATATTTTCATACAGGGCTGGAGTTTCCCTGCGGGTCACCGTCTGTCATAAGGGTGGATAATATCACATTAATGCATTTCAACATTTACCCCAGTGTCCTCGTTGTGCTGCAGCCACTCAGTGTGAAGGACAATAAAAAAAATTAAGGAAACACACGTGCATATCAAGCAGCTATGATTGAATCCCCAACAGCTAAACCGTATTGGCTTCTGGAGTAGGGAATAAAAAGAGAGTAGATTTAAGTGTTTTAACTCACATTTATTTTCACATAGCTCGGGGGAAAAACTGATCCCAGTCAATATTTATTATTTAATATTCCACCTGCCAGTGTTTCTCTCAGAAGCCTACAATGAAACACCGCCTCAGCACATCTAAATGAATTTTCATAAAAGACTGAATGAGTATGTTATTAAATTAAATGCTATAAGAACTTTTCTACCTCATGTTTGACACTAGTTTGGGTAAAATTTTACATCAATGTATTTTAGTAGTTTTAGCACTACAAGCTTCATCATGCTTACTTTTAGAGTCTATACATCACAGTGAGTAATTGCAAGTGTAACTTTTGTCTGTGTTTTCTGAAAAGAAAGTTGGGACAGGGATTGTCGTTCCTCTCCAGCAGTGTGGATGTACAGAGAGGGCTGATTGGAATCCAGTCATGCATATTGTCCCGTTGCGACAGCTGCTATCACAGGCGCAGGAAAACAGCAGAAGCAGTGATTAAGGTTTGAGTTGATGATTAATGGTGTGTACTTTTTGTTCTGTGCATGAAAAGAATATTTTTGTTATTCAAGAATTATGACAACAAAAGAGCAAAAGACACAATAAAATTATGGATTTCTTGTGTCCAGTATAACGAGATACATGAAACTAATTTGTTGTTCAGTATGAACAACGTGTTTCATTGATTGTACTTGACTGGATGCTTCTCAAAACAGAAAAGATGTGTCACCAAGCTTAGGACAGCAGAGATATTGAAAGTACTGAAACATGTTATTAATCAAAATTCAATTCCTCTACAACATTCATTACAATGGTAAGTTCAGATGTTATCAGAGCAAAAAGTGGAGCTCATTCAGGGTTTTGACACGTCACAAATGTGTGTGAAATCTATCGTAGTCATTTTAAAATGGTGATTAGTCTGAACATCTGTTTTCATCTAAGAAAGTGCAGAAGAAGGTAGAAACACTACCGCTCAAAAGTTTGAAGTCACCTGTTATATTGATGTTTTTCTTCTTTCCTTCAATAATGGCTATTTTAACATAGATAAAAAGATTATAATTATTCACCAAATGTATTATTTACATTTGAATAATAGTTTTAGAATAATAATAAATAAATGATTAAAACTTCTGTTTAGTCCATGTCCCCAGAGTGTTGCATGACAGGGGAGAATACTGTTGTAACCATTTTTTCCCCAAAATACTTTCGATTTTTCATTTGTTTTCCAGTCCAGAAAAGCATAAATGACCCAAAATCATTTTGAACCACAACTGTGCTTGCAATTGGGCACTAAATATTTTGGGAATAATATATTTGGGCCTTCTTTAGATTGAATAGGTTTAAACTGTGATTTGTCAGTCCATAGTATGTTCAGCTGCTATTCCGTGATCCAATTCCAATAGTGCTAACCCTAGACTTGTCATGGTACAGCTGGACCACGCCTAGTGTCTGTCTGTTTGTCCCCTGTTGGTTCCCCTCCTGTGTTTGTAAGTGTGTGTGTGTGTGTGTGTGTGCACGGCCTCTGGTAAACCTCCAATCAGAAACTGACACACCTGCTACTCATCTGCTGCTGCCCACCTGCTCTCCATCCACTAATCAACACCTGTATCTGGTATATTTACCCAGGTCTTCTCACCAGTCTTCTCCAGATCATCCGTTTACCCAAGTGGTACTACTTCCCGGCCTCTGACTTGCCTCATTGAAAGATTTTTCTTGCATGTTTTCTGAACCTCTGACTAACTCTCTGACTTGTGTTCAGGTTAATTCCTCCAACCGACACCTACTCACCGGCTCTTCAAAAACAGCTCTCCACGTTAGCCTGCTGTCCTCGCTGTGCCTGCCTGCTCTCACCAATCACTTTCCAGCCAGCTGTCCTCGCCCAGTCCACCTGCTCATGGCGATTGCTTCCACACACCTGGTTACTCTTCATTTTTACAATAAACCGAAACTAACCACTTCTCTCTGCGTCAGTCGTGCTTTTGGGTCCAGAATCTATGTACCATAACAAGACTAACCTACTATTTCTGTAAAGTTTTAAGAATAGCTTTGCTAAAGCAACATGCCTGTTAATTCCAGCTTGTTATAGGCATTATTTTTCACTTGACACTGAAACAATTCAATTCAATTTTATTTATATAGCGCCAATTCATAACAGAAGTTATCTCATTGCACTTTTCCTATAGAGCAGGTCTAGACCGTACTCTTTATAATATTATTTACAGAGATCCAACAAATCCCACCATGAGCAAGCATTTGGCCACAATGGCAAGAAAAAAACTTCCTTTTAAGAGGCAGAAACCTTTGACAGAACCAGACTCAATGGTGGGTAGCCATCCGCCGCTGCCGTGTTAGGTTTTGAGAGAGAGAGAGGTTTGGGGGGGAGGCGCAATGCAAATACCATCTAGAATTTTTTATTTTAAAAAGGTTTAAGTTACCTGTTCCTATTTAAATCTGCACAGATTTTAATGCTAAACTTACAATTTATTGTACCAATCACTGCTGATTTCTTATATTCTTAACTGTTGCTTGGTATCTTTGTCTCTTTCTGCCCTTTCATTTGTCAGTCTGGTTGAACCATTGTACAGCGTTTTGTTCTCCATGTACAAAACATTACTTTTTTTGCAAACCCTTCACACAAAATAATATCTGTTTGTAAATAGGACTTTCTACAATCTAAAAGCATGAAAGACAATTAAAAGAATTGAGTATTTCTGTCACCCATCTGACTGTACCGACTCAAACTTTTGTGGGAGGTAACTCCAAACTGTTGACCGGTAGTGTATACTGGTCCAGATAACAAATACTGTCTACTGTACGACTATAAGGAGACATAAAATGATTACAAAAAGATGCAAAATGACCGCAAACGATGCAGCTGCATCTGGGCACAGTACGCTTTTAGTGTGTCCTCTTTAGGAGGGGGGGGGCTTTTACATGCCTGTGCTCAGGGGCTGATTGTCTCATAATCTGTCCATGCTCATAGTATTTCATTCCAGAGCTCTCTACTTTCTTTGTTTTCAATTTCACCCAAACTGTCCTGTTCCAGATGATTTGTGTGTCCTGTCAACTAAAATCTAACCAGCACTTAGCCTCTTTTTGCTTCTGTGTATAAACTTACATTTGTCAACTCGGTCCATACCTGCAGTGCTAAGAATTTAGGCATCTCAATTACTTGAAATTATTTGATATTTTCTGGAAGAAAGAACCCGAAAGCAACAATGGAATTGGCATTAAGGCTTTATAGATTAGAGTGCAGAATTTCTGAAAAGCTGTCAGACCAGTGCATTTGCCGGTGCCGTTAATGTGTTGCTCACGACTGTATGTTCACTTTTGGCAGTTGTGAACATGTGTGTATGATGATGTGAGAGAGGTAAGCAGAATGACAGTGAAACTGTGTAAATATTTTATTGTTTTAACACTGTCAGTGTCACTGTCACTGATAGGGCAATCTATAATGCTGTACATTTTTATATTCTTTGTACATCAATACATACCACCAGAATCCTGTAGAGCTCCATTTAAAAGACTGATGTTACTGTAAAGTGTACTTGTGGGGAATGTAAGGACCCTTGCGTACACGTGTCCATACTAGACTGCACTGTGCAGAGAATTGATATTCACTTGGCTAGATGTAAAAACTTGATAATGTTTTGGATCACTTCTCTTGATCACTTTGTTGGCAAATTATGTTGCCACAAGTATCGGAAGCAGCTTACATTGATCTGTGAAGTCTTGCCCCGGGGTTACTTGTAACCTCCCTATGGAGCACCTAGGTCTGCTCAATAGGGCTTGCAGCCTCAGCAATCAAATTATACAGATGCTGCCTCATTGTGGGACACTGGAGCACAGTGCAGCTGTGCGCTACACTATGGCGTAGGTACTGGGTTGGGGTTAAAAGGGGAACATTCCCACCTAAAATAGTATTCTCATGATATTACTAACCCAGAATCTGTTCTTACACAAGCAAATGGCGTCTAATCTTAACCAAGGGACAAATTTAAGTAGCTCTTCCACTGAATTGACCTTACACTACACTAATCAAATGTGTGTTTGAGCTTTAAATCAAAATGACCTTAATTTTATTATACTGCCAACAGTTACAAACCATAAAATGTGACCATATCCTATAAAATCCCAGGAAGAGTCAGTGTGTCCGCAACCAGTGTCCTTTGCACAGTATATGGTCAAAGCATTTGTATCTTTACAACACCTTTAGGAAATTCCCAGCTTTCTTGTACCTAACATATGGAAAGATTAAACAAACCCGATTGTGCAGACAAGATATTCTTTACAATGTGTGTTAAAACTGGAAGACTTGAATGTCCTTGTTGTGTCGAGTTTAATACAAGCAATAATGATGCCAGTACAGGGTCCAGTGACATTTCAAACTGCACTTTTGGAGTTAAATTTAGAAATGTATTCATTCTGAAGCCAATTTAAAAACCCATCAGCTAATCATGCATGATTAGTCTCTGGGGGGAATGGGCGATGTAATGGGACTGCAGTGCAATGATTAAGAGTAATCACTTTTTTTACACCCACACATAAAGTAAAAAAATCCAAATGAAAGGTAGAATCACACATATAAGTAAATATGTGGTATATCTACTGCAGATATCCTTGTGAGCTTGTTTTGCAAAGAAGTGAAAATCTGAATTTCTGAACATTAAAGCAATATTAGGAGATGAGAAGTCGCCCATACTTTAGCTGGAGATTCTAATGTCTTAGGCCATGAAGTCTGTACACTGTGTTTTATGGTTATTGAGGTTGTTACACCGGTGAGGGAGAGAGGAGATGGGGATAAAAAGCCTTGTGCAAACAGAAGCTTATTGGATACATCATTAAAAAACTAAATATCCTGAGGGTTTGAATGAGGAGTAAGCACTATCTTGCTTTGTTTGTAATGTGTTTGTGCAGAGAGGCATTTCAAACATTGTATTTTTTAAGATTATATTTGTGTAAATAAATGTGTTCATTATATTTTTTTGCATATTTATTGAACCTGACCTGACTATGAAAACATGGACCACTCAGATACTGATGTAATGATTGAATAAGACGGAGGACTTTGTTGTTACTGTAGTAACTGAATATTGATAAACATTTGTGCTCTGTAGCAATGTAATATTACTTAAATGTTAGAATGCTGTTCTCACTATGTTCCTTACATTAAACCTGAATGTTAGATCAGATTCAGTGACAACACCTAAATGTTTGTCTTTGGTTGCTCAGATAGTATTCAGCTCCTTGGAATTAATTACTGCCTTGAAAGAGCCTTTCAATGTACTATAATGGGCTGCGATCATCGGGAGAATCAGCTAAATAAAATTGGGCATTAACTGAAAGTTAATATTGTGGTCAGTGCTAACATATGATGACTGAAAAATAGTAGACCCAGAAGTGAGCCATGTGGCACTCCATATGGACTGTTCATTCTGTTAATGAGATGATTGGTTTAGGAAAAAAAGGTTCTGATATAATACATAGTAGGGTTGAGATTGACATCTAAGGCTGCACTTAAGTCCAGAAGTATAAGAATAAAGTTTATATCAAGTTACATTGTTCATCAGAACAGCTTGAATGCTATGAAACCACTCTGGAAATTTAAAAGATGTTTTTGTAGACTGACAACTGTGTGTATGGACTAGCTTTTCCCAAAAATGCGGAATGAGAAATAATGTCAGAAATAATCACAAACAAAGCACAAGATGCACCACGTGCTTAGGGAAATTATAAGGCAAAGAAAGGGAAAACTGTTTTGGTGTAATGGAATTGTCAGGGGCTCACATCATTGATTTAATGCATGCAGTTTCATTCACCTCATTCAAAGGTAATAGGCAATGAATAAAAGGCCCAGTCATGACTAAATATCGAGAGGGCAGAGAGGTGACAGGAATGAAGATGTGCTGGATAGAGGTGAAAGGGTGTAGTCCGCTTCTTAGCAGATAACACTGTGTGTGGCGTACCTATCTTACAGCACAATTTTCTGGTTTCGTTGTTCCATGGTCCTCCCATATCAGCTCTTTTTATCTTATTATTTCAGAATATATTTTTGCAAAAACATTTGGCGATATGCTGGGTTGGGTTTATTTAGTAGCCCAGCTGTTCCTCCTTTTGAATTTGAATATTTTTGTCTTTGATTGAATATGCTGTTTCATCCCCAGTCTCTTACATTTTAATTATCCCCACCCTCTACTTTTTCATGAGCACTATACCGGAAAGTATCCTGCAAAGCTGCGCTCGTTGGAGCTTTGAATGTTCTTTAGTACTGTATAGGCTGTTAAATGACAGCAGCCCAGAGGGAACAAGCACTGAGGGCCATTTATTAGATGAACGGACTATAAAACTGATTTAGCACATCAACTGTTTAGCCCTCTTGGAGTTTACTCTTGATTTCTGAACATCAGTATTGCACCAAACATTGGATTCTGAAGACTTCATTGAACAAAGGTCTGAAATACCTACATCATTCATTAAAACTCCTGTTTCACCTATGCTATTACTTGTTGTCTCCTGCAATAATATGGTTCTGCACTGTAGAACTGTAATCTGAACCACAGCGAACCACAATTGCTGCAACCACATTCTTTCTTCAACTCCCCAAGGAATGAATTTCCAATTGCTGGTACTTCAGCCAGAGCACCATGTGTCTCTGAGATCAATGGTTTCTGAGTGGAACAGTTAAGAGCAATGACAAACTGAATAGCTGGGTTTTTTCTCCTGCTTGCCAGTCTCATCTCCACTCCCTGCCAATACAGATGTATTTCTCTGCAATGCCCTGGGCTCCGTTTTGTTTTCTTTTAAAACTGTGTGTATGTGCAAGCAGAGAGGTTCAAAGGGCTTTTGAGGATGCAATCCAATTCTCTAAACATACATCCACAGTTTTCTGTCTGCTACTGCATTGTGCAAAAATGCGGGGAGGATTTAGGCTGAAAGCATGGTCGTTTTCTTGTTTTGTGTTATTATGGGACACAAGGTTAAGTCACCCTCTCTCGCAGTTCTTTACAGCTGCTGACATTCCATCATTTTTGTGGAAGCACATTCTGGCATTTCTAGCAATAAATACTGTCACTGATCAGATCACTTCCTTTTTTTATGTCCTGAGAATTGGCCTATTCTTTATTTTGAAATGTTTTATTGGACCTGTGGTTATTTGTGGAAAACAGATGCTCATTTTCGTCACGTTAAGATGGCAGCAGTGCATTATTCTCTGGACTTGTCTTGGACTAATAGCATTGTCCTGCTGTCATTGAAGTGCCCCAAAACAACATGTGGTTACGTTCAAATGACAAAGCCCTTCAGAGGGAGTAGTAATGTTGAGAGCAAAGGAGGAGGTCAGGTGATGTTGTTACAGAGTGACAAAGTCTGCAGATTGCGGGAGATTGCTGTGTCCTGTTTCCAACCAACAGTCAAGTTTTTTTAAGCATGAGCACAATTATTCCCTAACCTTAACCATGTGTTTATTGATGTAACCAGGACAACTATGGTCCCCTAACCTGAATTACTTATTTTAACCCCGACCACGATCTTTCCTTAAACCAACCAAGTTTGTGGCTAAACAAAACCTCAACCATGGTGTTGTCAGATTTATTTGTCCACAGTGATATTTTATGGTTTTGGAAGGCACAGTATTTGGTTGTGTTGTGTGTTATTGCAGCGTGTTTCTGTATTGTGTGTTTTTGTAGTGTGTTCTTGTATTTGGTTGTGATGTGTATTTTTGCAGCGTGATCTGTATTTGGTTGTGTTGTGTGTTAATGCAGCGTGTATCTGTATTTGGTTGTGTTTTGTCTATTTGCATGTGTTTTCTTAAGTTGCAGTGCGTTTGCCCTTGTTGGCCAACGTAGAAAATGTGTCATTCTAGAGGGCATGGACAACAACCTGTTTTGTTGTTGAAGTTGAAGGACCTTGTGTTGGTTAATTCAGGCCATGCCAAAAGCTGTTTTTGTTTGTTTGTTTGTTTTCGGGATAATGGGCTATCGGACAAACGGGCTTTCGGTCCATTGGAACTTTTTCACACTATTGTGGTTTCGGAATAATGGGCTGTTGAAACAATGGCATGGCACCAAATCAAAGTGGTGCTAGATCACACTAAGAGACACATGTACTGTTGACCAATTTTAGGGCTTTGGGGACCAATCACAGCCAGCGTCCAAATTCTGAAATTGTCAGAAATTTGGGACCAAATTCTTACAGCGTGACTGCTGCTTTGACCCCAATCTACATACCAACCAATCGGAATACAGCATGAAATAACATAGAACACAGTGGCTGACTCAACATTGCATAGGCTCATAGATATATACAGTACACTCGAATATGGTATCAACATGTATATATCTATGGAAATCACCATATTTTTTAAGATGATGCAAGTTAATGGTGTGTCTCTGCTTGTATATCCTTTTTCTTTATGTCATAGCACTATAATTTAGCTAGCATTCATGCCACAATCTGACATACCTCAAATTGAAAATGTACAGTCTGACACATATTGCAACCAAGATTTTTATTAGACCCATCTCTCACAGTGTAACATGCAATGAACCAAAAACATCACTGTTATGGCACAATGTATAGGGACCTTTAAAAATGCCTTAACTCCCTCTCTCTGATGCTTGCATAGACCACCAATAGTTATTCACCACATAATTCAATCAAAAAAGGGGGAGGCTGATTATTCTATTTAGATTGTTGAAACTTGGAGGTCGACTTCTGCAGATGCCTATTTCCCCCTTCTGCTGATGTTTTGCCGCATCCCCTGTAATTGGCAAGATCTTTTTCCAAAAATGTAGAAAATAATAAAAATATAATAAAAACAAAGTAATACCATCTTAAAATATTTATCTTCATGCACTTCTTGCAGTACAAAATGAGGTACAATACACAAGTGTATTCAAAATGTTATCAAACATTTCCTGGCTGTAAAGCATATACAGTATAGAATTTTTAACTGCCAGTGGATCAAGAGAACATACCTGCTTCTACATGTGGTGGTGTTGTGGTTGAAAAATTGCTGATTGGCCTGATTGATATGCTAATTTTAATTTTAAAGTCCCATTTATGGCTACACCATGATCTGATTTTGATGTACCTTTGAGGGAAGATGCATCTTGTTTCTGATTTATCAAAGTGATACATAAATGCTTTATTTGTGGAGGATTATGTTTCCTGTTAACTTGTGTTTTGCACTGCCCTCATTTTTGCTTGAGTAACAATGTTTCACTGTATTTTTATTTGTCCCAGTTGTCAGGCTTTTTCTGAATGGGTTTAAGTTGAATGCCATGCAAATATATCTGTTATAAAAGTTTAATATATTAGGGAATGTAAATTGGATTGCAAGAATCTAAGTGCTGATGCTCTCTCTCCTGTTGCCAAGCTTCAGTGTGGTTGCTTCTCACTGTTAAACCTGTTTCCACTGATATGCAGTCATTGCCTTATCTTAGTTTCTCGTCCAGAACAGCGCCTATCATTGCTTTCCCTCTCTTGACTCTTCCGCTCTCTGTCTCACCTACATCTTTTTGTGTGCTTTTTATCTTCACTGCCAGCCTTGGCATCCATCATTTCAGTGTTACTACCACTGCATGGCTCTCCACTACATACAGACGCCCCTGGTGTCTTCAGTGGACCAATAAAAAATGCATCTTTGTTCATCTCCAAACACATTATGTACTTCCCTTTGTAAATATTGAAAAAGCGCATCCCGTCCTTCCTCTTATCGCCTGCTGTACTGTAGCTTCAGCATCGTCCTTCAGATATAAGGAATGACAAAGCTAATTGCTTTACCTAGAATGCTCTCTCTAAATTCCCCCAGTACAGTTTATCTGAGAGAGAAGTTAAGTAGATATATGATGCATTCTCACTGATCTGAGGGAGTGTCTTGCAGGTCTGAAAAATGGATCTTTAATCTTCTATCTGCAATAAAAAAATAAGCTTTTTTTAATATCTCACCGGCAATGACATCACTAGGGAGAGTAGAGTAGAGGAGTTCTCATTTGCCCCTATACCTGTTATTTCTAGGGATCATACTATTTTGTTTTAAAACTGTCTGAGATGAAATAATGCATATGACGTCAGAAGTGACATTAAAAGAAAATTGCGAGATTATTCTTAAAAAATCTGTGATGAAAATTAAAACTCCTGGGACAGGATATTAATAGAGGACTTTCTTTTTTCTCACCAACATTCCTTCAGTTGTTATGGAGGTCTTTATAAACTACTTTGCTGAAACTATCACGATTTCTTATCTATTTTTATTACTTTATTTGACACCAGTAAGATAAGAGATCTTAACAAAATTAATAAGACAGAGCTTTAAGATTGGGGGGGGGGTGTCATCAACAGTTTAGGATTTCATTGGACAACAGTATCTGAGTCATAAATCAGTAGAGCCCATCTTAAAATGCACATCATCACACAGGCAGGTGGTATGGTGTTCCACTAGCAGCTATGTTAATTAAATGCTAAATAAAGCCACACACTATGATATTAAATTACATTTCGATCTACATGAGCAACTACTGGTTAATCAAAGAAGTCACTTGGTGGGATACCTGATTGACTGGCTGATGAAGTTTGTCATTGGACAGGTTACAGACAGCCCCCCTCAGGGTTAGCTTGTGTAGCTGCGGCACTAAAGTTGCACCTTTGGACCCCAACTTTGTGATGCAGGTCAAAAGCAGAAAGTATGTTCATCTTTAGTCAGTTTGTCCATCTTGTTTTTTAACATTTCAGCAAGACACAAATCGTCATGACATAAATTCATAACTAAGTATCAAACGTGGCAAGTTTCGTCACCTGCTAGCAATACAAACTCGTGTTCCCAGCGCTCATTCTTAATGTTGACATATTCTCCTCTTGTATACATATCATATAACATATCCTCAAGGTGTTTTTGTGGGTTTACTTTCTTTAATGTTTTTTGTTTTTTGCTAGTAGTAGCGTTTAAAGGTCCAGTGTGTAGGATTTAGTGGCATCTAGCGGAATAATTGCAGATTGCAACCATTTGAATACCACTCGCCTCACCCTCCCTTTCCAAGTGTGTAGGAGAAACTACGGGGGCAGCGAAACTCGAGAAAAACGCGAACAGACTTATCTAGAGCCAGTGAATGGTTTGTCCATTCTGGGCTACTGTAGAAACATGACGGTGCAACATGGCGACCTCCGTGGAAGGGGACCCGCTTCCTATGTAGATAAAAACGACTTATTCTAAGGTAATGAAAACTCAATGATTCTTATTTTCAGGTGATTATACACTAATGAAAACATACTTATAAATAGTATATTCCATTTCAGCCAATAGCTCCTCCTAAATGTTACACACTGGACCTTTAAGGATGGTGAGTCAGTCGGTTAACTGTCCTTCTTTCCATCACCTTCATCCAAAGCAGGACATCATGACAACTTCTGGCCACATTGCAGATTTTGATGTTCCACAGAGGATGATTCCTAATTCATAATTCCTTATAATGACCAACATTGTGGTCCCCAACAAGGTATCTGAAAAACTAACTGCTGGATTTCCATCAAAAATTCTGTGAATACACAAAATTTCAAATGCAATATCAAAAATTTACAGAGCCCATTTCCACTCTGCAGACTCAACTCTCAACTTCAACTCTTTCCATTTTGGATACTACACCCTTAGACCATTAAACTTTATACAAAGGAGAGAACACATGCTGTCATGGGGGTAAAACTATTTGATTATATGAACCTAAATGCCATTTCTCTAGTGCCACAGTCAGGACAAACTACATTTTTAAACAGCTCTAAAAATTTTGTTCTAGCCCTTCAAGTGTAATTCATTCTTTAAAATTATTTTTTTGATTTTCCTTGGCTAGTCATCACTAATTCACTGGTTGCAGTACATTAAAATGATTAATGTGGGTTACAGGTAATGTGTGTTGACCTTCATTCACACGTGTCCCTTAAGCCATTTACATGAATATGTACCGATTTACATAAATACATAAATCAGCTGCACAGAGGCTGATGCTCAATTAAGGTCTTTGTCCACTTTGATCTTTAAGAATTTCCTAATCAATACCAGCTAACATCCTCATTGTCCTTCAATATTGTGTTATCAGTGTCTTCTACTCAATTATGCAATCTATGTATGCTTATTTATCATGCAACACTACCATCTGCATTTGCAATAAAGATATTTCCAATGGCCTTGGCTTTACTGTTAATTACCACAGTATAATGCTACACTAGTTATCATGAAGGTTGTCTATAGAGCCAAGACTCTCTGACTCCTCACCTCTATTATATCCATAAAGCTTGCTCCCCCACTACTAACATCAGCCTCCATAATGTTCTGTACTACAGTACTGATGACTGCCATATTGCTACTTTGTATAGTTTCTAGCTATCTTTATAACTATTAATTCAAAATTAATAAATTAAAACAGACTTGAAGAAAACAACATATCAAAAACAGCTATTTTTGAAACTTTTCAATCAAGTCAAATTTTCAAGAGATAAAATGACATAAAATGATCACTCTTTGCTGCCCCCATTGTTTTACACATAGAGTAAAACAATCAGCACAGTGAATCAGCTTTTTTCAAGGTGTTATATTACCTACTTTTGGTTCTTTTTGCAGGCAAATGTGCTGTTTTTCTTCCAGCATACTGTATATCAGTGGTTCGCAAACTTTTTTTTATCATGCCCCTCTTCAGGAGCCGGAAAAAGTTCATGGCTGTATTGTGGTCCAGACTGAAGCATTAGGTATATTTTGCCTTTACCGTTTTGGCACCCAGACTGTGGAATAACCTTTCTCCAAAAGGCCTGGACACACCAGAATTTTTCTTTCAAACCAACATTAAAAACAGCAAAATTTGTAGCTAAATCAATTCATTCCAAAGGAATCGCAGCAGACAGTGGACTCTTGGAAGATAATAAGCCAATAAGCCAAAAGAGATCCAAATAAATCAAATGAGATCATAGATTATTAGTTGTGCTGCACCATCCACTTTTATTTAACCATCTGCTGTCAGAGTATAAACTGCTCCACAAAAAAGGAATGGTTAGAATGGTACAAAATAAGTCATTTGAATAAACCTTGTGAACTTATTATCTTTTAACGACCAAGCTAACGTTAGACTGTTAGAAAGCAGCTTAGCCTAGACAGCTTTCTTCCTCTCTTCAATAAAACTCTTTACTGAATGATGATGTATAATCCTGAGAACAAATGTCAGGGGGAGTAAACAGGCCTTTACATTGCTACCAGTAAAACTGGCACTTTAAATCTGTACTTAAAACCCATTTCTACCTTTAAAGTTTTGGGTAATAATAATTAGTTTTTATTTTCCTGTGTGTGTTTGTAGATCAAAGTTGTCTGTTTTTGTATTTCAAGTTATTTTGTTTAAAATGTGATTTATATATTATATATAAAGACCACCCTGTGGTTAGTTAGTCAGTTTATTGAGACATACCGTTATATTAGTATTGTCGCATCCCTAGTACTGTATAGACATCCTAACAGAAACATCTCAACAATATAATGAATTTCAACACAACACCCCTCCACTATAAATGCCATATTCAGCCATATTTTTAACTAGCCTGTGTCAGAAGATGACAGTTCAACTGAAAAAATATAGCCATGTGATTTTTTCCACTCTGTACAGTATGTTTAATGCATTTGTGAGTGCCTGCTTGTTAATTGTTCCATGGCGCTAATGACACCAAAGACAAGGCAGATACATTATTTATTCTAATCATGTCATGTTTACATTACGTTTGTTCATTCTGATAGTAAACCTACTCTGTGAAATACATGTTACACAACATCCGATTCCCTCCCTCTCCTCTTTCCTGCACTGACATGTTGCTTTCTTTTCCAGGTGGAGGAGAGGAAGGCTGTGAGACAGAACTGTGTTTGGCAGGTAGTTGAGAGTGAAGGAACAGTGGCATCCCTGACACTTCCACTTAATTAGCAGCCATATTCTCCAGCTGCAGAGATACCTGCTGCTGTTGTCAAAACGTTTTTTTTTGCCGTGACTGGCAACCGTTAATTCAAGACGCTCATGTAATGTTTGAGTTTCTCCACCTTTTTTTATTGCATTAGTGTCAGTTTTAAAATATGCAGGTTTGGAGTCTTTTTTCGCTGCTGTGCTTTGATTTTGAGTTAGTGGAGTGAAAAAGGTGTTCCTCCAACATTTTTGCGGCGAGCTTTTCTCAAATGTAAGTGGCACAGTTTCTAAGAGACTAGACTATAACACATTACATGTTTATTTATCACAGGATTTCATCAGATAATTTAAATTCGTGTTGAAAAGTTTCCAAAGTGATATTAATAAACCACAACCAACACTTAAGGACACTTAACCAACTCATCCTGTGTGTAATTAAATCATACTTAAGGATACTAAAGCATGTCAGAGCGATGACATTAAAGCCTGGCACTTTAATGACTATTCACATCACTTGTCTTCTCTTAGGTTTCATGGCATAGAACACATCCATCTTTCTAGAGGAGGATTTATACATAAGCGGTTATTTCAGAGAGAGTAATTTGGGGTCTATACTCCCAGGACAGTGCACCCATTGTGTTTGAATGAAAACTTTGTCATGAGTGTTTTTCTTTAAGAGGTGCCAATAGACTATATATTATGTTTTTAAGATGCTCTAAATAGCCAGTATCTAGTGATGGTTCTTGTATTTTGATTGTTTCTGTATATACTGTACTGTCATTTATCCATGAACTGTCTAGTAGATCCTGAACATGAACCTACAGTTCCCAGAGACCTTTGGTATGGCCACATGGTCCAGGCACAGGTGCTTTACATCAGAACTTATCAAGTGATTGTCAGCATCTATATACTGCTGTGCTGACTTTTTTTGTGCTCATGCCTCAAGGCAGTCTCTGACAGTCTCTGATTTTTCTTAGAAAGATGAGATGATGAGATAAGAATATGTAATGTGTTAGTTCTATACCTGCCACCAAAACTTTATATAGGCAAAGAAAGTGAATCCATGGGCCCTCAGAAAAGGGGCATTGTGATTTTGGCTGATATCACAAATACATCTTTAATTCATTTTATTCTATTTTATTAGTTCACTTGACAGGGACAATGCTCATTTATCAACAGAAGAAATAAATGTAGCCTAAATGAACCAAAGAAGGCTAATTTGCATCTGTTGTCCCTGGAAGATGTTAAATGTAATATAATAAAACAATATATAAAACAGTTAATTCATGTAAAATTCATATAGAGAGCCAAAGTGAAACCAGAACTTCGGGTTCTGTTCTAGAAGCAAGTAAACCTCATTCAAAATTTCATTGACATTTGTAACTAATAACTAATAACTATAAATCCAGCCTTGGATCAGAGCCTTTCTCAATAGCATGTTGTGTGGCTTGTTTCACATGTCATAAGGACAGCAGGTTTTTTTTTTTGAAGAAAAAAAAAAGGACAGAGAGGACTGAACACTGCAGTAGCTTCAGACAGCAGAGATCACAACTAGAAAGTTGAGAAATTACTTTAGAAAAGAGCTTTTTATGGATATGGAAGTTATGATGACGTAAGTACCCACGCTCCGGCACTTGTAGTTTTTTCATGTGAGCTGTAGCTCACGAAGTAAACGTTTAACTTCAGTTTAATATATCAACTGCTGTAGTGGATGTAGTGGTTTGTCCTAAAATATGGAAAGTAAACCCCAAGAACACAATAATTTTTTTCAGAAAGACCCATGAAAGAAATGCTGAATGAGAGACTGCATTGAGTTACACAAGCTAGTGGAACAGAGGCCAGCCTCGATGTGATGTCATGACTTCAGCTCTCTATGCACAACATAATAAATATGCAATCTAGAGTCTCACTTTTTTGAAGCCACTAATTCTGACTACTCATATAATCTTAATAATATTATTTGTTACTATAATCATCCAAATGATGGTGCTTTTGAAAATCTGATTAATTTCCTTATTCTATATGCAGTTTTTTTCACAAACAGAATTTTTCTGTTTCTGTGTCACCTTTTCTCCTAGAACTGAATTCTCTACTTAAATCACTCAGTTCATTGAACTACAAAAAAAGTAATAAGCTTTTGAAACACGTTTGAATATGTTTACATTTATGTATATGTGTACTCCTGTTTTTTATGTTTATGTAACTGTCTTTTAATATTTTCATGTTATGTTCTCCATATGTATTTGTGTCATTTAAATTTGATCTGTTTGTGCTGATATTATTTACATGATGTATATTATCCTTTTGCAAATAAAAAACATAATAAATATGCACAAAAAATAGTACAGTACATATCCACCAAGACATATTTATAACACATTGTAGTTAGCTACAATCCCCACTAAATACAGTAAATAAATAAAATATTAAGAGAAATGAGTCACATGCAAAGAAAGGAACATCAGAGGACTGATTAAGACAAACAAGATGGAGCAGATTCAACATTGCATTGCATTGTATCAACATTGTGAACATTCTATTTCACGTGTTTACATTAAAATCTTCATCACTATTGTTTTATAAAGAGGTGATCAGTTCCTATATTTCTAGTTTTTGCTCTTCAAAATGATATTGACATAACACGGCTCTCATAGTGTATTCAGGCAGGAAACACAGTAACGTCATTAGGAAATCTGGCTGGTGCTTCATTCACATGACAGAGGGGTCTCTGTCAACAAAAAACACATAACCGGATAAATGTAGCAGCTATTGCTGCATTTCAAGCTGATTCATGAACTATTAATCAATCGTATTGCTATTTCAATGATAAACCAGGTATTTGACTATTTCATCATCTACTATTCTCATATGTACAGAGATAACACTGGCAAGAAAGCCTCTTCGAATCAATCCATTACACCAAGGTCAATAGCATTTTCCATAATAGTCGAATGAGAAACCTTCTGTCTGAACTTTATTATGTATTATATATTTATGCCAATTCTATTGCTGGCACGAGCCAGCTAAAATAAGCTCTGAATCACTTTTATTAAAGTGCTAAATTAATATTGTATTACTTGTTGTTACTTATTGTATATTTACTGAAAAATGTATTAATTTCTCCTCGTTGCCTTCTGAGGCTCAAAGAGTCTGTCTAGCCTTTGTTTTGATTTTCTTTCAGTTTTGTATTAGACCAACACCTAAATCACTCGTGCAGAAAATCTTGTCATGTTTTTGTTTCGTTATGATATATTGAGCACCAAAAATATGTGTGTTTTTCTTCTGTTTTCTCCCAGAATCGGAACCAGTCACTGTGTGACAAATGAGATGAGTGCTGGCAGAGAAAACCGTACACTTGCTGGTCGGCTGATGTTTAGACAGGCGCCCAAGCTGCTTTTTAACAAAGTATATGTCTGGAATTTTTACAGTTTAGAGAGCCCACTAATGTGATAATTCCATTAATCTCTGTTTGTTTTTCATTAAAAACCCAGAAAAATCCATCAATCTAACAAATTAATAATCAAGGAGTCAGATAAGTGATGCATTTATGTTCAAAGACAAACTGGCCAAGTTTTCTCATAGACATGAACTTGTTTTCACCCAAGTATATCAGAGCAAAAAGATAGGGTGGAAACTCATTAAATGATTATGTGTGAGTTGTTTGGCAACACTGAATAATTCATTCTTATTTGATTGCCGTGTATGAAGGATTTATTGGGAGGTGGTGCATCAAGGGAGTAGATGCTTGTCTGGGTTGCTGAAGTTCATATTCCAAAGGTGGAGTACTATTTATATAAAGCACAAAGGCACATTAAACAACCACTAAGGTATTTAAATTTGCTTATTCTCCTCATTATTTTTCATTATTTTGCATCACATGTTTTCCAAAGCCTTGTTCGACATACTTTCTCTCTATCCATCAGATCTTTCTGTTGCTCCTCCCACACTGCTTATGATACTGGTCTGAAGTCAGTGCCAGCACTCATCTCTTACTTCGGCTGCTCCCTATCTGTGGACCATGACTGCTGTCTCCTAGCAACAGCATTTGATACCGTTTCAATTGCATCCCTTTAAAGAACAAAAGGAGAATTAGCTTTGAAACACTTAAATTAAGCTCCTCCTATTTGAATGATTCATTTTCTGTTTTGAGGGTCACATCCTCTGCACACAAGCATTTGTTCCTCACAGCAGGGCAATGGGATTCTCCTTACTGTTGTCACTGTAGTGAGGCATCAAAAAGTGCGCACAGTCTGCATATGAATAGGAACCACCTCGTTACATAATCTATTTTGAGCTCTTTAAATTTTCTGTTGCAAAAACTAGCTGATTGATGCCACTCAGTGACTCAACAAGACTATGTAAAGCACAGCTCATCCTCTCCTCAGCCAGGAGCAGCAGGGGAGGGGAAGCCAAGTACACCTGTTGGTGGGTCACTGGACATCTGGCAATTATGGCAAGTGGTGAGGAGATAATGGCCATTATCTTTATTTCACCAACCTGCTGGCTTAGTCCACCATGCAGCTCAAGACAGCCGATCAGCTCGTGCAGAAAGAGACAACGTCTCATCCATTAGTTTGTCAGCGGGGGGTTACGAACATAAACCTGACATAAAACGTAGAAGTCAGACAGTGGCTCTGCACAAAGACAAGGGAGGCCTTTAAGAGGGTTTCCTGTAGAGGTACAGTACATGCCACACATGAAATCCGCTGGAGTAGCAGGAATACATGCAGACATGTAAGGTATAAATGTGTTTTTAGAAAGAGTGAAAAGGGAGCTTTGATGAATAACCAGTATTTCGAGATCCAAAGATAAGTGGAAGATGCTCAGCTTATTTGGAGATGAAACTTGGAAAGTTGGAGTGGCACTCAAAAGATGTGGGCATAAAATCCTCTGGCAGGTGTTTGGGGGGTGGTTTTAGGCATCTTCCCAATTCAGACAGTGAAGTTATACCTGCCTGCTGTTCAACAAAAGCCACATCAGAAGCCAGCTGCACTAGCTTTCTTCCAGTCAGGTGTGAGCAATTTCAAAATAAAGCTCCCACCAAAAAAAAAGATGGAAATATGGCCAATTCATCTCCCTGAGGCTTCTGCTTTGACTCATATTTGCTTAGTTTTGCAAGCTGGATATGCCAATTGGTGAAGTGCAGTGACAGCTAAAAACTGGCATCTGAGCCCAAAAGATCTCAAAACAGTTTACATTAAGGAAATAAGTTACAGAGAATCTCTCTCAGGGTCCCCAGTGATCTCCCTTAAAAAGAGAGCTTTCTTTCACACATACACACACCTGGAAAAAGAAAGCTCCTCTAAACCTTTAAACACTCTTTTTTTCCCTTCTTATCTGCAAAGCTTTCAGCTGCTTATCTTTTTATCCAGCCTTAAACGCTCTGATTCTTTGATGCAAGCTGAGGCTCACCTTTCTGTGGGCGCCTTGCATGCTGCTGTTTTAGCTGTGTCAGCAAGTATCCCCTAAACTAGGAACAATACAAGACCAGTGCAGCAGGAACACACTCTTCCTAGGACAAAAACTGCACCTGTGAGAGAAAGACAGAAAATGAAGAGCATAAAAACAACCCAGAGGTGTAGCTACAAGAGCTCTTATGGTCCTTGGAAGTTTCTTCTATCCCCTCAAAAGAATACATTGTAGAGTATTTCATGGACATCAGTGCCTCTGTCCAGTAGTAGATTAGGCACTGTCCTAAAATGCCATTTCAGGGTAAACAAGAAGATGCTGACCAAAGTCATTTTCTGACATGCACTCCATTATGTAGACTTAGTGGTTATTTTACATGCCAGTCTCATGTTTAGATATGTACCTGAGTCAATTTTCTGTGAAAGTTACAACAGCAATGTTACTAGGTTGGACCTATTACTGCTCGGCATAAGTCTGATTTGAATGTCATAACATTAATAGAGAGGTTACAGCAGCAGAGGGTTAAATAAAGAGCTATATTCAACGTGCATCTTGTTATGCCTTTCAATAGAAAACTGCAATACATTTGTCACTTAATTATCATTTTCTATGCAGGAAAATTACAAAATCAGTTTAATAATGCTGTCAGTGAGCCAATTTGAAGTTGTCAAGGAGATTATTTTCATGTGAGATCAGTTTATAAAGATGAGCTCATTCATTTTTCTCCCCTTGCAATGCAGACAAAAGAGGAAAAAGATGCTTGGAAAACCTATTTTTGCCTTTCATCCATGCCAACATGCTTACAATATGAATATCCTGCAAAACACCTTTTTATCATTATTTATCATTGTTACAACCTAAATCCATTGTCAGACAGTTGTAAATAACAGTATAGGGCAGTAATGCATTACTAATGCACTATAGTAAGATGATTACTCTTTTCAATAACAAGCATTTGAAAGGGATTCAAATCTGAAATTCAGTAATAACATTACAGTTACTAATACAAGTAACGCTCCATAACTTTAAAATTCTTGGTGGGCCGCTTGTTAAAAATCAATGTCTCATTTTCTGTTTCTATACATGTTAAATACAGAAGATGTGATGTGTGGGTGTGGAGACAGGAGTATGGAAAGCAATATAATGAATAATATAATAATTACCTTTGTTAATGATTTGTTAATTAGTTTTCAATGAGTAATAAGTAATTAGTAACTCATTACATTTTTATGTATTATTGTATTATTATTCTTTTGAATAAATGATGAAATTGATTAG